>NC_091127.1:47960390-48560390 GCF_040183065.1 Periplaneta americana
ACACACATTTATGTGTCATAATAAATACTAAAATAGTTTATATTACACACATTTATGTGCCACAATAAATACTAAAATAGTTTACATTACACACATTTATGTGCCACAATAAATACTAAAATAGTTTACATTACACACATTTATGTGTCATAATAAATACTAAAATAGTTTACATTACACACATTTATTGTGTCATAATAAATACTAAAATAGTTTACATTACATACATTTATTGTGTCATAATAAATACTAAAATAGTTTACATTACACACATTTATGTGTCATAATAAATACTAAAATAGTTTACATTACACACATTTATTGTGTCATAATAAATACTAAAATAGTTTACATTACATACATTTATTGTGTCACAATAAATACTAAAATAGTTTACATTACACACATTTATGTGTCATAATAAATACTAAAATAGTTTACATTACACACATTTATGTGTCATAATAAATACTAAAATAGTTTACATTACACACATTTATTGTGTCACAATAAATACTAAAATAGTTTACATTACATACATTTATTGTGTCATAATAAATACTAACATAGTTTACATTACACACATTTATGTGTCATAATAAATACTAAAATAGTTTACATTACACACATTTATTGTGTCATAATAAATACTAAAATAGTTTACATTACACACATTTATTCTGTCATAATAAATACTAAAATAGTTTACACTACATACATTTATTGTGTCACAATAAATACTAAAATAGTTTACATTACACACATTTATGTGTCATAATAAATACTAAAATATTTTACATTACATACATTGTGTCACAATAAATACGTTCTTAAAAGCATAAGCCTGATGTCTACCTGCACGAAAATACGCTCGTATCGTACTGAAAGTCATGAGCAACACATTGCTATAATTTCAATTTCAACAATGTGAAAAATTTCGAATATGGGAACACTAGCATCCAAGATGAGCCTCGTAGCGGTCGCCCTCGAAATGCCTCCAGTGAATGCAATAAGAAAAGAGTTGATGAGTCTGGGATGCATTTTGGTTGAATTTCTTGAACCTAGACAGATCATAAATGCTGTCCGTTATATTCAGACAGTTTTGAAGCTCCATCGTGCATTGCGCGAAAAACGCCCTGGAAAGATCATCATCCTGCAACACGATAACGCGTGGCCTCACACTGATCGTGTCACGGTGGAGAAAATCAGAACATTTGGGTGGGAAACTCTTCCGCAATCTCCCTACAGTCCCGACTTGGCACCCTCCGACTACCATCTTTTCGGTTTTGTAAAGGAGCAGCTGCGAGGTCAGCGCTACGAGACGCTGGAGGACATCCGGAAAGCAGTGCGTCAGTGTCTTCGAGAAGATGAAACGGACTTATACAGCAAGGGAATATTCAAACTTACATAACGGCGAGAAAAATGTGTGCAAAGAAATGGAGACTATGTTGAAAGTAACAGAAAAGTCTGTAGTTTATGAATGATGTATCTGGTTTGTCTAAAAAAATAGAAATTAAGATTTATAACAATGCTTTGCTCATGTCCCTCATACATATGAACCTTACAGGTCTCCTGAAAATGGAATTTTTATGTAGTAATGTAGGGTAAAAATGCATTCGGTAGATATCTTTGATTTGTAAATTTTGTATCGTAAATTACTCGTATTGCCTCGCCCGTATAAAACTTCTTCAATGGTGCCTTCCTCCACCACAAATTTACCTTAAGAATCGGCGTTATTTTAATCTAATCATTCGACTAGCTGTGCTCTTTCTGTCACTTTCATGGCGTGTATATTACATAACATTTTCATAAACTGCCACTTTAATTTATCCGTGCACTATACTTGTTCCAATACTAATAGAACCATCTATATTGTTCAACTGTTTCAGCCGTTGAGACAATTGAACTGATGATGCAATTTCAGCGTCATGACGAGATCTGTACAACCGCTAAAACGCTCTCACTTCTCTCGTGACATTTGTACATCGAATGTCAATTTACGATAAAAACGTGATGTATCAAATGAATAATAAAGTAAACGTTTCCGAATACATTATACATTACATCTCATGCAAATTTCATGCGCACAAGGGCAACTGCATATTATTACATTACATGACAGGAGTTGGATGCAATAACTACAGTGCACACCATTACAGAAGCGGAGATATACAGAATATTAAATGTGAAGCCCATTTTATGTAATGAACGATTGGTCTGGCTGTAGCTAAAGAATGACAATTATTTAAAGTAGTAAAGTATTATTTAAAGAATTGAAGTAGTGAAAAATTGGCTTGACTCCAGTCTCCTGTCCTTAAATACTAATAAAATTGCCTATATTTTATACAAACGTAATCAGAGTTTGTATATAAAATAAATTTTCTACCTGTATAAAGTTTCATGAAAATCAGTTACAAAGGAGGAAAGTTACTAACTATCCCTAAATACGCCCTCTTATAAGGGGTAGTTTCCCTTATACAAATATACTATAATCAGGGTTTGTGTACAAAATTACGTCTAACTACTGTAAAAAGTTTCATAAAAATCTGTTACAAAGGAGAAAAGTTATTAATTTTATCTAAATGCGCTCTTATAAGGGATAGTTTACCTTATACAACCGTAATCAGAGTTCTTATATAATATAAATTTAGTACCTGTAACTTCTGTGTAAAGTGTCATGAAAATCTATTATATAGGAGAACAGCTACTCATTTTCCCTAAATACGCCCTCTCATAGGAGTAGTGTTCCCTTATACAAACATAATCAGAGTTCGTGTAAAAATTAAATTTACTACCTGTAACTACTGTAAAAAGTCTCATAAAAACCAGTTACATAAGAGAAAAGCTATTAATTTTCTCTAAATGCTCCCCCACTATAAGGGATTGTTTTACTTATAGAAACGTAATTAGAGTTTGTATATAATATAAATTTAGTACCTGTAACTTCTGTATAAAGTGTCATGAAAATCTATTCCATAGGAGAAAAGTTACTCATTTTCCCTAAATACGCCCTCTCATAGGAGTAGTTTTCCCTTATACAAACATAATCAGAGTTTGTGTAAAAATTTAATTTACTACCTGTAACTACTGTAAAAAGTCTCATAAAAACCTGTTACATAAGAGAAAAGCTATTAATTTTCTCTAAATGCTCCCCCTCTATAAGGAATTGTTTTACTTATAGCAACGTAATCAGAGATTGTATATAATATAAATTTAGTACCTGTAACTTCTGTATAAAGTGTCATGAAAATCTATTATATAGGAGAAAAGTTACTCATTTTCCCTAAATACGCCCTCTCATAGGAGCTGTTTCCCTTATACAAATATACTGTAATCAGAGTTTCGTGTAAAAATTAAATTTACTACCTATAACTATTGTAAAAAGTCTCATGAAAACCTGTTATATAAGAGAAAAGCTATAAATTTTCTCTAAATGCTCCCCCTCTATAAGGAATTGTTTCACTTATAGAAACGTAATCAGAGCTTGTATATAATATAAATTTAGTACCTGTAACTTCTGTATAAAGTGTCATGAAAAGCATAGGAGAAAAGTTACTCATTTTCTCTAAATATGCCCTCTCATAGGAGTAGTTTCCCTTATACAAATATAATCAGAGTTTGTGTAAAAATTTAATTTACTACCTGTAACTACTGTAAAAAGTCTCATGAAAACCTGTTATATAAGAGAAAAGCTATAAATTTTCTCTAAATGCTCCCCCTCTATAAGGGATTGTTTCACTTATAGAAACATAATCAGAGATTGTATATAATATAAATTTAGTACCTGTAACTTCTGTATAAAGTGTCATGAAAATCTATTATACAGGAGAAAAGTTACTCATTTTCCCTAAATACGCCCTCTCATAGGAGTAGTTTCCCTTATACAAACATAATCAGAGTTTATGTAGAAATTAAATATACTACCTGTAACTACTGCAAAAAGTATCTTGAAAACCTGTTACTTAAGAGAAAAGCTATTAATTTTCTCTAAATGCTCCCCCTCTGTAAGGGAATGTTCCACTTATAGAAACGTAATCAGAGTTTGTACACAAAACAAATACAATACTTGTAACCACTGTACAATGTTTCATGAAAACCTGTTACATAAGAGAAAAGCTATTAATTTTCTCTAAATGCTCCCCCTCTATAAGGTATTGTTTCACTTATAGAAACGTAATCAGAGTTTGTACACAAAACAAATACAATACTTGTAACCACTGTACAATGTTTCATGAAAACCTGTTACATAAGAGAAAAGCTATTAATTTTCTCTAAATGCTCCCCCTCTATAAGGTATTGTTTCACTTATAGAAACGTAATCAGAGTTTGTACACAAAACAAATACACTACTTGTAACCACTGTACAATGTTTCATGAAAATCTGTTACATAAGAGAAAAGCTATTAATTTTCTCTAAATGCTCCCCCTCTATAAGGTATTGTTTCACTTATAGAAACGTAATCAGAGTTTGTACACAAAACAAATACACTACTTGTAACCACTGTACAATGTTTCATGAAAATCTGTTACATAAGAGAAAAGCTATTAATTTTCTCTAAATGCTCCCCCTCTATAAGGTATTGTTTCACTTATAGAAACGTAATCAGAGTTTGTACACAAAACAAATACACTACTTGTAACCACTGTACAATGTTTCATGAAAATCTGTTACATAAGAGAAAAGTTATTAATTTTCTCTAAATGCTCCCCCTCTATAAGGTATTGTTTCACTTATAGAAACGTAATCAGAGTTTGTACACAAAACAAATACACTACTTGTAACCACTGTACAATGTTTCATGAAAATCTGTTACATAAGAGAAAAGCTATTAATTTTCTCTAAATGCTCCCCCTCTATAAGGTATTGTTTCACTTATAGAAACGTAATCAGAGTTTGTACACAAAACAAATACACTACTTGTAACCACTGTACAATGTTTCATGAAAATCTGTCACATAAGAGAAAAGCTATTAATTTTCTCTAAATGCTCCCCCTCTATAAGGTATTGTTTCACTTATAGAAACGTAATCAGAGTTAGTACACAAAACAAATACACTACTTGTAACCACTGTACAATGTTTCATGAAAATCTGTTACATAAGAGAAAAACTATTAATTTTCTCTAAATGCTCCCCCTCTATAAGGTATTGTTTCACTTATAGAAACGTAATCAGAGTTTGTACACAAAACAAATACACTACTTGTAACCACTTTACAATGTTTCATGAAAATGTGTTACATAAGAGAAAAGCTATTAATTTTCTCTAAATGCTCCCCCTGTATAAGGTATTGTTTCACTTATAGAAACGTAATCAGAGTTTGTACACAAAACAAATACACTACTTGTAACCACTGTACAATGTTTCATGAAAACCTGTTACATAGGAGAGAAGTTATTAATTTTGTGCAGCTAGATTTGCGTTTCAGATCACTGTGCCTGGGTCGGATTTGAACCGGTAGAATTCGAACCTAATCACTCGACAGGCAAGAACAATTCGATTTCATTTCATTATATTTGCCGTGTAGTTCTGGATGAGATAAGCAGGGCGGCGCGGCGGCCATGTGCATGCAGCCGTTCCGTCCCGTCCCGCCAGCTCGCCCCTCGTGGCGGAAGACGAGCGAGCACATTGACATATGAGCCCGATGTGCACTCAGCGAGGTCCTGGCCGGGTAAATCGTGCTCGTTCTCTCCTGTTAGCACACGCGGTTAGAACCCGCTGATTAGCTTCATTTTTCACCCGACTCAGCGAGCGGCGCACAGCTCACCAAGTGCCGAACCTCACGGACAGAGATTGATCACAGAGGCTCCAGACAATCTGCGTCGATATGCAAACAAGCGCGGCGTGCTAGTGCCGGTCCAGTCCGTTGTGAGATACGCAGTCAAGCATTAATCTATTAAAAATCGCAACACGTGTATTGCTGATTAAGTGATTAGGAGAGAGTTCTCTTCTATTGTACGTGTGTTCGGTAGAACTACTGGCAGGCTAGCTCCCCTCCCTCCCCAAGTACGTCGGTTTCTCCCGCGTTATGTCATGATTCAATAAGTAATTCTGCTATTTATTCTTTCTTAAACTCTTTATTTCATTCCAGCATACTAGTTTTATTCTTTCATTTATTCATTCATCCATCCACAATTAATTTACTAAATTCTTTATTTTTATTCCAAAATTCTTAAGCCTACTCCGTTTAGTACCAAGTCTGTTTTCATTGATTCATTCCAAACTTCTTCAGTCATTTATTTTTTCTACAATTCTTTCTTGCTTTCTCCTTCCTTTTCCTTTACAAATTCATTTATTCATTCATTCAATCATCCATTCATTCCAAACTTTTTATTCTTTCATTTCACTCATTCTCTCTTTTCAATACTTACAAATGGCTTTTAAGGAACCCGCCCTCACATAAGCCCTCCATCGGTTTATATCCTGTGCAAGATTAATCCAGTCTCTATCATCATATCCTACTTCCTTCAAATCCATTTTAATATTATTCTCCCATCTACGTCTCGGCCTCTCCAAAGGTATTTTTCCCTCCGGCCTCCCAACTAGCACTCTATATGCATTTCTGGATTCGCTCATACGTGCTACATGCCCTGCTCATCTCAAACGTCTGGATTTAATGTTTCTAATAATGTCAGGTGAAGAGTACAATGCGTGCAGTTCTGCATTGAGCAACTTTCTCCATTCTCCTGCAACTTCATCCCTTTTAGCCCAAAATATTTTCCTAAGAACCTTATTCTCAAACACCCTTAATCTCTGTTCCTCTCTCAAAGTGAGAGTCCAAGTTTCACAACCATGCAGAACAACTGGTAATATAACTGTTTTTTTTTTCGTAACAAGCTGTTTTTTTACTGTGATGGGTTGTTAGCCCTTCGCCCAACCCCCAAGCTGGAGGATCACCTCTTATTGGCTATCCAAGACTGCTTATTCAATATATTCGTATCTACCCTCCATATCTGGAGGCCGTCTCCTCTATCCGCAAACCTAAGGACGAGCCATGCCGTGGTGATAGGGGCCCACAATACATGGTCTCTCTTTTCAATAAATAAATAAATAAATAAATAAATAAATAAATAAATAAATAAATAAATAAATAAATAAATAAATAAATAAATAAATAAATAAATAAATAAATAAATAAATAAATAAATAAATAAATAAATAAATAAATAAATAAATAAATAAATAAATAAATAAATAAATAAATAAATAAATAAATAAATAAATAAATAAATAAACAAATAAATAAATAAATAAATAAATAAATAAATAAATAAATAAATAAATAAATAAATAAATAAATTCATTCATTCATTCATCCATTCCAAACTTCTTCAGTCATTTATTTCCGAACAATTCTTTGTTCCTTTCTCTCTCCTTTTCTTTTAGCAATTTCATTCATTCATTCATTCATTCATTCATTCATTCATTCATTCATTCATTCATTCAAAATTTCTTACATTGTTATTTCACTCATTCTCTCCTTTCCATATATTAACTAATTAACTCATTAATTCATTTCAGTCATTCATTTTCCTACAGTTCTTTGTTCCTTTCTCCGTCCTTTTCTTTTTAGCAATTCATTAATTCATTTCATTCATTCATTCATTCCTTTTATTCTCTGTCTTTTCATTCAATTTCTCATGCTATGTTTTCTTTCAATATGTAATTGACTCTTCTATTTTTTGTTTATTCAATTATTATAACATAGTTTCTGCAAATCTGGCTTTCAGGTAAAGCTTCCTGTGAAGCAGACTTGAATAATTTGAAGGGAAAAGTTGTTCAACATAGTTTCTCTTCATTAATTAATTTTCATTCAGTTATTCTTTTTCACTGTCGTACTACTACATTAATTCTTCATTACAACCAACTAGAAAAATACGTTTCATTATTTTAATTAGTGTACTACAAAATATTTCATTAGAAAGAAACAACGTTTTACCACTTTTGCGATATTATTATTACACGTACTTTCACAAGTTTAGGTTTTTTGGACATAAATTGTACTTCAGTAAGTATTAAGTTAAAAGCAGTATGTCCACACTTAATCTTACATCATACTTCATAGTTGAACTATGCTTTGTTGCATATTGCAACACGCACGCGCACACACACACACTATCTCTCTCTTTTTGTGTCTTCAGTTTTTAGAGACAAGTAGTGTCTCATTTTGCTTCATTCCCTCAACAACTAGATTAAAGCAAGTAATATAAATATCTTTCAGCTGTAAATTATTTTTAAGAAAAATTTTTACAAAATACGGATAACAACAATAACAATTGTCGACCTGGTTGGCGAAGTCGGTAAAGTACTGGTCTTCTGTGCCCTAGGTTGCGGCTTCGATCCCGGCCCAGGTCGATGGCATTAAGTGTGCTTAAATGCGGCAGACTCATGTCAGTAGATTTACTGGCATTTGAAAGAACTGTTGCGAAACAAAATTCCGGCACACCGGCGAAGCTGATATAACCTCGGCAGTTGCGAGTATAGTTAATTGAAACATAATTTAAAAAATAATAAACATAACAATCAACTTCTATAACACAATCATTTCCTCACTTAAGCTTATCATATGTAAGACAAAATATTAATGGAATATACATGATTACAGCTTATTTAAATTAAATTATCACGGTGTTCCACTTTAAGTGTCCCATTATCATTTTAATAAAAATAATAATTGTTCTTCATATCGTCATTGTTCCTGCAATAACTTTTATGTGACATATTTATCGATTTTGAGATTTTTGCTCTTTTAAATAACTTAAATAGTGATACAGCAAATAATAAAATCTCCTATATGTAATTATATTTCTTTGTTTCGAAAATCGGTCAGCGCGTCTGGCCGCGAAACCAGGTGGTCCGGGTTCGATTCCCTGTCGGGACAAGTTACCTGGTTGAGGTTTCTTCCGGGGTTTTTCCTCAACCCAAGATGAGCAAATGCTGGGTAACTTTCGGTGCTGGACCCCAGACTCATTTCACCGGCATTATCACCTTTATCTCATTCAGATTCTAAATAACCTAAGCTGTTGATAAAGCGTCGTAAAATAACCTTACTTACTTACTTATTGGCTTTTAAGGAACCCGGAGGTTTATTGCCGTCCTCACATAAGCCCGCCATTGATCCCTATCCTGAGCAAGATTAATCCAGTCTCTACCATCATATCCCACCTCCCTCAAATCCATTTAATATTATCTTGCCATCTACGTCTCGGCCTCCCCAAAGGTCTTTTTCCCGCCGGCCTCCCAACTAACACACCATATGCATTTCTGGATTCGCCCATACGTGCTACATGCCATGCCCATCTCAAGCGTCTGGATTTAATGTTCCTAATTATGTCAGGTGAAGAATACAATGCGTGCAGCTCTGCGTTGTGTAACTTTCTCCATTCTCCTGTAACGTAAAATAACCTACTAAAATAAAAAAAAATTCGAAAATATAAGGATTCACAGTCTCCTATGTACGGCTGCCATAGGAGGAATAAATGAGTTTTTTCTTCCTAATGAAAAAAATTTATATTTTGCACATAGGAGTTATTGCAGGAACAACGACGATATACAACATTCCTGACTCAAAACTACTGAATATAAACAAAATCAGTTCAATAATTAAAGAGAAATCGCTGTACACAAATACAAAATTAGATATACGGACACAGACAATAAGGGAAACCACTTTTTTTGTAGGCCTATCAGAAAAAGGTAAAAGATTCAGAAGAAAGTCCACGTTGCAGAAGAAAGATATATATCTTTGTGTTCATAGTTATTTCGACAGGAAGGGATCAGAATGGTGCTGTAAACAAAGAGAGGCTTGCTGACTAGGGATTAGGTCCAACTTGGAAGCCACCACTTTATCTTACACGCTTTACGAAAGCTGAACCCAGGGCACACCTTGTATATTTATGTATAACACGTAACACGGAAGTACATAGTACACATAATGATTACCTCTGGTGACAGGGGCAGAGGCCCAGAGACAGTGAAATATTTTATTTTTATACAGATGAGAAATGCCTGGATAGAAGCTGGGTTTATGGACACAGTGTTGTAACTTCGGACTCGTAGAGGAAAAGCCCACTTTCACCCCTCCCCTTCCACCTACGTCACGTCTCTTGGGGCAAAGGGAGCGTAAGGAAGTACCCACCTCTTCCTCTGGGGTAGCGGAGGGGGTATCCCCTCGTATCCAGGAGACACGTTCTGCATCATCATTAGTTCAGGATCTGTTTCGCTGTCCACTCGTCTGGTGACGCTGCTGTAGGTCCATTTCACTCCGCAATCACATCACAACACGATTGATAGCTTTCACGTCTCAGCGCGCACTTCATTTGTTCGTAATCCGATTCTGACGCACATATTTCTAATTCTGGATCCATCGATGCTGAAAATAGTTCTCTAAAAATGAAAATAAAAAAAATCTTACCCTCAGGAAAAATGAGAGGTAAAATAATTGAATTTTCTTTCGTTAGACGATATATTTTTTTTTGCAACGAGAGAAATTATTTTCACACTGTCTTCGTATGTTTGTATTAATTTAGTGTTGAAACTAGTTATCGAAAAATGAAAAAATTTCCTTCAAGAGCCAGAGAAGTAAAATTACAAATACTTTGGCAAAATATTTTCTCTATATAAATAATATATAATTTCCGAAATACTTTCTTATGTAGCATACTTTTTTCAATTTAAGAATACCGCTTTTAGTAAAGTCTTAGACCTGCAGCATACTGCATCGGACATTCTGTCTCAGACACGACGGTTTTGTCTCGGACAGAACGATTTTGTCTCGGACCGTTCGATGTGACGTTGATTACAGGCATTGTTATGAGGCTGCAGCATACGAATGTTCGATGCAGTATGCTGAAGTCTCATAAGAATGTACAGTCACAACGAATGGTCCGAGAAAAATCGTCCTGTCGAAGACAGAACCGTCGTGTCTGAAACAGATCGTCCGATGCAGTATGCTGCCGACCGCAGTCTTTAAGGCGAAAACGTGTCACTTGACTGATATTTAAATAAATCTCACTTTTCATGGGGTATGTAAATCCAAGATTTGTTTTCCAAAATAATTATATATAAACGAATATCTAGTCTTTCAAGAAAATGTAGCTAAAATTATAAAATAATATTAAAATGACTTCGAGTTTTAATTGCGCTATTTTTAGATCAGCAAATGCTCAACGTTTTATCTTAAAATTAAATGTTGAAGGATTTGTCAGAAAAGTAGGCTAATATACTAACAATTATTTATCGAAACTCATAGTTTAAAAAAACGCTCTATTTAAACAAAACTTTGAACTATCTTACGATAGACTCATAATGCTAAAGGAGACCTGATTCTAAAAGTAGAAGGAGAATTTATCACAGAATAGCTAGATCAATTTATGGATGACATTTTAAAAAAGAATAGACCTATATGAGGGAATATTATTACTATAACCTAGACTCATACTTGTACTTCTTAATTGAGATGTTATCACAGGGATCCTTTCATAATTACAAGGAAAACTTTAACTTTAAAAATATTTAAGTTTATTGAGGAATACAATTTCTAAGTTTTCGCCAGTCATGTTTCCTGCGTGATAATTTTAAACCGTTTAATTTCGAAGCTGGTAGAGAAAGAACGTGTTGAGAAACATCATCATCATCATCATCATCATCATCATCATCATCATCATCATCATCATCATCATCATCATCATGTCAAATATGATTCAGTGACCTGTTATGGTCGCCTTTCATATTTTGTGGAGTCGAGCCACAGACTTTCTTCAACGTAAATTGGAGCTTCCTGTCTCTTTTACATGTCGGAAGGAATTGTTCTGTATCTTTACAAATTCTCAATTATATATAATATGTTAATTCGTTCTTTCCATGGTATAAAGACTATAAACATCTTTCTCTCGAAGCTAATATTATCGGTTCTAGTTGAGACTCCGTCTTAGTTTCGAACAGTTAAAAGTTTCGCTGCTACAAGTGAGATTTGCTTTTTCCAGAACTTTGTACTCTTTCATTCTCATCATCTGTTTATGAGTCCCTTTCCTTTCCTTTTATTTTATTTTATTGGGTTATTTTACGACGCTGTATCAACATCTAGGTTATTTAGTGTCTGAATGAAATGAAGGTGATAATGCCGGTGAAATGAGTCCGGGGTCCAGCACCGAAAGTTACCTAGCATTTGCTCGTATTGGGTTGAGGGAAACCCCCGGAAAAACCTCAACCAGGTAACTTGCCCCGACCGGGATTCGAACCCGGGCCACCTGGTTTCGCGGCCAGACGCGCTGACCGTTACTCTACAGGTATGGACGTCCCTTTCCTTGTAAAAGAACTTGACTTATGGTTCTGAACAGATTCACACTTTTAACAATTTTCATCAATTAGAAATATAGTTATAATAACCATTTGCATGTATTAAAATGAAAACCAAGTTAATATAGTTATAACAACCACTTTCATGTGTTGCAATAAAATCTAGTTCAGAAGATGGGTGACATAAAGCTAAAACTAGTCAATTAGGTAATTTACTAGCCTACTTAGTTTTTTTTTTAACACATGAAAGCGGTTATTGTAATCATATTCTTAAGTTTTAATTTTAGTTAGGTTGATAAATCATGCCCTTCTACATATCATAAGTTATGTAACAATTTTTAACTTTCTGCACATCCGAGATCGTACAAGTTTTCAGTATTTATAATAAATTTGAATAAGAACAAAGTTCTACGTCAAAAAGTCTGGAAAGACCTTAAGAACATTGGCGATATTTCACTGAGGCTGCAACAAATCACCAAGTCCTATGTATGTCTGCTCAGAATATTGGTGGTGGTGGTGGTGGTGGTGCTGGTGGTGGTGCTGGTGGTGGGAGTGATGATGAATATAGCTAGATTGAATTATAACTTATCTATTTATTAATCATACTATTTATTGGTTATAAGAAGTAAAACATTGGTTACCAACATATATGATTTAAATATTTTAAACATTTGTGTAATAAAATTGTAACATACAATATATTATGTTTTACATGTACAAAATTAAAAATGCGTAATGCACATTAGCTAAGACGCCTACATTACACATCCCTCAAACTGTAGACTATTCTACTTAACCACATTCCCCTCGAAGATTATAACCTCAATTATTGATACAGTGTCGTTTAATAATTCAAAACCAGAACGAAATTAATTAATGCAATCATATTCTATTTCATCAGAGGGGGGGAATGATTCAATCTTGTACATTTCCTTCCTATTTAATCCACCTAAAATTATTTAAATTAAGAATCAACCCCAATATAAACCAGAACTGATCTGATTAAGAAGCAAATCCCATAAGTCCTTATTTTGTACGGCAGTAAGCATCACGGCCGGAACAGTAATGTTCTTCATGCCTTAGAACAAATCCTCCGAAATCCATACGTACTGACGTGGGGGAAGGGATGACACATTGAAGATTTCCCACCTACTGTTTATCCACCCTCTGTGACTCCGGCCATTGTTCGCTCAAATCAGGGCTGACCAAGTAATATATTGGTAATACCACGAATCGAGGGTCGTGACAAACACAACAGCTACTGTTAAATGAATTGTAGATGAGTTGCGGAGAAAATATTAACCACAAAGGAAACACATTATACGCTTTGTATGCCATTACTAGACATCGGAAGTTAAGGCACTAAAAATGGTGTTTTAGGCGCCTGAAAAGTTCTAAAAGCAACAAAATTAGGGCACTAAAAGGCGCTGAATTATACTGATGATATAAAGAAGCTTTCGATGTTTTCAATTTTGGCATTTTTCACTATACAACAGTACCCTCATAAAGACAATCCTAGACTGATTGCGTACTTCATGTTCTCAACACAGTGCTAGAGTCAGGAGGCCAAGGTCGATTCCGGAAAAAGCAAAACAACAATGCTGCATTGCAACAGTATGTCCCATATCTATGGCTACTACAAGAACTGCAATTTCCTTAGTTTCGAACGCAGAAATAAATGCAGTATTGTTGAGAGAGTAGTCATATAAAGAAGGAGGCAAAAAACTACAAAAAAAAAGACAAAAAAGTACATATTAAAGCAAAAAAGGCGTTAACGGCAAAAAAAGGCAAGATGAAACTTTATCAAAATGCTTCATTTCTCACGATTCTTGCACATTTACTAAAAGCTTTCAAATATTAACATTCAAATAAAATAAGCATTTTCCTAAACATCCGATTTCTAGCCATCAATAACCGAAGTAAATACACTGATAAAAACAGGAATTAAGTGAAGTTTAATTAATCACAATATACCAAAAACAAGTGGATTTTCCATTTCCTAAAACTGAATACTATTGTAAATGTGTGTACAGAGAGAATCACTGAAGTATGTACCGAGCGGCGTTTATGGTATCATCGATTTTCATCCCCACTTTTTTTTTAAGATAATTAACCGACAATGACCACACTTTTGTCTTTTTGTGAAAGAGGACTCTGCCACAGTTCTTATAGTCAATTTTTTGATAACGAATTAAGGAGGGGAGGTATACTACTGTCCTGCAATTTTTTTTTATATCTCATCTACTATAAAAGCCCAAACAACAAAACTTTTAATGCTTAATAGACATACATTACATTTTATAAAACACTATTCAGAATATTTAAAATAGCTAATAATTGTCTGTAAAAATAATATCAAAGTTGCATAATTTTTTTACAACTGTAAAGCATTTACATAATAAAACATACAATTTTATTAATTAAATATTTGCTTGATTCTTTTACTGGAATGTTTTAAAGACCTACAGCAACAAGATAGTGTAGCATCTTTTATCTATTCCTTCAGGAAATATTTTTTCTTAATACATTTTTTTATAAAATTTGATATTGAATGTAACGATTAAGGAAAAAACACCTCGAAAGTAAAAGATCCTACACTATGCTGTCGATGTACGTCTTTAAAACATCCCAGTAAAAGAATCACGCGGATATTTAATTAATTGTATGTTATATTATTTGAATGCTTTACGGTTGCAAAAAATTATGCAAATTTGATACTATTTTTACGGGTAAATATTAGCTATTTTGATATCTGAATAGTGTTTTATGAAGAGTAATGTATGCATATTAAGCATAAAAATTTTGTTCTTTTAGCTTTTATAGTAGATGAGATATAAAAAAATGAATGTGACTAAATTTTTTTCAGGCCAATAATGTACCTTCCTCCTTAAAGAGTATGTTCAACCAGGGCAGAATTTCTAATAGGGATTTGTGGTCCTCTCGGTCCCCAGACCTAATTTCCTGAGACTTTTATCATTAGAATGAAATAAAATATTTCGTATACGAGATAAACCTCCACATACTATAAGAACTGAAGCTGATCATTAGTCAGGGAATTTCCACTATCTCTGAAAGGAAACTGCAGCAAATGACGTAGCTTTTTAAAGAGGTGCCAAAAATATATAGACAACCAAAGCGACCAGTTGCAGTACCACCTTTAATAAAATTGGTAAGTAATAAATTTTTAACTACTTCTATTCCATAAATTGACAAGATAATTATTTAATTTTTGGTGGCATCGCCACCACTCTACGATACCCCCACAGGGAAACGAGAGACGTTCTCGACGATAGCAAAAACGCCGCGCACTGAATCTCACTTCAGCGGCTCACATTGCAACAAATATATTTCAGTACAGGCCCTGAAAGGCCCTCAGGATGGCGGGTATTAAAGCTACGATCTCGCGAGATACTCGAAATTGAGTAGCAGTAGAGACGCGAGTCCTACGAGGTGGTATACTTTGCTCCCCCGGGGATATGCCTCTAGTACTCATTTCTGTTAGAGACTGTGTTAACCCGAGGACCATAGAGTGGCAAGAAGGATTAGATCAAAGCCTTAACATCGACAGTACTTGCTCGTCCCGTTAGATATATATATATATATATGTATATATATATATATATATATATATATATATATATATTTAAAATCCAAACCAGTAAGTAAAGAACATGTGTAATTGGGAGGAATAAATGTTGTAGTTGTTAAAGAAAGAAATCTACATTTTTCTGCATATACAATGCAGACGATGTGTGAAATAATGATTTAAAACAGTATATACGAACGTTTTACTCTGGAATTTTAACGCGAATACCGGCAAAAGGAATATTACATAAATTTTATTAATGAAGTAACATTTCCAATAATAAGCACATTTATAAATCTCCATTGGAAATGAATTAAACTTTTTTACTCGGGTATCACGTTGTGCGCTTTAGCTAACAGAAATAATTTCTACATGTAAACATAAAAATGTTCATTGATGTAGAAGAATTCTCTAATTAACGCAGGTTTATTTGGATAAAAAACAATAACGCCTGCGGTGTTGAAACCGAGTAATACTGCAAATTAAATGTATTATACCAAAGGAAATAACTAAAAGTTTACGAAGTAAATTCAACAAACAATAATTTTATACATATCTTTCGATTACTAAGTGATGTAAACTGAAGCCTCGGCTTTGCACGCTGGCAATCCAAGTTCGAATTCCTGTGTGCTCAAGTGGAATTTGTGTTGGGCAAAGACGGTGCTTGGTGGTAGGATTTTGAGGAGGGCTCAGCTTCTCCTTTCGGTATTCCACCATTTCTTCATTAATCATCATCGCCTCCCTAGTGCACCGAGGACAGTGCCTACGGTGTCAAAAAGAACTGCAGTTCCGGCGCATCGCTCATAGATGGAGGAGATTCTTGTGTAAATGACGCAAACTCGAATACCCGCCATTGGTAAGGAGGAAGTGTTAGTGTTTATAAACTTTAAACAAAGAAAATAACTACCTTAATAAAGTAATGTCAGAATTTACTAAGCATACATGTATATCGTTATGAAAGCCACTGCCATACTGTTAGAAACTGAAATCTGAATCATAACCAATATAACCCAACGTTATTTCAGAGTTTCCTGAACGAAATACGACTTTTGTAACAACTGTTAAGGATGTGTTAAAATGACGTCAGGAACTGAAACTGACTACGATACATTACTTTGACCTATTATTGAAATGATAGTTCTTTATTAGGCATACTATTATTAATACTATTATTATTATTATTATTATTATTATTAATGGTAGAGACTGGATTAATCTTGCTCAGGATACGGACCAATGGAGGGCTTATATGAGGGCGGCAATGAACCTCCTGGTTCCTTAAAAGCCAGTAAGTAAGTAATTAAGTAAGTAAGTAAGTAAGTAAATATGTACAGTAAGTAAGTAAATATTATATTGATAATTTTCAAGTTATTTTAAGGCAGTTGCGACAAAATTGGATGGACAATGTAAAAAGAATGGGATACCATCGGAAACGGGAAAAAATCAATGACCTGTGGAGGGTACATATTTTCTTATTTTACGTTTTACACAGCAACTAGGTAATGAGACTGTCATATAATTTTTCGTCTACTCGACTGTACGCGAGTGATGTGAAACATTTCTATTTACGCAAAATTTAAAAGCTTTTCACTGTTTTAAGGGGTTAGGTACAGCTTATAGCAGTAAAATTTTGGAAATTTTCAACTTTTTTTTTCCTCCATTACTGTATCTTGTACAATAATGAAAATTAATATGTGTAAAACACTGTCCTTCTGCTATATGAAAAAAGTATTTCTACGATTTAACAAAAATTATTTACATTTTTTTTTTTTTCAAAATTAATTTCACTGTGCAGTGATGAAGCTTTTCCCACATAACTCAAAAACTATCCAAGATCCTGTGATGAAATTTTTTGTGTGTATTTATGTATGTCATATCCACAATACGATGCAAGATCACTTCTCTACTTTTGATAGATTGTCTGAAAAAAATTAATTCATTTAAAAATGGTCAAATATCAGTATTTTCTTCTAACACAAAATAAAAAAAATATATTATTTATTAAGGAATGTAGTTGAAAGAGCATGATATTGTAAACATGAGTTTCAGGAATATAAAAAAGAGAGAACATAGAAAAGTTAACAAGTTTATGAGTTATGAGTGCTTCATCACTGCACAGTAAACTGCCACCATTTTGAATTCTGAAAAAAAAAATATTTTTTTAATCGTAAATATATATATATATATATATATATATATATATATATATATATATATATATATATATATATTCATATAGCAGAAGGACAGTGTTTTACACATACCAATTTTCATTATTGTACAAGATACAGTAATGGAGGAAGAAAATGTTGATTATTTCCAAAAATTTTACTGCTGTAAGCTGTGCCTAACCCCTTAACGAAGTTTCGTCACAATTCAGTTCCTTCACATTTTACCTATAGTTAATTTTTAAAATTATTATTAAAATCTCATAATAAACAAAATCAATTACTCCATAACCAAATAACTGGACCTAAAGCTAAATTTATGTTGTTAACGATAACTTACAAGGAACTGTCGCAGTGTTTCAACGAAATCGAAACCAAGTTTCCGGGTTTGGAAAGCAAATTCCAACACACAATAGGTTATAGCCGCCGCCTTCTCTTGGTTTTCGAGGAAAGGGTCGAATACATGCATTTAGGTTTACATTAGACCATTGTGCGCACTATATACGCGATAATTATCCCAAACCCGACAAATGGCACTCATAAATCGGATGCTGACAGATGGGCCATCCTACGTCAACCCTGACAGAGCCCGCCATCGGTCCCTATCATGAGCAATATTAATTAATATTAATCAAGTCTCAACCTTCATATCCCACCTCCCTCAAATCTATTTTAATATTATCTTTCCATCTACGTCTCGGCCTCCCCAAAGGTATTTTTCCTTCTGGTCTACTAACTTACACTTTATATGCATTTCTAGATTCGCCCATGCGTGCTTCTTGCCCTGTCCATCTCAAACGTCCGTCAGTAAAGAATACAATGCGTGTAGTTCTGCGTCGTGTAACTTTCTCCATTCTCCTGTAACTTCAACCCTCTTAACCCCAAACATTCATTAAGAAACACTATAATTAAAATTAACAATTTCTGAAACAATTCTTCAAATTCTTACTTGAATAGCACAATAATAGTTTACTTTTGACGTAACGTAACGTGAGTTCTAAAGATTTACACGAAGTTTCAGCATTCTAGCATAATTTACCGTAATTTGTTTTGGAGATGTGTGCGTCACATGAATATTAATCATATTTTTTACACAGTATTTAACAGCGAGTGAAGAAAAAAACAATGATTATAAAAGTTGTGTTCACACCTTAGAATATTCATAAATAATTTATTATACCCCACCGCTGTACATATTATATCAAACTATGACAAACGTTTAAAAAATAAGCTACGATTAAACTGTGTAAACTGTGTAAATTTAGTTAGTTTTCTTCAATTTAAAAGTTTAAAATTATTTCATGTTTTGATTGTATTACTTAAATTTTACTGTTTCTGTTATTAGTGTTTTTTAAATGTATTTATATGTTTTTTTCAATGTATTCCGACGAAGCCTAAAACTGTATGTCTAATGGCCAAATAAATTGAATTGAATTGAATTGAATCGAATTGTGAGAAAGTTACAATAAAGACATAAGTGAATGAAACAAAGCATTTTTTTTACGTTCACATCACAAGTTTTATAGGGAAATAACTCAAAGGAGACAAAACAAAACTTAATATGAAATTTTGAGTGGAGCGAGAGGAAATCTTCGCTGTCTACTGCGAAAAGGGATGGGGCGTTCTAGAATTCCAATATTGAAACAACTTTGAAATCGGTTTTAAAATAACATAGAAGTAAGATATTAGGTTCGATCAGAAGTGGCGTCTTTTAAATTTTTATCGGAAATTAAATGGAGAAGGAATGATATTATTATATTTATCATTTTATTTGCAATCCAAAGATATTATATACTATTACATTGTTGTGGAAATAAAGCCTTATTTGATTGCATTATTTTTTATTGCTTTTCAGACTTAAGCATTATATACTGAGTTAAGTAAGATGGTAAGATAACCGTAACTAGAAATGTACATTTTAAGTGTTACGTAAGTAAGTTACTTACACATGGAGGGGATTTCTGAGATATACTTACGGTATTTACTAAATAATATTTTTGTTATTACTTATTTCTCATACGACCAGTCAAATATATATCCAGGAAACTGCATATCCATTCATAACATCACGGAAAGAGTAATCATTAGGAAATGGATTTCTGGTTTCGTATATATTTTACTTGCTACGTTCTAGACTATGTTATTTAAATATCTCTAAGTTTCATGCACACAGAATTCTATTAAAATTCTATGAAACTTAAAATGCCTCACAAACTGCTATAAATGCCTAAAACCTGATTGTGCCAGAAAAGCGCATTTTTAGTATTTCCCGTATATTTAAAATAAAAATGCCAAGATAACTACAAAAACGCTACAGGCTATATATAGCTGAAATTCATTTGGAAAAATCCATATAGCATAAAAGGGGTAGTAGGTTGTTGATGTTGTGTGAGAGCTTACAAATTATTTTTCACGTCAATGCACCCCCATTATGCGAAATTAAACTCACCAGTCAGCGCCAGTTGTTTGTACAGTAGTGGCAAAAAAAAAAAAAAAAAAAAAAAAACCCGGACCGACCCTTGTAGCTGATACAAAAGAATCCTGTGCTGTGTATTGTGTCAAACTATGGTAATTTCAATAGCCTATGGATAGTAAAGCCAGAGGTATGTACTGCTATTTAATGTAAAAATACGCAGTTATCTTTGCCGAATAGAGGTAGAAATGTAATATTGATGCCAGATGAAAATAAAACTCTTAAAGTATTTTCGTCTATAAGTTTGAGGCACTGAAGGAAACAAAAGACGGTAAGAATCGAATAAATACAATACATTTCATTAATTATACAAGATGGATATGTTTGGTGACTAGCAAAATTTGAATCTGTGACTCTGAAATCAGCTACAAGGGTCGGTCCTGTTTTTTTTTGCCGCTACTGTACTTAAATTCCATCTAAAATGGAGTATTTACTCAATTTAAAATTATTAATTGTCAATTTTATATAAACTGCTGAAAGTTCTAAATTGAATTTTATAAAATCCTAAATCTCTATTTTTAGCAGCTACAAATCCGTTCCCTAATAATCATACTCCATGAAGTAATAGGTACAAATTTTCAAAACGAAATATGCGATTCAGAATTTGAAACGTCAAGATAAAGTTATCATCACCACAATACGTTATGGACAACCCAATGTGACTCATTTTTATTTACTAAACAGAACTCTTCCTCCAACATATACCATCTGCCATAGTAGGATCTCTATTACATTTGGTAACTTGTTAAAGTCGGCTGTACCAACTCCAACGAATTACATTTCACAAGCCAAATAAAATGTTTTAAGATTCTAAATAATTCATCACTTAATTCGAACTTAATTATTTTTTTTATCTTGCCTATTAATATATACTGTACAAAGATGTTAAATTCATTTTAATACAGTAACACCATGCAAATTATAATAATTATTTATACATTGTCGCGAAATTACTAAGTTAAGGCGACATAAAATAAATTCTTAATTAAAATTAAAAAACAGTCTTGTTGGAATCAATGTCAAAATTCAACATTCATATTCTTAGGTACTTACTTACTGGCTTTTAAGAAACCCGGAGGTTCATTGCCGCCGTCACGTAAGCCCGCCATTGGTCCCTATCCTGAGAAAGATTAATCCAGTCTCTATCATCATATCCCACCTCCCTCAAATCCATTTTAATATTATCTTCCCATTTACGTCTCGGCCTCCCCAAAGGTCTTTTTCCCTCCGGCCTCCCAACTAATATTCTATATGCATTTCTGGATTCGCCCATACGTGCTACATGCCCTGCCCATCTCAAACGTCTGGATTTAATGTTCCTAATTATATCAGGTGAAGAATACAATGCGTGCAGTTCTGTGTTGTGTAACTTTCTCCATTCTCCTGTACAGTGACTTCATCCCTTTTAGCCCCAAATATTTTCCTAAGCACATCCTTAACCTATGTTCCTCTCTCAAAGTGAGAGTCCAATTTTCACAACCATAAAGAACAACCGGTAATATAACTGTTTTATAAATTCTAACTTTCAGATTTTTTGACAACAGACTGGATGATAAAATCTTCTCAACCGAATAATAACAGGCATTTCTCATATTTATTCTGTATTTAATTTCCTCCCGAGTAATTTTTTGTTCTATGATTATTATTAATTTTACTATTTTGGCAGATAAGTGCAATGGATTTATTTATATTTGTTACTGTTGCTCCCAGGTATTTGAATTTTTCCACCTCCTCAAAGGATAAATTTCCAATTTTTATATTTCCTTTTCGTACAATATTCCCGTCACGAGACATAATCATATACCTTGTCTTTTCGGGATTTATTTCCAAACCTATTTCTTTACTTGCTTCAAGTAAAATTCCCGTATTTTACCTAATCGTTTGTGGATTTTCTCCTAACATATTCACGTCATCAGCATAGACAAGCAACTGATGTAACCCGTTCAATTCCAAACCCTCTCTGTTATCCTGAACTTTCCTAATGGCATACTCTATATTTAAAAATATGTTATATCGATAACACTGTATTTTATTTCAATGTATGATTTCACTATTTATGATTCTTATTACGATTAGCTACTGCAACGAAATAGCAATGTAAAAATATTATGAGTAGAGACGAGAATTCCATGCACTATAAAATCTCAAAATATGACTGCGTTCATGCACTATCAAACTATGAAACCTGCACGAACAAGCGGAAAATACATTAAAATATGCACTTTCATTTCTGTTCCAAATTTCTTATTTCACCTCACTTTTTTTGCACAGTTAACAACTAACAACATTTATAAATTGGTTTCTGTGAGGTTCCTGCATTTGTCAGTAAATATGTTTTTGTAGGCAGAGAATGACCTCTCTACATCGCAAGAAGTTATGGGTGCAAACTTGAATGAAACTTTTTCTGTTATTTACTTCTTTCTCTCTTTTTCTCCTTCATTCCTGCTTCCTGAAGCTAAAATAAGGGACATAAAAATCGAGATACTGAGGTGTCCACTAAAAACCATTAAACACCCATTTAAACTGAATATAATGTATATTGTATGCAAGATTAAGCTAAAAAATTGCTTAAATATGCATTATGCATGTTTCTATCCCCAGAAAGGCCAAACCATGCAAATATGCACGGAAAAAGTACACATATTTGGAACCGTTTTTGGTGTGTGAAATAAGTAATAGTGACGTAAAGTGCGAGTGTTTTACATTTGCCGCAGTCAGTCTGACAACTGTGTTTGACAAATGGCTGAAGTGTCGTGTATAGGAAGTGGTACCATTCTCAGCTGCACTAGCAACATGCTCACAAACGGGCACTGTATATCTACGACACACGCCAAAAACGCTGGCGCCAACTATAATGAAATGAATAAGTACTAAGTCTGAGCTATGTTTCTATAAAAACATGTATTTGCATGGAATTCTCGTCTCTAATTATTATGAGTTTCATAAAACAACTTTTTCAAGTCGAATAACAAATTTTAACACTTTATTCCCATGTTCTTAAAAATTGTGTTTGCGACCAGAATTGATGTCAGATCCACAATTATTACAGGATTCTGAATCCAATATTGAAGCCAATCATAATTTAAAACTAGCCACTCGTACAGAGACTTTGTTGACATATATTAAAAATATATATTATTTTGCAATGGGTCTTCAATGCCACTGCATAGAAGTTAGCAAATTTAACTCTGAACTTCAAAATAAAAAGTTAATTGTGAATGTAATAACATATTTTGCTACATATACACGAACTACGATTTCCACTTGTTTTGATAACTTTAAATATAATTTTAAGCGAAATAGACATCTATGTGCAAGAGACTCTAACCAGAATTTCTCTCGTTGACTGAACTTTCGACTAAGGATTCATTTGAACATTTTTTAAACACTAATATAATTTTGATGAGTACAGTTTTAAACGTGTCTAGACTACGACATAAATACTTGGCGTTTCTAACTGCAAACCGAACTGGTCCTGCATATTAATGTAGCTTTTCAAGGATAAATTTCACAACAAAGATAAAGATGAAGATGAAAGAGACAAAAGGAAGAATGATTAATGAGGAAAATATATAACTGGAACGATTAAACAACTCTAGAAATAAAAAAAAACAAACTGCAAGACGGTATGAACGGTTTTAATGTTTTAATTTTGTAAAAAGTCACAAAAATTAACTGACATTTTTTTGTAAAATGAATATTATTTGACG
Organism: Periplaneta americana; assembly: GCF_040183065.1. Classification (NCBI taxonomy): domain Eukaryota; kingdom Metazoa; phylum Arthropoda; class Insecta; order Blattodea; family Blattidae; genus Periplaneta; species Periplaneta americana. Next base: position 47,984,625 of record NC_091127.1, read on the forward strand.
TGCTTTTAAAATGTTCCGCTCGTTACGCAGTATTCTTTTTTAATCTTTAAAATTAAATTTTAAATTAAAATGGACTTGATAGAAATATATAAATATTTCTAGAAAAATAGCAAACAATTCAGCAATGAAAATTTAACCCTTAAGCATTCGCGTCCATCTTTCTAACATTAAGAATCGTTTGTGGTGTTACTTATGAGCATTTTTTTTAGTGAACAATTAAAATATCGCACTTTTTTATTTATACAACTATATGAAATATTTTAATACCTATCACAATGCTGCAATTAATGTACAATAATGATAATATTTCTATATTGGTTCTCATGTGATATTCGAAAATCTGTTCACTCCTAATCACAATTTAATTTTTATCTTTCTTTCCAGACACTTTCTTGATTTATCTGTGCGCAGTCACTATTTAACATCCATTGTTATTATTTGTTACACAAATATGTTCAGTTTAGTCACTGTCACTATTTACAATAGGAGCGCGGGATGTTGGCGTCACCCCATACCACTTAAACCGTTATTATCTCGAGTATGCGTATTCCGATTTCAAACATGTTTACGATTAAAGCTGGTACATAATAAACCGGGAACGGAAACGACAACGAGAACGAGAACAGAAATATTGTTAAAATAAATGTATTTTAATATGAGCATTTACAATTAACGAGAAGCTTACCGGAGCCCGGGAACGGGAACGTGAAAATTAATTGTGAATGCTCACATTTAAATACATTTATTTTAACAATATTTCCGTTCTTGTTGTTTCCGTTCCCGGTTTATTGTGGACCAGCCTTTATTGTTGCCTTACCAATTCTAAGAAAGGTACTGAAAGTTTCAGGAGTATAGGTTTAGTAAATATGTAGTTAACAGCTCCGTATACTCTAGGTGATTGTGGTGTTGACAACACCCCGCGCGACCGCTTAACGGTTAAGAAAAGCAGGTTATAATTGGTGTCGATTCTAGATTTTAAAATGTTGTGAATAAATATTAATTCAATTATTTGTCTGTCTTTCGCTGTCTTTTGTAAATATCGGTACTTTCTATTGAAAAATATTATTATGAGTATTATTATCGTCATTATCATCATTACTACTACACAATATTAGAAATTATGAAAACGTCTAGCTTCCTAGTTCGTCCTGTAAAATAGTTCTCTTACTAGTAATTTGGAGAATTTTGAAATCAGTTTGTAAATTCTCGCTATATATTTTAAATGAAGTCTTCCTTAAGGTCTTCTTTCCTGTTTTAGTCTCTACAAACTCATATTTAATGTTTATTCCTTATGAACTTTCTGGTAACAAGGTCCATTCACCTCAGTTGTCCGGGTAAATTTTCGTAAACTAAGTTGTTATGACATTCCGATATGATAAACCTATTGTTTATTTTTCAAAATTACAATATAATCACTCTAAACACTTCTCTCATAACATTATGGCCAAAAATACCTTTCTTTTAAATCTAAATCACTATTACGATTGCACGTTTCGCAACCTTACAGAGTTACAGGTAAAATTAATCATTCATGAAGACACAGTCTTGACTTTCTTCAATTTCTCTTACCCGTTAGGAAATAAAGAAGAAAGCAAAGGGATGTTTTTAAGATATTGGTCTACTAGATGTTAATTTCACAATACGGTTAAAGGGATCAAAAACCGTAACACCAGCTAAAGATAATGAAGAAGTCATATTTCACATCGTAATACATTATTATTATTATTATTATTATTATTATTATTATTATTATTACTACTACTACTATTGCTTTAGAAATTAATACTAATGTTAAATTTATTTTATATGCCGGTACATACCGTATTTGCTCGCGTACTTTGCTCCACCGCGTATTTTACGCGCCCTAAATTTTAAAGGATTATTTAGAACTTTAATTTTGCTCCGTGTATTTTCCTTTCCTAAATTCCATTGCCAATATTTCCATTCCACGGCATTGTTGATCGACCAGTACCCAACTCAACTACCTGCTTCACAAAGAAACCCAAAATAACGTTACTTCAACACTGATGCTTGTCCTTATAAATTACCCCTAAGGGCAGTGACTGTGACAAGTTTTACTGTTTAACAGGTATCGTGCAGTTGTCACCGTTACATGAAGAATGCATCGATCAACCACCTACAGGCCTATAAACTCGTACAATGTGCTCAATTTATTGAGAATGCTACGTCTGCTACGTAATTTGCATTCATTATGATTGTCATATACCCAATTTAATTATTATTTATAATTCAAGATTACCAGTAGTCTTAGGTGACAAAAGTACGGTATTCTTAATTACTATATACTTGAATAAAACCCAGATCAAGAAGTCTAATTTAAAAAATTCGCATATTTTACGCACCCCAATTTTTCAAACACCCGAAATAAATTAAAAAGTGCGCAAATTACGCAAGCAAATACAGTATTACTTTACTTTAAAAATGTAACTTTATGAAAAATTAATATAAAATCAACTACAGCTTCCTTTCAAATTCGTTTACTTATTAGTAATTTTCTTATTTTAAGGCACTTGCATTAGTGCATTAGTGGGAAAATGAATTCATGCTGAAACATGGATGTCAAGGAAAACATCGCTCTTCGAGAAAACCTATCGGACGAAAATTCTTTATACATTCGTGGTACCTAGCAAGAATCGAATGTGAGACTTCTTGATATAACGCCATAACCTAACCACACGGCGGGATTTCTTCAGCACTCAGTTACAAAATGAAGATACTGGAATTCAAATTTCGAATACTTTAAAGAGTAGAAACAATAATGATGACAAATGCCTTAAAGACGATATTCTGAAATGTGTTTGATGATGCAAAGAAAGATATTCAACAATAAATACAATGATATTGAGATCTAACAAGTACCGTATTGTTCAACAGGCGACAATAATAAACGACTTACATTTACAATTATGTGAAAAAGAAACACAAACAGTTTTAAAACGTGGACCAGGAAACAGACTGGCGTTTAAATAAAAATTATATAGATTTTTTTAAGTTTTTAAAAAATAAAACTTGAATGTATTTTATATTAAAATCATAATAATTTTGTTATAGTTTGAGTAAAATATAATTCTAGGAATGATTTCAATGAAATTTGAAGTATAATAGAATTCTAACGACGAGGAAATAATACAAGCTTATCTGTCATTACAAGGAAGATGTGTTTTCTAAACAAATTATATATGAAGATTAGATCACAGAAAAAAATATATATACGGAATCGTAATTTTAATTGTCGAAAATCCTAGCGACAAATATGGCGGCTACGAAGACGAACGTCGAATTCAACTTTTCTGTTAAAAAAAAAAGAATGCGTTGATGAACAACGTTTGAAGTTCACGTTGATGAAAGTTGTTTCTCAGTTCGACGAACTCTGTAACTCGGAAAATTTAAATATTGAAACAAGTCTTGTTTCACCCGTGCGTATGCCCCACACACACACACACACTCACTGACTCACTGAATCACCTTAAGAGTTACCAGCATCCAACCGAACTGCACCAAAATCTCGAGCGAACTGGCAGGGGTTGGCTGGTCCAACAGAGAGATCAACCCTCACTGTGCATCGTGCGCCCTCCAACAGGAGCATGTTTAGTTAGGGGTTGGTGACAGGGGGATGAATGCGAGGAGGCAGGGCAAGGGGGAGATGAAAGTGGTTATATAGAAGAGTTGGGGAGAGAGAAAGAGAGGGATGAAGGGAGATGGAATGAGGGTTAGGTTTTCTGGACCAGTTCTCCCTATTCTGTGTCTCAGTATACACCACAGCATCTCATCCCTAGCTAGGAGCTTTTCCTTCTTCTCACACAACCCTACTGCAAAATTTTGTATAAGCGCAACAGGGTATAGTCAAAGCCTCAATAAAATATGAGGGGGTTGAAATTAAAGGTAGGATGAATCGAGAGGGAAAGAGAGGTTAGGAGAGTGAGGAGGAGGGGGGTTGGAAAATGGAAATGTGATTTGATTTCAACACACAGAAGATCTCATATCATATGTTTCAATTTTGGTAAATCTGAAATTCCAATCTGAAGGGAATATAAAGCCTGTCTGCTCATGTTTACTTTCCAAATTTGGTCCCAGCCGCGCCCCGTCATGTCGAGAATGCATAAAAACATACAGGGAAAGGAGTCGAGACTGTCTCTTGTCTGGGAGTGGAGAGAGCAATAAGATCCCATCGCATTCACTTTGCTTAACAAGGTATTATTTGAATCTCGGCGAGACAACTGTAATACATCCCGTGTTTAAAACTTGTGCGCTGCGACGCGGCACTGAAAATCCAATCCTGCTCCGTAACTACAGACGACGACTTCTTCCATTCCACGTGGAAGCTGCTCCGAGGTTGAGATTACACTGATCTCTCCGCTCTTGTTCCTGTTGGTTTGTAATTAAATGTGAATTTAGGAACTCTATCTTCTTCCGTCCTGTTTACATGTTGTCTCAACCCGATGTCGTGATAAAGCGGCTACGGCGGTTGCTTCGTTCGCATTCACAAGTTCCGTGAATCCTTCAAAAGTTCTCTATTTTGATTACTGTTTAATGCTGGCGTAAGCAACGGTTAGGGCGCAGTTTTGAAGCTAAGTGGAAATCACTGTCATTTCAAATCCCGTCTAGACGCGGATGTCTATCTTCTATTTTATCACCAGTGTCGTTGAAATGACTCCACGTTGACATTTATGCTCGTCTGAAATGTATAACGACTAATGAAAAACTCATATGTATTCAGGAAGAAGTGCTGTGCCCGTCCGTCACTTCCCTCATAAAATACTCAATCTATTTATCAGTGCTAATTAATCATTTCTATTTATTCCGCTATGCTTTTCTGAATGGCTCATGTGCATCCCTATCTGGAGTTTTCCTTAAACCAACAATAAAGTAAATCATTTTCATTACTAGAGCCCGGAAGTTCAAGCATTTATTTTGGCTAAAATAGATAGGGAAATAGGCACTTATGATATGATATGACACATAATATGATATGATATGATATGATATGATATGATATAGGCTATGTGATACATGATATGATATGTGACATGATATAATACACGATATGATATATGACATGATATGATGTATGACATGATATGATAAGATATGATATGGTATATGATATGTTATGATATGATATATGACATGATATGATGTATGACATGATATGATATATGACATGATATGATGTATGATATGCTATATGACATGATATGATGTATGACATGATATGATATGATATGATATATGATATGATATATGACATGATATGATATATGATATGCTATATGACATGATATGATGTATGACATGATATGATGTGATATATGACATGATATGATGTATGACATGATATGATATGATATATGACATGATATGATATATGACATGATATGATGTATGACATGATATGATATATGACATGATATGATGTATGATATGCTATATGACATGATATGATGTATGACAGATATGATATGATATGATATGATATGATATATGATATGATATATGACATGATATGATATATGATATGCTATATGACATGATATGATATGATATATGATATGCTATATGACATGATATGATGTATGACATGATATGATATGATATGATATATGATATGATATATGACATGATATGATGTATGACATGATATGATATGATATGATATATTATATGATATATGACATGATATGATATATATGATATGACATGATATATATGATATGACATGATATATATGTGATATGATATGTATGATATGATTTTTTTTAAATTTAGTACACATAATCGGCATGCTCTGTTACTCGTGGGTAACACTACATGCCTATCTAAACATTTAACTAAAAATCATTATTAAATACTTAGTCTAGCCTAACATGTCCTTTCGTTACCTATACATGATTTAGTTTCTCAAAGTCTATTGAATTTACAAATTGTATGAAACTGTTTCTATAGTTATTTATTAATCTATTATGTATGATATGATATATGATATGATATATGATATGATGTATGATATGATATATGACATGATATGATGTATGACATGATATATTATACGACATGATATGATATAACATATGATATGATATTATATATGATATATATGACATGATATGATGTATAACATGATATATTATACGACATGATATGATATAATATATGATATGATATATATGACATGATATGATGTATAACATGATATGATATGATATATGATATATGATATATGACATGATATGATGTATGATATGATCTGATATATTATATGACATGATATGATATGATATGATATGATATGATATGATATGATATATGATATGATATGTGATATGATATATGATATGACATGACATGATATGATATGATATAATATATGATATAATATGATATTATATGATATGATATTATATGTGATATATATGACATGATATGATGTATAACATGATATAATATATGATATGATATATGATATTATATGATATATTTATTCCACCAGCTTACATTGATCGTATTGGCCCTTCACATTTCTGTACATACTGCCGTCACTCCCTTGGATACATAATATTCTGCTTACGCTTTTTTAAACATCCGGCTATTGCATATAAATGACCCTGATCACTTTTCTATCACTTCTGTTTCCCTCCCTTCTTTTTCTACTTATCCCTCCATTTCCCAGTTATCTATCTTACTCTTACTAATCAACTAAACAATCACTTCTCTCAATTTCTTATTAATTGTCCGAACATTATTTACATTAATTTGAACTCTTCCATAGTTGACAACTTATTTATTTTCTTGAATCACTAACGTTCACTGACCACTTAGTCCCATTAACAAATAGGCACTTAATATTCAGGAAATAGTAAAATAATAAAAATAGGCATTTAAAAATTACGAAAATAGACGCTAAAATGATCAAAATAGTAATAATAGTGGTTATTTAATAAACGTGGTTATGAAACTTGGACTCTCAATTTGAGAGAGGAACAGAGGTTAAGGGTGTTGAGAACAAGATGCTTAAACATATTTGGGGCTAAGAGGGATGAAATTACAGGAGAATGGAGAAGGTTACACAACGCAGAACTGCATCCATTGTATTCTTCAAATGACTAATTAGGAATATTAAATCTAGTCGTTTGAGATGGACAGGGCATGTAGCACGTATGGGCGAATGCAGAAATGCATATAGAGTGTTAATGGGAGGCCGGAGGGAAAAAGACTTTCGGGACATAGATGGGAGGATTATATTTGAGGTGGCGCATTGGTTTACGCTGTTGTTTTGATATAAGCCCATTCACAACAGCGCGTTTTAAGTATGCTCCAGTCACTTCGGTGGAAGTACAGAGATATCTTTCAATGATGGAGAACATTGTCTCTGATATAGGCTATGGCAGTTGAAAACTAGAGAAAAAAAAACATTTTTTGTGTATGATCAAGAGAAATAAGAGTAAGTACTGAAATGTGATGTACTTACTTTCTCACTTACTTATGGCTTTTTTTTTAAGAAACCCGGAGGTTCATTGCCGACCTCACATAAGCCCGCCATGGGTCCCTATCCTGAACAAGATGAATCCAGTTCCTACCATCATATCCCACCTTCCTCAAATCAGAAACTGACTCTATCGTACCAAAATGTGCGTTCTTGTAGATATTGTGACTCAGCCATGTAGCGCCATCTGTCGATGCAGCCTGCACGTCTTTAAGGTTGCAATGGAGTGTCACTACAGTGCCCTTCATCTCTCCCAGAAGCGTACTAAGACCTCCTCAGGCTGATACCATATGTACATCAATTGCAATACTAAATATATCATGCAGACTTTTTTTTTGATAATGCTACTGTAATAATTATCATAATGAATATTGAAATGGGGAGTGATGATGGGATGGTGGAAAGAAACGGGAGAAACTCGAGAAAATACCCACGAAACTTGGCTTTGTCCACCACAAACACAGCTGTGAATTCGCCGAGATTCGAGCCCCGGTCGACAGTCACCGTAAAACAGCGTTTTATTATCTGATCTACAAATGATTAATAATTCTACTATTTTCATAGTTTGATTAGGATATTCTTCCTATTAACACTGCTAAAACTATATTCATTCCTTTTTCATGAACTAGTAACTATTATAAATTGCCTAATTCCCCCCTAAATATTAAACTACACAATTCGGGTTTTTGTGTAATTAGCTGTAATTGCCAAATTATAAATTAATCCTCCGAAGTTAAATATTTAGCGATCATAATGGATAAACATCTGAAACGAGACAAGCATATCAACTATCGTAACAAATTACGAAAAATTATGTATTATTTTATTCAGTTGCAAAATTACTTACTACCAATAGACGTACTACGTGCAGTTTACATTGCCTTATTTCAGTCTGTAACCACATATGGAATATTAGGATGAGGTAGTATTTATAAAACTACCTTTATTCCACTAGATTTATTACAGAGAAGAATAGCCTAATTAAAATAGCCTATGTGCAAAGAAAGCTATTGATTTTCCCACCGAAAAATTGTCTAAAGGAAATAAAGTTCTGAAAATACATCAAATTTATACCAATGTAGTATTATATTTTACGCATAAAATCACACATACCGGTACTCGTATTTCAAATAATATACTCACAAACACAAAACCAAAGGCATGGATAAAATACGTTTGTCTGGACCCGAGAACTGCTTTTAATCATAGTAGTAATACTGGCTCTAGAATGTATAACAAATTAATAAAGAAGTACTCTAATCTACTTAACTCAAAGAGTTTCAAATTTTAAAATGTACAGTATGGAATCACTTTGTTACTAGTGATTATTAAATTTTAAGAGGTTATTTATTGCAATTTATCTATGCAATTCTTTTAATTACTGAATCCTCTTTCAGGAGAGTGCTAGAATTTTTGTAAATTTACAATTTCTTTGCACATTTTTCTAGCTATTATAGAAGCATTTGAAATGTGGATATGGAGGAGAATGGAACGTGTGAAGTGAACAGACAGAATAAGAAACGAAGCTGTGTTGGAAAGAGTGGGAGGTGAAAGAATGATGCTAAAACTGATCAGGAAGAGGAAAAAGAATTGGTTGGGTCACTGGCTGGGAAGAAACTGCCTACTGAAGGATGCACTGGAAGAATTGGTGAACGGGAGAAGAGTTTGGGGTAGAAGAATATATCAGATCATAGACGACATTAAGATATATGGATCATATGAGGAGACTAAGAGGAAGGCAGAAAATAAGAAAGATTGGAGAAAGCTGGGTTTGCAGTGAAAGACCTGCCCTCGGGCAGAACACTAAATGAAAGAATGAATATATTATTATTATTATTATTATTATTATTATTATTATTATTATTATTATTAAGGCCATCATAATAATCATAATCGTCATAATCATCATCATTATGTTTGTTACAAACTCTAGACGTTTCCTCCGCGGACAGTTCGCCCAGGAAGACCCGTGAAGCTCGATGCGTGTAAAGATTATAATGTTACAATAGTTTTCCGTTATCATGCACAGCATGACCCGCCGATGTGGTGTGCAACTTGAAAATGAGTCATAGTCCTGCCATCTGTTCGCAACATGCGGAACCCGAATTTCACAAGTGAAATGGATAGGGATTAGATATATGCACACTCCTTCACCGGCACATGGTTGATTGTGGATAATTATGAAAAAATCATGAGAAGAAACGTGGATATAGTCACAGAATATGCTTCAGCATCGTCTATTTCCACTACAACTTCCACTTGGAGTGCATATAGAATTATATTATCAAATTCTACGCAGAATACTGTAGGCAGATGCAAATGGAATCCACTCTGTGCATAAAAGTGTAATTTATTGTAAAACGCATTAAAATTCCTGACAGCTAAGTATTACTAATTGGTTATACTTTAGGTATATTTAAATAATTCTGTCGGCAGGAGTAGAAGCTTGAGAGAACAACATAGTGAAAACTCGCTATTTTTTTTTGTTCTAAATCTTAAAACAAGAGATTTTTTCGTCTATTTCCACTACAACTTCCACTTGGAGTGCATATAGAATTATATTATCAAATTCTACGCAGAATACTGTAGGCAGATGCAAATGGAATCCACTCTGTGCATAAAAGTGTAATTTATTGTAAAACGCATTAAAATTCCTGACAGCTAAGTATTACTAATTGGTTATACTTTAGGTATATTTAAATAATTCTGTCGGCAGGAGTAGAAGCTTGAGAGAACAACATAGTGAAAACTCGCTATTTTTTTTTGTTCTAAATCTTAAAACAAGAGATTTTTTCGTCTATTTCCACTACAACTTCCACTTGGAGTGCATATAGAATTATATTATCAAATTCTACGCAGAATACTGTAGGCAGATGCAAATGGAATCCACTCTGTGCATAAAAGTGTAATTTATTGTAAAACGCATTAAAATTCCTGACAGCTAAGTATTACTAATTGGTTATACTTTAGGTATATTTAAATAATTCTGTCGGCAGGAGTAGAAGCTTGAGAGAACAACAACGTGAAAACTCACTATTTTTTTTTTGTTCTAAATCTTAAAACAAGAGATTTTTTCAACATTTTTTAAAATAAAAATAATGCATGACTTCGTGCAGTCTGCCCGGATATCTCGCTAAAGAACTCATCCAGATGTATTCTGTTTGCAAAGTGACTCAGAGTTCTAGGTAAATACTTGAGGAGGTTGTTTGTGGGCGCAGTGGAGTTGAAAATGTGAGCAAGCAGCTATTCAATTTATCACAGAGGGGTAATGAGGAGTTTTTGGCGACAGGCTGTATTACTCTTCTCAAAGGAGTCCCTTGTAAGACATGCAATTATTGTTCTAAACCCGAGAATACTGGAGGAATATGATAATACATTTGCATTTGTGTCCGAGATGTTCTGCGATCGATCACCAAATTAGTCTGTCATCACGGAAGATTTTATCGCTCCCTTTAGTCTTCCAGAACAATTATTAACGCAGAATCACAAAGCAATCTTTATCTAAGTCTCTATTTATCATTTTTACCTCGTATTATGATAATAATAATAATAATAATAATAATAATAATAACACGAATGATAATAAGAAACTACTAATACGAATAATAATAACAATAATAATAATAATAATAATAATAATAATAATAATAATAATAATAATAGCTAGTCGGCGATGTATGCAATGGAGGGGGAAAGAAGGTGGCCACCCTACTCCATTATCTCCTGGCCTAGTTGCCTCATAAGAGGTGTGTTCTTCGTATCACATGTGAGGTTCAGACCTGTTTTCGGACAGTTGACTAAATAATAACAACAACAATAATAATAATAATAATAATAATAATAATAATAATAAAAATGTACTCGTAATAGCGAACTCTGCAACAGAAGCAACCAAGAAGTTTCATACAAACATGAAGAAACTCTAGATTAAAAATATATTAATATTAATATTATATTATATTATATTATATTATATTATATTATATTATATTATATTATAGTATATTATATTATAGGAGTATTACATTATAATGTGTTACCCATGTTGTGTTCTATTGCATTGTATTGTATTATATTCTATCGTATCACATTATGAGGAACAGACTAGGGAAATGTTTTGTGTGGAGTGTGGAATTGTATGTGGCAGAAACGCCGACATTACGACGAAGTGAAGAGAAACGATAGAAGCATTCGAAATGTGGATCTGGAGAAGAATGGAGCGCGTGAAATAGAGAGACAGAATAAGAAATGAAGCTGTGCTAGAAAGAGTGGGTGAAGAAAGAATAATGCTGAAACTGATCAAAAAGAGGAAAAGGAATTGACTGGGCCACTGGCTAAAAAAGGACTGCCTACTGAAGGATGCATTGGAAGGGATGGTCAACGGAAGAAAAGTCAGGAATAGAAGAAGATGTCAGGTAATAGACAACATTAAGACATATATGGATAATATGCGCAGACTAAGAGGAAGGCGGAAAAAAGGAAACATGAAAAAAAATAGAATGCTTGGTTTGCAGTGACAAACCTGTACTTGCGCAGAACACTATGAATGTATGAAATGTTATGTTTTTATTTAACGACGCTCGCAACTGCAGAGGTTATATCAGCGTCGCCGGATGTGCCGGAATTTTGTCCCGCAGGAGTTCTTTTACATGCCAGTAAATCTACTGACATGAGCCTGTCGCATTTAAGCACACTTAAATGCCATCGACCTGGCCCGGGATCGAACCCGCAACCGTGGGCATAGAAGGCCAGCGCTATACCAACTTGCCAACCAGGTCGATTGAATGCATGAATGATGAATGAGAATATTATATTATATTATATTATATTATATTATATTATATTATATTATATTATATTATATTATATTATGTTGTATTACATTATATTATATTATATTATATTATATTATATTATATTATATTATATTATATTATATTATATTATATTATATTATATTACATTCCGCAATAAAAAATATCAGTATGGATTATTCTTCAGAAAAATTAAGGCTTAACCAGAATTAAAATCCAGACCACCTGCGTAACGGACTGATGATCTAGACCACAGAGCCACCACTGGAACTTCATCTTCCTTTATTTTTCTCTTTAGAATTCATCTGATAATGTTTATGACAATCGTTAATTCTATGCTTTAAATTATTACCACAGTTGTTGGAAACACTACTTTCTAAATAACTGAATATGACACAGAGTTCTAAAATACAATTACTTTTTTAAATATGTTAGGTCTCAAGTACCCTTTATCTTTACGAGTAAAACAATGCGCATATGTTTGCTTTCTCCATGTTGATTTTAAAGCCGCATAAATCTTGTAGGATAACGTATAGACTAATTATAAGAAAAGGTTTTATTACCCCATTATTGCATTAACACTAACTTTTTCAATTGCAAATTAATCTTAACAAAATTGTATAAAATAGGAAACTGGACTATGTAATTGCTAATTCTGCGGTACTTGTGGCAGAAAATTTGTAAAAGGAAAGACAAAAACGGTTCTAGAATTTCAAGATCTCACCACACAGCTGCACGTAAAGAATATTTGTTAACATTAGTCATCTTATTAAGAGTTGGAGGACAATTAGTACGTCAGCAACTTCGATTAAATTCCTGGAACCTCATTCTTCATAGAACTTCAGAGGAAAGCAGTAATGGGAAGTGCAGAGTCAATACCAGTAAGTGCATATTATTTCACAGAATTGAATGAATAAAAGAATCTTTCATGGATATTCCCAAAAAACTTTTAGAAACAACAATGCTGCAGTAAAAATTAATACGGAATATGTATTATATGATTTTCTTGTGTTAAATTCTATTGTATCTGGTTTACATGTTTCGACGTATTATGGGTCATCCTCAGATATCGTTGAGAGAACAGTAGTAGTAGGCCTAAGTACAATAAACCTTTAATAATAATAATAGTAATAATAACAACAATAATAATAATAATAATAATAATTATTATTATTATTATTATTATTATTATTATTATTGTTTATGATATCTAATTACGCTTTGTAGACATTGTGCCAAATTCTTTACAAATATTCAAAAGACAGTACAACATGCAGTTTATATTAGACATTGATCTAAATACTGAATTCAGTTACAGCTTGCTGTTTTTGGTCTGATATTGTAGAAGGTCCTCTTATAAGTAAAATAATAGAATTGAAGAGAGTGGATCCCAAAAAAGACGTTCAGTCCATTTTTATCAAAGGGCTGGGCAAGTTTTTTTTTATCCACCTGTCTATAGACTGAGCGAGTTTTCAAGTGACATGAACATTAACATAAACTTTTAGATAAGGATTGGTGTTGTTTTTTGAAAGAAAGAAGCTTAAAAAGTAGCCTACTGATATGGGTCTCAAGAAAAATCATATTTCTGTATAAATCATTAAAAAATGACCAAAACAACTGAGGAGTTTTTGGATCACATTATTCAATTTTAATTTAAGTTAATATTCTACATAATTCTTAAAGAAGAGAGATATTTTTCTGTTGAAATAAAATAATATTGTTTTTGGCTTATGACTGAAAAGAAGGAATTTAATAGTTTTAATTCAGTTTTAAAAAAACTCATTATAAATACTTAAAAATTCGAGTAAAATAATACTCGCTCACAATACCATATCACACTTTCCATTCCATTCCTAAACACAGAACATCCTTTTACTCTTCATCTTTCACCGTCTCTGCAGCTCATCTCTGGAACTCTCTACCACAACATGTCAGAGACTGTCCGACATTGTCTAGTTTCAAAAATAAATTAAAATTGCACTTTTTCAACTCAGATTCCTTTCAGTTATAAGCCCTTTTCTCTGCGATAGTTATGTAAAAATATAGGCTATATATTTCTTTTCTTTCCTTTCCCCTTTTTGTTCCCTTTATCAGCTGACGAATTTATTATCATAGCCTTTTATTGTGAATTTTATTTAATTTTCTTTCTTTGTTTCTTTTTTATTATTTTATTATATTCTATTTTGTTATATTATTTCTTACGTTTTCCGCATTAACCATTTGTGCTAAATGAGTTGCTTTTGCTATATTCCAATGTATTTTACTTTATTTTATTTCTATTATGGTATTATTTTCATGTTGTTTAGTGTCGATTTTATTATGCTATTATTATTTCTCTTTGTAATATGTCAGTATTCTGTTCTGTAACTTTTTTGTTAAATTTTAACTGCTTGAATACTTTGTGACCTGGTAGAGTGTAAGAGAAGGCCCTATGGCCTTAACTCTGCCAGTATAAATAAAGAATTATTATTATTATTATTATTATTATTATTATTATTATTATTATTATTATTAATGTTTTGGAAGGTGTTCTGGGCTCCACTTCTGAATTGTTCTTCCAAGCTACCGTCTGAATTTATCAGAGAATTAGATAAATCGAGATCTTGGCGTCACAAGCACATCCAAACTTCTTGAAGACAAAGCAACCATTTAGAAATTGAAACCGAAAGGGAAGCAGAATAAAAGATGTCAGAACAAAACACACTACCAGGATCTGTCAAGTTTGCTTCCTTTCAGAGAATAAAGGCTAAAATCTCATTTTGACGTAGATATCCGCAGATACACCCTCCGATATCCGTATCCGCCCAGAATCCTATCTATAGTATCCAATAAAACTCCCACAATGAAGTCTGAAAGGTTCGGTATACGTACAGTATGTGTGCGTGGACACGTTGGAAAGGAACCACTACTATATATTTAACCCTAACCCCTCTGTAACAATTTCCTCCCTCTTCCCGTACGTTTAATGGCAGAGGTGGAGAGAGAGTCAGAAAGAGAGGGAACAACCAATAACTTTCTAGTCACATTGTGGACTCATCTCTGTGTACTGACCTCTCCCATATCTTGTATAGATTCACCTCGTAGCTGAAACCTAGCAACTTCACAGAACCAAAATTGTGTACGCTAGGCTATTGCATCCCTATCTGTATAACCCCTAGCTTATTGGAAAAAGGGGAGGTACCGGAGGAAGGGTGTTGCTACGGGAGGATTGTGTGTATGTGTGTGTGTTGTAAAGAAGCGAAGGCAGAGAGGATCCCTGAAGCGGGAGGGGAGTGAAGTAGAATGAAACTCGTGCTAAGGAATCAAATAACTAACTAATATGGGGCTTTTGTGTGACTCACAGGAAATAGGGTAGGACTGTACAGAACTGAAAGTCTATTACGGATCACTTTTTTTATAATACGATTTCAGAATACGTAGCCGAATTAGTAAGCGAGACTTCCAATATGAGTCCCCTCAATTTACTGAACTGAAGCGAAAGTTCTTTACGCCGTAATATATACGCAGACATCTATACGACTTCTTTCAACTTCAGTAATGTCGGGGCACAATAATAGCTATGGGGTAATGTGTTTGTTTCTTTACTTCAATTTCCGCGTGTTATTGTTTCAAGTTGCTGTGGTAACTGGAGGAGACCTGAAAGACACGATAAGGGGGGGATATTATTAAGGGTAGAGAACATTATACTTTGACCTGGGGATTTCGAATCTCTCATTAAGAAACTTATTCTAAGAAAGTATAAACAAGTATAACTTACTTTCTTCCTATAACAAAGGTGCAAGTTTCTGGTCTTACAAAAGTTACCGTAACTCTGACGAATGTTTTTCATTAAGGGTACAATAGCTCGATGCCGGACAACTTTAGTGAGACTTAAGATAGGCGCTCAATTATCAGAAAAAAGTTCGTTCGACGCGTTCACATTTTTATTAGGCCTGTAGTGTCGCTCATTTGTCCGCATTCCTGAATTAATAATCAAATAGTGTTGTAATTTATCGCTAGAGCGCATTATTCCAATCTAGTGTTCTGAACTGAACCTGGAAATAAAATAAATAGCCCTGCAACTTAAATAAACTATGAAGAACATACCTGGTTCATTCAATATTTCCCCAATCTCATTTCACACGTTCTTTTTCCATATTACATTGCTACAGAAGAAGAAAATTATTGATAATCACGGGACACCATGGTGGACTGATGACATCCAACAAGCCGTAAAGAAGAAAAAAGATGCTTATGCTAAATGGATGCAGTCAAAATTAAATACAGATCAACAAGAGTATAGGAACCAGCGCAAACAAACCCAAAAGCTAGTGAATAAGGCAAAAAACGAGTATTGGCAAAAAATATGTGAAGAGGTTAATAAATGTACTGGTAACACAAGGGCTAATAAGGCATGGAAAGTGGTCAAAGGGTTAAGAACACAGAACAAAGACACAGCAGGATTGAATATTATTCAGCTGGAACAGTGGAAAAATTACTACGCAGATTTGATGAAAGAACAAAGGAAGGAATTCCTGGAAGTTGGAGCTACAGATGGGAGTGAACAATTTGAGGAAGAAATTGAAGAAATATCTGTGGCAGAGGTAAAATTAACTTTATCTAAGATGGAAAATGGTAAAGCTCCAGGACGTGGTGGTATAAATGTGGAACTCTTAAAGAATGCTCCAGATGTGCTAATTGAAGTTCTGGTCGAATTATTTAATAAATGTTTGAAAGGCGAAAACCCCCCTGAAGAATGGAAAAAATCAATCATAACATCGGTATACAAGAAAGGGAACCGACGAGAATGTAGCAATTACAGAGGTATTAGTGTAATCTGCACCATGGCAAGATTATATGCAAAAGTCATTAAGAAAAGAATAGAAGGAGAATATACAGACTTAGAAGAACAAAATGGCTTTAGACCTGGGAGATCGTGCATTGATGGGATTCACGTTGAAACAATTGATGGATAAGAAGGTAGAGAGGGACAGAGAGGTCCATTTTACATTTATAGATCTGCAGAAAGCGTATGATACTGTACCTTTAGGTAAACTTTGGGAAACTTTGGAAGCAATGAACATAAAGAAAACCTATATAAGGGCGGTTAAAAAATTATATTGTGGATGTAGTAGTGTTGTAAAGGTAGGAAGCCGCTTATCAGAAGACTTCGCAGTTACAAAAGGCCTACGCCAAGGATGCTCACTTGCTCCAACTCTTTTCAAGATTTATCTCCAAGCAATTTTGGAACAGTGGAGGAAGAAATGTGGTCAGATGGGTGTACCAGTCGGGGAAGATACTTTATATAGCCTACATTTCGCTGATGATCAAGTGCTGATAGTGGCAGATGAAGAAGATTCCAGCTATATGTTTCGTAAATTGAGTGAGGCTTATAAGGAAGGGGGCCTATCAATTAATTTCAAGAAAACAAAATACATGGTTGTGGGTTGTCGCAGCAAGGTAAATTTAGATACTGGGGATACACAAATAGAAAACTCTGAGTCATTCAAATATTTGGGTGTTATCCTCAACAGTCAGGCCAAAAGTGATGAAGATATGAATAATAAGATTGGTCAAGGAAAGCGGGCCATAAGACAATTAAATACACTCCTGTGGAATGACAAGGTAACAAGGAAAACCAAGACAAGTATATATAAAACTATAATAGAAAGTATATGTACCTATGGCTCTGAAACTTGGGAAATGAGAGACAGGATGAAGAAGAAATTGTTGGCTTTAGAAATGGATTACTGGCGCCGTAGTTGTCAAATTTCGAGGATGGACCACATTAGGAATCAGGATGTCCGTAATATAATGCAAATATCAGGAGATATCTTACAATCAGTGGAAACTAAACGCCTGATATGGTATGGGAATCTCCAGAGAATGTCAGCCGACCGCTGGCCTAATAAGGTCTTCAACTGGACTCCCCCGGAAAAAAAGAGAAGAGGAAGGCCAATGAAAAACTGGAGCAAGGAGGTTCAGGAGGATATGGTCTGCAGGGGTCTACAAATGGGCGATTGGCAAAACCGGAATACCTGGAAGTTGAGAAGCGGGAGACGGCGAAAGACGTAAAATTACTCGCAATACATACATACATTGCTATAATTTTATAATTTGACGAATTGTAAAGTTCTCCATACTGTCTGGCTAACAAATTTTATTTATACTTTCAATATTACTGAGCTTGGAGGCTTTGTAATCGATGTAATTTTAATTACATTCTTTATTTCGATCTTGTCCCGTACGGAAATTCGTTTAGAATTCTCTGGGCTACCTTTAAGGTCGATGAACGTGCCGAAGGACATTTTCTCTAGGTTCTTCGGCCTCTGCCTTTCTCAATCTCATTGAATAACATTTATTTATTTTAGCCATATGTTTGTTGTAGCTATAAGACACTGCAATTTGTTGCGTGTTATGACTGTAATGTGGTTGGTTTGGTAGGCCTAATTTGTATACGATAACTTTGTGTTGCCCTATACTGAGCGTTCTCAACCTGGTGCTCGCGAGCACTATGGTGCTCTTTTAATGACATTTGGTGCTCTCGACATGCCACTAAAAATGCTCGCGAGCACAAACACTCCTGAGGTTTTTTTTTTTTCAATTCAAACTATGTTGTACGAGCCGTACCAAATATTGTTGCTAACAGTCCATTATAATAATATTTATATATAATATAATAATTATCTACCGGTTGTTTCAGACCATCCGTGTCAGCTTTTTTTCTCGAAAACTATATGATATTGGTTGTTCGTAAGAAAAATTTTGATGACCGAAACCTATGTAAAGAATCGATTGGTGGTAGTACCATTTCCCGTAACAAACCGGAAGTAGGGATACTGTGGTCAACTTCGAAATTTAAAATGAGAACATGAGTCATTGATGGTACCATTGGAAACTACTTTAAAAAAGAAACAACTTTTACTGAAACTTTTTTTATAACTTTTATTGTTTACTCACAAAGCAAAAAAAAAAATGGTATCTTCTGGGATAATGTTGTTTTATGTACGTACTCTTGATAGTAAGTGTTCAAAATGTACGCCATCTTGTACTTAAACAATGTGCTGATCACCTCCTAACATCCGTGATTGCACTCCAGCACAGCTGAGAGACCCTCAGGCTTCTCTAATTCTTTGTTTCATGTCTTTTCTAGTTGTTGGACGCACTTGGTTGACCACAGGTACCCCTACTTCCGGTTTGTTACGGGAAATGGTACTACCACCAATCGATTCCTTACATAGGTTTTGGTTATCAAATTTTTTTTAAGAACAACCAGTATCACATAGTTTTCGAGAAAAAAGGCTGATACGGGTGGTCTGAAACATTTGGTATAATAATTATATAATAATATTATAATGAAATAGGAGAAGGCCTATCAGGCCTCTAGGATATTATCTTAAGATAATAGGCCTTCTCGTATTTCATGGTGTACAACCCTTCTCAATTCAATGTGGCCTTGATCATAAAAATCAAGATTATCCAAGAGAATAATATGGTTGCTCGTGCGGAACTTCAGTTGATAGATCCCCAGTATTCCTTAGCGCTGGAATATTTGTTTTAAAAACAGAAATTCATAGCCCTTGGGCAGCAGAAGATACAAAAAGACTCCAAATACTGCGGAGTGTTTCTCTGAAATGTCTGGCTATGTTCGGGACAACCTACCTATGAGGAAGAAAAATCTTTCTCACTTATGAAATACCTCAAGAACGAAACAAGATCACGGTTAATAATTAATTCGCATCTGCAGGACTGTTTACTTGTAGCTACAAGCGACTTCTTCTTGGACGTCATTGAAATTCTGAGTTACATTCAAGTTCAAGGATCTCACTGCCCAGGTAAGCATTTTAAAAATGTATTTATCTTTATTTATTTTATTTATATATTGATATCAGTCTATTAAATATATGAAGAGTCCACTGCAAGAATTATGGATGTCATTTGGAATACATTTTGCAGGAGAAGCAATTGAAAGTTTGAAACACTTAGCGCTCAAATCTTCACTGTGATTTTCCGATCATTACTGGACAATGACTATCAGTGTTAATGCCATATAACTCTCTATGTACATTCTATATGTCTTAAGTTATGCATTGACAGTCTTGGTTCATTTTCGAAAGAGAGAGTGACATCCATCATTCTTGCAGTGGACTCTTCATATTAGATTCCATGGTGCTCGCTCATTTAGCACAACATTTGGGCGGTGCTCACAAGCTTCAAAAGGTTGAGAAAAACTGCTCTATACGATTCTGAATGGTTGAACTTACACGCCATTGGCGAATGACTGTATGAGTGAAATCGTCAGATTAATAAAATAAACATTAGTCACCGGCGTAGCTCTGTAGGCTGAGACGCTTGCCTGCCGATCCGGAGTTGTGCCCGTGCATGGGTTTGATTTCTTCTTTGGACTGATTACCTGGTTGAGTTTTTTCCGAGTTTTTCTTTCATCCGTAAGGCGAATGTCAGATAATCCATAGCGAATCCTTGACCTCATCTCGCAAAAATATAATCTCTTTATCACCAATCTCATCGACACTAAATAACCGAGTAGTCACAGTTAAATGACCAAGTAAAAAAATAAAGTAAATAGTTATTAATTTTTACATCTTGATTACACAAATTTTGACACTGTATCACTTCGGAATATGTATTATATGATTTTCTTGTGTTAAATTCTATTGTACCTGGTTTACATGTTTCGACCTATTATGGGTAATCTTCTTTTGAATATTTGTAAAGAATTTGGCACAATGTCTACAAAGCGTAATTAGATATCATAAAGAACAATGATAATAATAATAATAATAATAATAATAATAATAATAATAATAATAATAATAATAATAATAATAATAATAATTGTACTTACTAATACTGTTCTCTCAACGATATTTGTCGCCGAATGGTCATGCTCTTGTACGTGTGCAGTACACTGCACCGTGAACTCAACTCTGGCTAAGGTAATGATAATGACATGTGAAGAAATGTTGACGAAATGAGCCCGCGTTTCAAACGTCGAAATTTACCCAGCAATTCTGCTTCAGTTGATTGAAGGTGAACCTCGGAAGAACGCCAACTAGGTAATTTATAATAATAAAATGTAAAGCGCCCAATGGGCAAAAGTCCATATGACTCTAGGGGCCATATTCATAGACATTCTTAGCTCGGGGTTCCGGTGGATGATCAGCGAACTAACGTTTTTCGTATTCATAAACTAGTGTTAGCGATATATGATATGATATTAATCCTGTACAAGTAATCACTCGATAGCCGGGGCTAGTTTAGCACGCTCTTAGCGCGGGCTAGCGAAATGTCTATGCATAGCACCCTTGGTAATTTATCTCAACCGGTATTTGAACCCGGATCCGTTCGTTTCACAGTCAGATATGCTAACCGTTACTCCATAGCGATGAACTGAATGAAAGTGTTAAATATAAACCTAATTTATCGTCTCTCACTGCAAAAACATTTAAAAAGATCACTACACATTTAACAGCTAAAGAAGTTTCACATCTTCCGCGCGTAGGGGCTACACTTGGCCTAGTTTTTTTCTTTACTGAAGTACGAAAGTTAACCATTCAGGTAGGCCCTATCTCTCTCTTTCTTATCCATCATAATATACAATTTTCAAAAGAGTCTCCTGTTCTGTGAACTCGTCAATCAAAGCAGTAATTTGAACCTAGCTGCCAAGCCTCAGTCGTAATTAAATGTCGTTGTATGTGGCTATATCAGCGAATTCAGGTATCAATCAGAACTCTCACTATCAGGCTAGCGCAGTGTTGTATTCATGAACTCTCATCCATCATATCAATCAATAATAGCATCATATTAAACTTCCGTGCTTTTCATACTTTTTCACCTCATATTTTATAACACGTTCATCTGTGACTACATAAGTGGCTTAAGTTCCAAACCGTTGGCTATTTGTCTCACTTTATTTTTCACCATTCCGTTGAAGAAAATTAAGAGAATTGAAGGAAACAGGAAAAGGCACAACTCTCGATACAAACATAGAAGATCAATTAGTTCGGGATATCCTTCGCCTGGATTCTACAGGCTATATGTATGTATGTATGTATGTATGTATGTATGTATGTATGTATGTATGTATGTATGTATGTACGTATGTACGTATGTATGTATGCATGTATGTATGTGCATTTATTTACACTGCAAGTGGGCAAGCATCCGGTGGCAGTGGTATACACAATATAAACAGTACACAATACAATTATACAACACACAATACAATTATATACATAATGCAATAAGAATACACAATACAATTTAACACAATAATTACAATTAATATTAATACATAAAATAACCTAATTAATAAGTGAACCTAATTTTACAATACATCCTACATACGTATAGGCCCTACATAAGTTTCACATCGGTATTGTTAATGATCTTCCACTTTACTCTCATCTCACTCACTCTACTGGCACTATAACACATTTCACTGACACTTTAGGACACATTTCACTAACACTATAGAACACATTTCATTGACACTATAAATTATCACTGATCGGAACTATTCACTGCATTGTAAAACCATAACTTCACTGACTCACCTCGCTTCACTGATACAACAGCTCAAATAAGACAAATAATTACACCCTTATGCATACTTATAAACAGAACTACATTTAAACTAAACATTTCTAGTTTAAGACCCTCTCACACGCTATTTTTAAATAATTTACAATTCAAACAAGGGAGTAACTCGTCAGGCTAAATAAATACACGTCACCTTAAAAAATTAAATGTTAAATGTCACCTTAATTTTAATTTACACTTTATACACAACTTTTTAAGTTATTCTTGAATCTCCTTAAGGAAGGACAGCCCTCAAAGACCGCTGCAGGTAGGTCATTCCAATCATTTATAGTTCTATTTAAAAATGAGAATTTACCTACATCCTATATTTGATTTTAAAATCATGATCGTTCCTACCATAGTACGTTGGCTTCTCTAACCGAGCCGTTATGTCTACCCATGCTTTCTGACCTCGAAAGCATGGATATATGGATTAACAATTAATGACGTAAGAGAATTGACATCCTAACGCACTGTAGAGTAATATGTTTGAGTACGATCTGGTTTCAGCCGAAAATTGATGTATAATTCTCACTGAAGAAGTCATTACCACTCCCCCAAAAACACCACAGACACCATCTGCACAAGGACATTTAGGTTTGCCGAATTCTTCACCTACTGATACTTCCTTTGATGAATTGTTGCTAGTTCCGCTGCTAACAATTCCACCTGTGGAAAAAGAGAAAATTTGCAAGACTCAGACGTAATAACGTCTGAAAACTATAGGAAACAGCTGAAGGAGACTAAACAGAAAGAGAAGTTATGCTTTCCAACAGAAGGAAGCAGTCTAATGCTCGGCGTGTAGGGGGAGGGAGCTAGTTCATCAAAAAATCTGGACAATACAAAAAAACCTATTGTACCGCGTGTAGTGAGTATTACTACGATGACAATGCTAGAAAACTTTGTGTTCAGTGTATTAGAGAATACCAAAAAATGGTTTAACAAGGTATGGTGTGGAAAATGGCACAAATGAAAAATTAACATGTGGCCAAGGCAAGAAAATATTTAGATATATTTGAGGAGCAAAATTTGTTTTGTAATTGTTACGTTTTTAAAGTGTTTCCATATGTTTGTCATACTACATATGTCGAAATGTCTCCCATTATGGGAGAAGTCTACACTTCGGCATCAATGTATATTTATTTTCAAATAAAGTGATATAAAATTATCATATTGGCACCATATACAAGGTGTTTCCGAAGTGGTGTTACAAACTTTCAGGGATGATGGCGAAGGGCACATGTATCAATTTGAGATAAGGAACCATGATCCGGAAATGACTGAGTCGAAATTTATAAGCAAAAATAATTGTGTGGAAATGGAATTGTAATTTGGCACCACGTGCCCTCCTTCCCTTAACTTTTGGAACAATCGTGGAAAAATGGTATGGGCCGGATATCTCCTACGTGGGTACTTGTACCGAGACAATCTGTGAGCTTGTCTACTGTTCCCATTGACTCATCCGTATTCGAAAATCAGGTCCGCTTATTCCGCTGTCGTGTACTCCTCCATTTCACTAGGACTGATCGACTGTACAAGTTGAAGTGTGCGAAAATTAACATTTTTCCTTAGCGTGTCGAGACGACCCTACATATATATATATATATATATATATATATATATATATATACGGATTGTAATTAGCTGTCCTTAACTGCAGCATCTGCACTTGTTCGCACTCTAAACGTTTGAAATTGGTGTGACTCTTCAATTTCAATGTCAGCCGTAGAAGTATATTGAACTGCATTTTCAATGTCAACAACAAGTGTGAGTGGAGCTCCAGTTTGAATGTCAATTGAAACAATGTGTTGTTTATTTATTTTTTTATTTTACTGGGTTATTTACGGCGCTGTATCAACATCTAGGTTATTTAGCGTCTGAATGATATGAAGGTGATAATGCCGGTGAACTGAGTCCGGGGTCCAGCACCGAAAGTTACCCAGCTATGTGTTGTTAGTGTAATAAATTAATTTTGTAATTATGTTTACTAAGGAAGAACGAAATTTAACCTTGAAAACGTGGCGTAAAGCAGCTTATAGTTTATTTAAGTATCAATGGAATTATATAATTTTACGTCTGGATCAAAAGAATTTACAATAATACCTCGAGCTTGCAAAATAAGCTCTTAAAATGTTTATAATATTTTCAACCTCAGATTTATGCAAAATAATTTTCTTGTTTATGATCACCAGCAACTTGATTAAAAACGAGAAATCTCCTTGAAATTTGAAATGGTATCATTGTGTGTTTATCGAATACAGAGCCCAAATTTGGGGATATACATTCTGAAAAAGACACATTTACAGTATCAATTATTATTTTATAATTTATAGTTACGGAGTCATTTCCATATTTTTATGTTCAACCTTGCTGTTTCTTGATTTTATTTTGTAAATAATCTCGCGACACCGCTCAACTCTTTATTCGATCCAGTGAAGGGTCGCGACCCACACTTGGGGAACCACTGGTCTAGTCATTCAATTTATTAACCGTGAGATCAGCTATGAAAAGAACAGTATAGCCAGTGCCAGCGTTTTTGGCGCGTGTCCTTGAGTAAAAAGCCAGTCAGTGATCACTTCTTGCCAGTGCAGCTGAAAACGATACCACCCAACACGTCACGACAGCAATCATCTCACTGCGCCAAAGACAAGACACTCGCACTTTGCGTTTCTGGGATGTATCCTTGAGTACACTGTTCAGTCAGTGGCATCTGTTGGCACTTCGGCTGAGAGTGGTACCATCTCCTAAACACATATGACGTCAGCAATCTACCAATCACAGTTGTCAGCTTTCTCGCCCACATTTTGTTGCAAAGATAGATACTCGCTCTCAAGTTCTCATTACTTATTTCACACGCCAGAATCGGTGGTATTGGCTGTAAGATATGATACCGCAGAATATAAGCCATACTGAAGGCAGTCATAATATTCGAATTTTATCATTGTATTCAAGTACTGCATAATGCTTAGACCTAACAATAACACATTAGAATACTGTCAAAATGTTGACTTAACGTGCGCATTTATAAAAATAACAAACATTTATGATATTAAATGAAATTTTGATTGATGCTCTTTCGAGAGGAAATGAACAACAATGAACAGCACGTTAAACATAATTTCAGCTGTTTTGAATTTTAAACTTCTGCACAGAATCTAAATTAAATAAAAACAGTTATTGGAATTTCATTATAACTCTGAAAAACAAACAAAATATTCGGTGGCCGCCAAGTAATGAATGAGCATTCTGTATTTATTAAACGGCAGCTCTTGAAATAATTAATACGAAACCGTAACGAGTAAAGTGGACATAAACATATATATTTTTATCTGGGTGCTTCACAACGACAGCGGGGTTTTAGAGATGGTTTTGTGTATTGTAATCAAGTGTTACAACTAAAGGGAATGCAGGCTTGTATTTTAATTATTAGTTAGGTTACTAATGTGTTTCCTATTCAAGTTTCAAAGACTATGAAACATAAAAAGAACATGTTTTACAGCACTATAACCTCCAGTCGTCGCGTGAATCACAATAGTGATCCCGTACTTCATTTTTTGATTGGTGATCCAAGATATCAGCACATCGCATCTGTCATCTGGATATCTCTCCTTTGTATATTTATTTACCACTTCAGTTTGCCATAATTGACAAGTGTTAAACAAATATTTTTCTGGCGTGTAATTAAGTTGGTGAATTCTATGTATTTTTTTATTTTATTGGGTTATTTTACGACGCTGTATCAACATCTAGGTTATTTAGCGTCTGAATGAAATGAAGGTGATAATGCCGGTGAAATGAGTCCGGGGTCCAGCACCGAAAGTTACCCAGCATATGCTCGTATTGGGTTGAGGGAAAACCCCGGAAAAAAACCTCAACCAGGTAACTTGCCCCGACCGGGATTCGAACACGGGCCACCTGGTTTCGCGGCCAGATGCGCTGACCGTTACTCCACAGGTGTGGACTGCATTCTATATCAGCACTTATCGCATATCTATTCTGGGTACATTTCCTGTGTATATTTCTTTACCCCCTTACTTTGTCGTTGTAATTAACAAGTGTTAAGCAGATATTTTTGGTGCATTCTTGGAAACTTTCTTAGCCTCCAAATCAGCTGTCGGCAGAAATATCATCGCGATGCTGTTACTAAGTGACGTTGCAGGGGCAGGCAAGGAATACACATCCCCCCTCCCAACCAACCCTTTGCAGGTACTTTGAGCGTATTCCGAATCTCAGCGTTGAGCAATCTGATGGCATCACGGTGTTCCGAATTTCAACGATGACGTCACTGATGCTCCACCGGTGTAGAACCGGTGCCATCAGCTTGCAGAGATGGTGGCAGTCTCCATCAGCCGTCATCAGTGAATCTGATTGGTTCTTGTATAGGGTGGGAATTAGCAGAAGCATGACATCGTGCACTGTTGTCATGGCGGTGTGTTCTGCTTTAGTTCTGCTGTATTGTTTGTAATGAGCACAACATAAAAACAATATGTTAATGGCTTATGAGCGAACATGTCAATGGACCAGTTATTACCACTGCTTCAAGAAATAAATTGTTTATGCTCTCTTTTCTTTGAACGAGATGACAGTATGGAAATTTCGCAAAATCTTGCTAGCGTAGCACAGACAACAACTTGTACAGCCGCCATGATAGCCATCGAACCTTCCAGCAGTTTTGTTCCTATTTCGCTGCAGCGTGACGTCATTGTTGAACACCGGTCCGGTGAGATTCGGAATACGCTGATTGTACAAGCAGCTACCAGTGGCGTAACATATAGCTAGTTAAGAAGCATGGCTCTGTCCAAAGGTAGGAAAGGTGTATTTAAAGATGTATGGGAGGAGACATATTTTTCTTGTGGTTATGGAAATAATAGTATAGGTTTATTATGCTCGAAAGTTTTAAAGGCCTTTTATCAACACAATATTAAACGTCATTATAACGTAGCCTATGTCATAAAGAGCATCAGAAGATCACAGGTATTTATGAACACTTTAAATCCACATTGCAGTACGAAGGGCAGTCCAAAACTTAGTAGATATGTAAGATATGGAGCGATCATTAATTACAATGATAGATATCTGGAAATCAAGTATGAGGGAAAAAACAGTTCCATCATTTCCCATGCTTACAATCTCTTTCTCATATTTATGGATCAAATTTAAATAATTATGCTCATCTAAATCTAATAACAGAATTTCGACAACGGAGATTCAGTAATTTTAAAAATATCGCAAATTATTTCTTACATTTTGCGGATCCTTTAACCATAGACATACACAAGGTTGAGCCAGAAATGCAGCAAGTAGTAGCTGATTTACAAACTGATACATATTTACAAACACGGTGAAAAGACATGTGTTGTTTAAATTTCTTTAAAATTCTGTCTACGGAAAAATATGCTTCTCTTAGGCTATTCGTCGCTAGTAAAGCAGTTATGTTTGGTATCACTTATAGTAGCGAACATTTTTTGTTAAATTGAAACTTGCAAATTCAAAACAAAGATCGCGCCTGAAAGATGAAAGTTTATTCGCTACCTTGAGATTGGCAAATTGTTACATAAACTTATAATTCTGTGGCACCTTGAAAGTCACGGTACAGTAAATATGAAGTTTGTGATGACTGCACGCCACTGATGTCTGAGCGGGCCCTCAACCCTACTCACAACCATGCGAAGTCATGTGTATTGCTGGTTGGATTGCCTGATGTCATCACGAGTACAATTCTGCCGATGACTGCTCTAAATTTATGTTTTATTATAATAAGTAGGGGAGAGTGGGGCAAATGGGTCAGGAAGGGCAAATGCATCCACCCTTTAAACCTGGTAACATTTAAAATCTTAAGACCTTTTCCGGGCAGGGCATAGTTGTGCCCCACGGTCAGATAAAATGCAGCAGATAAAAAGGGTCCCTGTTTTGTGGGCATAGTTGCGCCCCGTTCCCATCAGATAGAGAAAAGGGTCATGGCAAGTTACGCCCCGATGAAATAGGTAGAGAAAAAGACATTACGGGAACTCGAGCCTCGTAATCAACCAACCTTATTGATTTCTTATTCGATTTAATATTTATTAAAATGAACACCATGAAGTTGGCAGTACTTTATTAACTGTTTTTCTACTGTTTATGCAGTGATTATCAATAGCCTACCGTTAAAATGAACACCATGAAATTAGCAGTACTTTATTAACTGACATATTCAAATGAGTGAGCCGTTGGAATATGGGGCCTTAGCAGTCTTGACATTTTATTAGTGATTTCCACACAGTCTGTAGCGTATAGTGAGGTTAATTTAAAATGAATGTTAAGTTTAGTGAAAAGGGTAAAGAGTTAATAATTCACAATAGTTCTAAGTTTCAATTTTCGAAACCCTGTACCGTAGGGTTAAGATATCCATGCACAAACAAAAAATGCAGTTCATTTATTGAGTGTGATCGATAAAAAAGTGTTATTTTAAATAGCAAAATTAATCATATGCTAGGCCTACCTGATTTCAATGCAGCTATCACTGTAATATTTTTAAGTAATTTATTTATTTTATGACAATCACTTTCGTGTGTACTATGTCCATCGGGGCGCAATTATGCCATGTCCATTCTGCTACCTGATTTCTTCGGGCGCAACTATGCCATGTCCATTCTACTACCTGATTTCTTCGGGGCGCAACTATGCCATACCGCCTTTTCCAAGGCTAGAAGTTCGTTTGAGACGTACCTAAGTGTGACGCTCCACTTGAATTTGAAGAACTGAGAGGTAATTCGTTGTCGTTAGTAATATTGATGTAATCAAACTACAAGTTTTATGACAGGATCGAAGTGATTTGATGGATAGTAGATAATCTCTGTTAAAACATACTGAAACACGTACTCTCTGTACTTGAAACATGTCGACTACATTTTGTCCGGGGCGTCGTATATTCACTTTCAATCTAATACAAATATATCGATGTCAGGGCCCTAGTAATGAATAGAACTTTTATTTGAAAATATTCAAGAAATTTAACAGCAATGATGTGTTATGTATGCAGAATTTTATTCATGATCAACATTTGTAGCTCCCTATCTGCCAACGTCACGCGTTCATTTTTCTTCTAGCTGATTTTACAACCCTCCCAGTTTTCGGGGATAATTTAACATCCGAATTGCGAGTGAGAATATAAAGGTGTTTTCCTCTTCTTCCTCCCGCTTTCTCATTTCCCGAGAATAGGACACAGGAGCTTCCAAGGCCTCAAATAACGCTAGAGGTCTCCCATTTCGCACGAGTTTTTTAACACCCCAAAGGGGCAATGCTATCAACGTCTTCCATCCTACACTTGTTTAATCAAGTTATTAAAGGTAGGCAAACATTGGAACTTGATGGTACCGACGAGGGGTTAAACACAAGAAGGTCGCCTACGTTCACTCAAAAACATACCAACTGGGAAGCGATGTATATGTGTCGGATAAAAAAAGACGGAAATGTTCAGCCATGCAATATCCGTGAACTTGTGAATAGTGCAAAACCTTCGTGTTCACAAAAGAAAAAATAGTAGATCGTGAAGACATTCTTATTGCTGACGTTATATATTAAAGTGTTGGTCGAATAAATATTTCAAATCAATCTTAATTCAAGAAATAACAGAGTAACTGCCATTAAAATTCACATCCAGCATAATAATATGCTGTTTATAAAACTAAGATTCATTTACTGATGTTATAAAGGATGCTTAAATTGATCCGTAGAGGCTTGTAACGTGTTATACCAATATACAAAGCGAAAGAGAATAAGAAATAAAGTAAAACGTATTATTTATCTTTCTTGTGTTGAATTTTATGTTACCTTATTAATATGTTTCAGCCTGCTATTGGCCATCATCGAAACTGGTTGTTGCTGGCCTTGGCGTCTTTTCTTTTGTTTCCTGTGAGGGTGTGTTTGTGTAGTGTAATGTGGAGTTAAACAGTGTGTGAGTTCTGAAATTGAGTTGTGTGTTGAGAATTTCGTTTGGATGTGTTTTGGTGTGTCTGTATATTTCATATTGCTCTAGTGTGTTTAGTTTCTGGCTTTTTGGTTGGATGTGTAGAATTTCTATGTCTGTGTTGATGTCTCTGTAGGTGTGGTTAGCATTTGTGATGTGTTCTGCATACGTGGAAGTGTTTTGTAATTTTGTTATGACTGTGATGTGTTCTTTGTAACGTGTTTGAAATGATCTGCCTGTCTATCCTATGTAGAAGTTGTTGCAGGTAAACAAAGGGCGCAAAGACCAGCAACAACCAGTTCTGATGATGGCCAATAGTAGGCTGAAGATGTTACCAAGGTAATATAAAATGTAACACAAGAAAGATAAATAATACGTTTTCCGAAGTGATAAAGTGTTAAAAGTTGTGTAATCAAGATGTAAAATAAGGGAAGATATAGGTTAGTAGATTCAGACCGATATACAGAGTGCACGGTAAGTAATATCATTAATTTCAGTGGGTTATTTTTGAGATGTAAAAATGTTCAACACAGTTTTACTCGATTTTTCTTTCTTTTCGAGATAAAAATTGTTTTTTATGAAACATTTCATAGCGTGTTTTGGGAAAGCCATTGATTTAATTCCCGATATGTTTAGCCAGTTTAAGAGAGCAGTGTATTATGATGATATAATATGATTGAAAAGATTTTATATTTGTTCTGTAAATGTGCAGAAATTTAATCCGAACAAATGTAACTTTTCGTTCTGAAAAGGGATTTTAAAATGTTATATTTGTTCGGATAAAATTTCTGCACATCTAAAGGACCACACTAAAACTTTAAATCATTTATTATCATAATACACTGCTCTCTTAAATTGATCGAGCATATTGGAAATTAAATCAACGTCTTTTTCAAAACATGCTATTAAAATGTTTCACATAAAACAATTTTTATCTCGAAAAGGAAGCAAAAAACGAGCAAAATTGTATTAAACTTTATTGTTTGAAATATCTCAAAGAATAACTTACATGACATTACTTATGGTTCAACCTGTATATCGAGGACATCATACCAGAAGGTAGTATCAACAAATTTTACACTATTAAAATATTTTAATGGAACCTATTTACACCTGAAAGAAACACTTTTCAGAATTACAATGAGCATGAGAAAGACTCGAAGAATGTAGGTATCTTATTATATAGACAAGGAAAGGGAAAAATAATTCCATACTTGTATGGTTCTAATGTAAAGTTGCAGTTTTGTTGATACGCCCTCCTAGCATGGTGCTGTCGATATGAAGCTTGATCATATCAAATCGGATGGATGGATGTATGGATGGATGGGTGGGTGGGTGGGTGTGTAGGTAGGTAGGTAGGTAGATAGATAGATAGATAGATAGATAGATAGATAGATAGATAGATAGATAGATAGATAGATAGATAGATAGATAGATAGATAGATAGATAGATAGATAGATAGATAGATAGATAGATAGATAGATAGATAGATAGATAGATAGATAGATAGATAGATAGATAGATAGATAGATAGATAGATAGATAGATAGATAGATAGATAGATAGATAGATAGATAGATAGATAGATAGATAGATAGATAGATAGATAGATAGATAGATAGATAGATAGATAGATACATAGATAGATAGATAGATAGATAGAGGTGAAGACGGATAGACAAGGTAGCTAAGATAGATTAGGTAAATTAGGTAGACAGAGAAGAGTGACAGACAAATGGGCAGAGAGACAGACAACAAACAGAGACAGACAGACGGAGAGACAAATGGACAAACAGAGGTAGACAGGCAGATAGATACATGGCACTTATGCTCCGAGTAACCAATAATATTGAATAAGCAATAAACTGAGTTGGAAAATTCTAACAGCCGTTCACACAATCTCCTTTATTCCATTTCGCCTCTTTATAAGTCACAGTCTAAGAACACAGGGCAAAAGTTTTCTTCATAGCGAAAAGCTTAGTGCTTTCTACAACTTTGTTAATATAATTAGATAAACTTGACTGACTTTCATACTTCATTGGTTAGCTATCTTTCCGTTTTTCAGACAGTGTGGAAGCTAGGAAACCCCAAAAGAGATTCCGTCCTCAGTTGCGGAAATTCCCCCAATTCAAGCTACGTTAAAGTGACTGTGAAACTTCACTCTTCTGAAGCGCAAGCCCCTTGTTTTCTTTCGTATGTTCCCTCAGGTGTCCCAATCAAAGGGCTAGGCTTCCGAAAACATATTTTCATTTTATATAACGTTTAAAGGTTCTCAAAACGTTAGTGATTGAAAAAAATAGATGGATTGTCATATTAGAATTGTATTTTTTTTTTCATTTGAATACACTTCATACTTCTGAAACTAAAATGAAGTTTTTATATGATATGTAAATCTTAATTTTTATGACTTCTGAAAATCACATCCTACTTCGAATTTTAATAGGCTATGAGCCTATTCCGAATCTCAGCGCTGAGCAATCTGATGGCATCACGGTATTCCAAATTTCAACGATGACGTCCGGTTCCATCAACTTGGAGAGGTGATGACAGTCTCCATCAATGAATCTGATTAGTTCTTGTATAGGGCGGGAATTAGCAGACGAATGACATCGTGCACTGTTGTGTCATGGCGGTGTGTTCTGCTTTAGTTCTGATGTATTGTTTGTAATGAGCGCAACGTAGAAACAATATGTTAATGGCTTATGAGCGAACATGTCAACGGACCAGTTATTACTACCGATTCAAGAAATAAATTGTTAAGCTCTCTTTTCTTTGAACGAGATAACAGTATGGAAATTTAAAAAAATCTTGCTAGCGTAGCACAGACAACAACTTGTACAGCCGCCATGATAGCCATCGAACTTTCCAGCAGTTTTGTTTCTATTTCGCTGCAGCGTGACGTCATTGTTGTCCACTCGTCCGGTGAGATTCGGAATACGCTGTATACGATAATAGGAATGCACACTGGTTCGAGATCTCATGGGGGAAGAAATTTTCTCCAGTCCCAGTGTATGGGACCGGTGCCCATCCAGCATCGTGACGCACTTGGGAAGTTACGATAGATAGCGAAATCCGGTAGAGAAAGCCAGCTATAACGGATGGGGGGATCATCGTGCTAACCGCACGATACCTCCATTCTGGTTGGATCACCGTCCACCACTGCTTCGATATGTGGCTGATCGGTCATGGTCCTTCATGAGCTGTCGTGCCTCGGATTATTATTATTATTATTATTATTATTATTATTATTATTATGTTATTATTATACGATAAAAAGCTTATGACAGAGTGGATTGGAACAAACTGATGGGGATTCTAAAGAAAATAAGTGGAACTGAAAATAGAGAAGACCATTCTGTAATCTTTATATGAAACGAGTCAAAGTAAAGATAGGAGAAGAAATGTCAGAAGGAAGTGAAATTGGAAGAGGAGTACGTCAAGGATGTTCTTTATCACCTACCCTGTTCACATCTACTTGCAGGATTTAGTAAAGAATTGTTTTCAGAACATGAGAGGAGTGGTAGTAGGAGAAAGAGGAATAAAGTGCGTAAGATTTGCTGATGATATAGCAGAAGAGGAGATGATACTAAAGGGATATGCTACAGGAGCCAAAAAACAGCTGTGAACAGTATGGATTAAGATAAATGCAAACAAGACGAAGACCATGATCACAGGAAGAAAAGTAAAGAATGTAAACTTGCGAATTCTAAATGAGGCAGTAGAGCAAGTCGACAGCTTCAGATACTTAGAGTGTATTATAAGAAGTAACATGAGCTCCTGTCAGGAAGTCAAAAGGAGGATAGCTATGGCCAAGGAAGCTTTTAATAGAAAAAGGAGCATCAGCTCCGGACCTCTGGAGAAAGAACTAGGAAAGAGACTAGTGAAGTGCTTTGTGTGGAGTGTGGCATTGTATGGAGCAGAAACATGGACATTATGACGAAATGAAGGGAAGCGAATAGAAGCATTTGAAATGTGAATTTGGAGAATACTGGAATGTGTGAAGTGAACAGACAGAATGAGAAATGAAGCTGTGCTGGAAAGAGTGGGTGAAGAAAGAATGATACTGAAAATGATCAGGAAGAGGAAAGGAATTGGTTGGTTCACTGGCTGAGAAGAAACTGCCTACTGAAGGATGCACTAGAAGGAATGAAGAATGGGAGATGAATTCGGGGCAGAAGAAGATATCAGATGATAGACGACATTAAGATATATTGGTCATATGAGGAAACAAAGAGGAAGGCAAACGATAGAAAAGATTGGAGAAAGCTGCGTTTGCAGTGAAAGATCTGCCCTTGGGCAGAACACTAAATGAATGAATGAATACGTGTAACTTTCTGGTATTTTTTTAACGATTTATTTGTTATTTTGAGTATTTATTTAATAAAATATAATTTGAAGTTGGTAATAATACTTGTAAAAACATTGATTTTGCCATTTTGTGTACTTTATAACTAAGGTGTCTGAGGCAACTTAACACTTACTGTTTATAAGTAATCTCTGGAAGGTTGGGGACGTAGAATGACGACTCCTTCAGTTCATTTTCAGAGTACTTTTAATTTAGTTTATTGAGTTGGAACGCATACATACCAAAAAAGGAGAAGATATACAAATTAATTTTAAAGTTAGAAGAGTACGTAAATATCTGCCAAGAATCCCCATAGCTTCCAAATCCCTTACTGAGTTTGGATGTGTAATAACAGGAAGAGCAATTATCTTCAACTGGGGCGCAGGATGTCTTAGCCATCACGTCCATCTCTCACACCCTCTCCCAAGGAAGAAGAAAAAAAATAAAAATAAAAGCCCGCGAGAGACAGTATTACGTGAGCAGGAGAGAGATGAAGTTGACAAAGACAGGGGTTAGTAATTTTCATGATAGATTCACTGTTAGGGGATGGGTGTGGGGATGGAACGCTAGAATTCTCTATCTCTCTCTGCAGTAATTAAAATCTATTACCCTCAACACAATTTTCACACATTGTTCCAGCGTTTTGTTTCCTATATCATTCTCTCCATCCCCCCGGGTAGAAGCCCGTTATGCTGATACCGAGATAAGGGCTTCAAGCGTGAAATGTTGCCATTATCCGACTGCCTTTAATACAAGATAAACGCGTCCTAGTTCATTCAAAATGTTGCTAATGCATTAGTGTACGCCCATGGCTAGGGGTGTTCCTCCAGTAAAAGAAGAGGTGGGGATATTTTATTAGTAACCTGCGTACCACTTATTGTTTACGTCACATCCGCTTTCCTGTGCAAAATACATCGGTCGTCGCATAATAAAAAAGAATGATAGTGTGGGCGCACAGGATATAATAGCACTTTAACATGAGCTACTTCTTGTAGTATTGATTTTCATTCCTTAAAGCATATTGATGTAAACACACTATTTGTTGATTTGTCATATTTTATTTAAAATCAAATGAGTATCACACCTCCATGGTATAAACATTTTAACTGGAGCTTGCAGTATAGACCTACAGTATGTTAGGAAAATGAGTGTAAATTAATATTTTTCTGAGTAATTCATTCCATCCCCACACCAATCCCCTAACAGTGAATCTATCATGAAAATTACTAACCCCTGTCTTTGCAAACTTCATCTCACTCCGGGCTAAAGCAAGGAGATGCCCTATCACCTTTACTTTTTAACTTCGCTCTAGAATATCCTATGCCATTAGGAAAGTTCAGAATAACAGGCAGGGTTTGGAATTGAACGGGTTACATCAGCTTCTTGTTTATGCGGATGACGTGAGTATGTTACGAGAAAATCCACAAACGATTAGAGAAAACATGGAAATTTTGCTTGAAGAATTTACCTGCAGAATTTTTTTTAGCATTTTTCCTCAGCTCAGTGACTTTTTTAAGTGTAGAATTATATTGGACTTTAAAAATAAAACAACAAATGTCTCAGGATTCAGGAAGTTCAATAATATCATATATTTTAACTTACCACGTCAACGATCTTAGATGGCAGCCATCAAAAGACAAAGGGCACTACGCCTTTCTGCGGACAGTCTAATCTTACACCTATAAAATATTCACCGCCACCACTGAGATGTCACAGGAGAAGATACGAACAAACATCCAGTTCTATGGACGGAAGATAAATTTCTTCTAGTACCCAGATCGTAAATCGAACCTCGGACCACTTGGTTGGGAAACGCACGTGCAATTCACATAGTCACATAGTTACATAGTCACAACGGCGGACTCTTACCAAAGTTTGATGTTAAAATAGAAGAGGGAACAAGTATCGAGCTAAAATGATTGGGGTGTAATGTTCGTATACTACACAGATAGATATTGACGTAAAATCAGACAAATTTTAGTGGACGTGTGGTGCAGTAAGAACGTTCTACGAAAGGAAACAAGGCGAGATGCTCAATGAAATTTTTATAAAAATTGGCAGTTCAATCTTGGCATGCGGAGCGGGAAACTAGGTGTTCAACAGAAAGATAGACGCGAGACTGAGATTACAAAGATGAGATACTTTACGTTTTTTCACTGGTCATTCTTCAGAGACCAGATGAAAATACAGAAACAATGGCAATTATAAATCCTTAATCCAACAGAAAAAAAGTGAAAAGAAAGAATATGAAATTTTGCCATGATTGAAAGAACATCGTCTACGAAAACAATTATTCACATGGCAAGCCTGGAGATTGTAGATATTGGAGCAACATAACTATCGATGCCAAGAAAATTATGTAGTTTATTCTGCTGCAGAGGTAGGTAAAAATGTTTAACGCTGGTGAAACGAGATGATGACGAGGACGATGATAATAAATAATAATAATATTATTAATCTATTTCTATTATCATTATCATATTATTATTATTATTATTTTCTCTTTAGCCACATTAGTTATTGTATGACAGATTCACTCCTAGGTGACGGTGCTAGAAAGGGATATGTAATGTATTGTGTCATTCATTCATTCATTCATTCATAGTGTTCTGCCCAAGGGCAGGTCTTTCACTGCAAACCTAGTATTCTCCAGTCTCTCCTATTTTCTACCTTCCTCTTTGTCTCCTCATATGATCCATATATCTTAATGTCGTCTATTATCTTCTTCTGCCACGAACTCTTCTCCCGTTCACCATCCCTTCCATTGCATCCTTCAGTGGACAGTTTCTTCTCAATCAGTGACCCAGCCAATTCCTTTTCCTCTTTGTCCTCAGTTTCAGCATCATTCTTTCTTTATCCGTTCTTTCCAACATAACTTCGTTTCTTACTCTGTCTGTCCATTCCACATGCTTTATCCTTTACCTTAACAACATTTCAAATGCTTCTATTCGCTTCTCTTCACTTCGTCGTATGTCCATGTTTCTGCCCCATACAATGCTACACTCCACACAAAACATTTCACTAGTCTCTTCCTTAGTTCTTTCTCCAGACGTCCGCAGAAAATGCTCCTTTTTCTATTAAGGGCTTCCTTTGCCATTGCTGTTCTCCGTTTGACTTCTTAGCAGCAGCGCATGTTACTGCTTATAGTACATCCCAAGTAGCCTATCTGAAGCTGTCCACTTGTTCTACTGCCCCATTTATAATTCGTAAGTTTATCTTCTTTACTTTTCTTCCTATGACCATGGTCTTCGCCTTGTTTGCATTTATCTTCATCCCATACTGCTCACAGCTGTCATTTAGCTCCAGTAGCATATCCCTTAGTATCATCTCTTCTTCTGCTAATAACGCCATATCAGCAGCAAATGTTACGCACTTCATTCTTCTTCATCCTACTATCACTCCTCCCATGTTCTGCAAACAGTTCTTCACTAAATCCTCCAAGTAGATGTTGAACAGAGTAGATGATAAAGGACATGCTTATCGTACTCCTCTCTCTATTTCACTTCCTTCTGACATTTCTTCTCCTATCCTGACTTTGACTCGTTGTTTCATATAAATGTTACTGAACAGGATCCCTATGAGTTTATTCTAATCCACTTTGTCAAACGCTTTTTCTAGGTCCACTAATACTAGATACACTTCTTTATTATTCTGTAGGTATCTTTCGTAGATTGTTGTAGCAGTCCAATTGTATCTCTCTTACCTTTTGCCTTCCTGCAGCCAAACTGCTCTTCTTCCAACTGTTCTTCCATCTTAGAACATAAACGTCGATTCAGTATTCGCAGAAGAATCTTCGCCGAGTGCGATATCAGGCTGATAGTCCTGAACTCGTTACATTTGTTGGCATTATGTGAAGCTAGAATATTGTCTCTATCTCATTGCACTAATTACAATCAGTTTTGCTTTTTCCGTTTAATCTCTTCCTTTCCTACCCACTTACAAAAAAATCCTAGATCATCAAAAAAAATTTCATACATTGCTTCAACTTTTCGTCTTATGACTTCTCTGTGCTGCTTTCCTATCTAGGACAAGAAAATGGGAAACATGGTTTCAGCACATGCGTTTGCCCCATTCCTTCGCTCCTGGTTCCTCCCTGACATTAACTATTAATGTGCTACGAGAATTCTAGCAACGAGTTACGGACTAGTATTACGCTATGCTTTCGTTATGCGATTATTCTACGATGTTCTTCGCGTAGTCCTTAATGTTCCTACTAGCACCATCATTACATGGAAGAAGTAATTGCCAAATTGCCAATTTTACATAATAACCTGTTGTATCTCTTACCGTGTACCCATTTAAAAAAAGCAAATAATAATAATAATAATAATAATAATAATAATGATAATAATAATAATAATAATAATAATAATAATAATAATACCTTTGATTCATGTTCTGGCTGATATGTAGCCTACATCTGTTAACAGACAGTACTCCTACATCTCACTTCATATGTGTCGGAGGAGGAACAATTATTATTGTTTATATACATCTGAAGTCTGATTAGTGTAAGTAGTAAGTTACTAGTCAGTGATGTATGCAATTGAGGGGGAATGGAACTGGCCACCCTACCCCATTATCTCCTGGCTTAGTTGCGTCAAGTGTGACGCCTAATTGGAGTCACTTGTGCGGTTTCAACTGTCTTCGGACAGTTGACTAAAAAACAACAATAATAATATTTGGTAGAGGAGCTGGCTACGGACTGGAAGGTCGGGGGTTTGTTCCCGGCTAGTGACGAGATTTTCTCGTTTGTCAAATTCACTCAGCCTTCTGTCAACTTGAGTACCGGGTCTTTCTAGAGGATAAAAGGGGGTCGGAGTGTGGAGGTGAAGAAAACCTGGGGTTCTACCTACATTTCCTCCAAACTGCCTTCGTGGCATGTGAAGGAACTACCTTTAATAATAATAATAATAATAATAATAATAATAATAATAATAATAATAATAATAATAATAATAATAATAATGTATAATCAATGCCTACCCACTTCACTTGCGTGGTTCCGGTTCCGCATATTGCGGATAGATGGCAGGACTGTGACCCATTTTTAAAGTTGCACACCGCTTTGACGGGTCATGCTATGCATGATGTGTATATGTGTTATGTCGTGTACTAGTGTTCGTGTATGTGTAAGTGTTCGTGTAAGTGTAGCGTAGGTAATAGGAAAGAATGATGATATAGACGAGGAAGGGAGAAGGGGAAACCTGATGCCGGCACGCAGCCTACTCTTATTAAATAGCACCAAGGGGGCCGCTAGGCTTAATGTCCCCGTGTGACGGACGAATCACTATCAACAGTGACATATGCTTTCTTTATGCACTGCGGAGAGATTTGGGATTTATCCAGGCATATTGGTGCACAATCCAGTGATTAGAAGTCGTGCACCGCCACCTCTCCTAGTCCGAGGTTAGGGTTTTTTTTTTTTTTTTTTTTTCAATTTCACTTCTTTAAAAGGATTAAAGAAAACTTCTGCTGGGGAAGTTTACAATTTGAAATACACAGATTTAAAAAGCCTTTTTACCTACCCGAGAAAGAATATATTTCGGGACGAAACATAACATCTTAGTTCCAGGAAGTAAAAGAGACACTCACCCTTACCGCCCACTGTAAATATGAGTAAACAAAAGGCAACCTTTCTCATAAAACTACTTTGTATTGTAAAAATCAAGAAGGGAATAATCTCATACGCATAAGCGGACGACATAGTAGTAGTGTCTAAAGACCTTACAAAGTTACAAGAAACAATAAACATCATGGTAAAATGCTGCAATAAAAACAAATTTGATATAAATATGGACAAGACAGAAATGGTGATACTCAGAAACGACGGAAGAGCACTAGAAACAGTAGAAATCGTCATGAACAACAGAAAATTAAAAATTGTACCAGACAACAAATATCTAGGGTTAATAATAGAGACCAGCGCAGATATTTATATTAGGCATAAATATTTTCTTGATTTTACATATTTTGGTACATATTCAGCTTATTTTTCTTACATAAATATGTATATATTTCACACCTTGATATTACATAAAAATCCGGTCCCTAATAATAATTCGTAAAAAGTACTTTAACTCTGTTTATTTTCATTATGTTAATGGATCACGCCGAATGGCTACGTAGTCTAGAACGCGTTCCCCTTAAGCCTTGGTTTTTCTGAACCGACGCATGCGCCGCCTCGCACAAATCCGACTACACGAGAGATAGTGAGTGGTTTCTATGGCAGCGAGGTGCGCAGACCTCGCATCTCGTAGTTATAGAAACCACTTAAGGTAAGCGTTCACTACATCGTATCGCACGCATCGGACGAATCGCACGGATCGGAAAAAGACAATCTTTGCTGTAATTGTTATGTAACCGCGTTCATTACATCGTATCGGACGCATCGCCTCACGGCAAATCCGTCCACGTTTCTCGGATGGGCAACTTCTCCGATGCGTGCGATCATGGCCTTCTTTAATAAATCGATTTTAATTGGTCAACTGTTACTATTATATTGTGCCATGTTCAGTGTCGCGCCAAAATGGCAGACGGAAAACTTATTTCGCGTTTGGAAAATTGCGAAGAATTATATAATTTGAGGCGTTCCCATTACAGTAATCAAGTCATTTCTTGCAAATATATTACGTAACCAATATTTCTTTCGTTTCTTCGTCTTCAATTAAGACGCATGAAGCAATTACAAATTCTTATTCGCTAACAGACGTAATTAATAGACTTAACCGCAACTCCTTTGCTTTCAGTAATGCCAATATCGTACGACGTCATGTTTTAAACAGCTGATAGGGGAATCCGATGAGGCGATGAGGTGAAGCCGTTACAGTGAACGCACTGCACTTAAAATATCCGTTGCGTGCGATTCGTACGAGGAGTGCGA
This sequence comes from Periplaneta americana, assembly GCF_040183065.1. NCBI lineage: Eukaryota > Metazoa > Arthropoda > Insecta > Blattodea > Blattidae > Periplaneta > Periplaneta americana. The sequence continues at coordinate 48,026,695 of NC_091127.1, forward strand.
TACGATGTAGTGAACGCTTACCTTTACTATCACTCGTGTAGTCCAGATTTGTCATCACGCACGTCACATGCGTCGGTTCAGAAAAACCAAGGCTTAAGACGGCTCGGTTCGAAGGCTCATGGGTTCGAATTTCGCCTCGGGCATGAATTGTCTCTAGTTAATATTCTGTCCTGTGTGTGTCTCAATGGGGGATTCTACGTTCTGCTCCAAGCTAGGAAAGGCCCATAAATGTATCAATTTCTAGTGAGTGTGTGTCCATAGAATTGTCCCCTTCCCTATGTACGACCTACAACAGAGAAGGTTATAAGACCAATGAAAAAACATTATGTTAATTGTTGTTTTCATCTGCGAACCGCCACTGATTTTGAAGTAGCACGCTAACTATATAGAAGGAGTGACCGCAATCTGACCTGCTAGGCCACGGCTTCAACTTCCTCGCTCGATAACTATTCTAATGAGTGTCCAACCCAGATTTACATATTCTACAGCTTCTGCATGTTGCTGCTGGTTGAGTGCAACATCATCACATTACAAAAACAACTGCTCATGTTTGTCAACAGTGGTTATTCTGCGTGGCTGCTGTAAGCCAGAACGGTCTTCAGTCTACACCTAGTCTAATCTGCTGGGATGCTGCTTCGACAAATAATTGCTTCTTGAGTTTGTAGGGATTACAGTAAAATTAAAAACGCTGTAGCAACTAGCTACTACTCTTGTACGTATTGTTATTTAACATTTAAATTAATATATGTCCGCTGTGAACATAAAGTTCATTCAAAGCGTAGCTCCGACGGTGTGCGAAAACAATGGTTGGGTACGAATAAGGTTTAGGGACAGAACAATGTGATGTCCTACGACCTGTATTGTCCCAGATGTATCCTGACGTCATGCCGACTCTATATGACACGAGTTACAAGATACTACTCATCTAATTTCAGGGCGAGGAAAATCTAAAATGAGAAGAAAGTGAACTCTTTCACGAGTACAGCTACAAATTGATAGACATACAGCTGAAATCTAATTTTATTATCTTACTAATTAGGCCTACATTCTGTGTCTGTCCAAACTTGTAATGAGATACTATATAATAGTATGTAAAACAAGGAATGCAATATAATTTTAAATCCTATTTTGCACTCCGATGAAATATACATTATGAGTAAAGACAAGTGTTTGGTCACCGAATGAAGAAAGTAGGTTAGCTGTGTGTAGATGTTCTCCTTTACTCTTATCCTGGAAATAGGTTTCCGTTGTAGAGATGACGAAATAATTAATGTCACCATAAGACAACATTGGATATGCCTATATGTAAAAAAATATATAACTCTTATTGCTGTAAATATAGTAAAGGGACAACAACAAATGTGTTATTTTCCTCTCATGTATGAATGTATTTTCCCAGAATTTGTAATTTTTGGGTGGGTGCAAGAGATTGATAAATTTGGTACATTAAGTAAACGAAAAAGTACTGGTTGGTACAATTTGGTACAATTTTCCGTGAGGTCTGGTACATTTTATTTTTTGTCAGTGGCAACACTGATGGAAGTGTAATTCCGTAAAAGCAAATTTATTGGGTGTACGTGATACTGATGCAATTCTTCTTGGTTGAATTATTTCTTAGTTCATTGATAATTATTAGGTTATGGTGTTTCTAAAATTTAATCACCTTTCTAAACACTTACGTATTCTATCAAGCAGGAAAGCTTTCGGAATCATCAGGGACAACGTAAAAGTGATAATATTAAATCGACAATGTTGCAGTGATAAATGACTCCGATTATTTTAAATTTGACGATTCTTACATTCCATTGGTGAGTTGGTAAATGAGCGAAACTGTGATTACATTTATTAAGAAAACTAAAATATAACTTTGAAAATTAGAAATGTATAAGGAAACTATTGTTAGTATCTTGGTTAAAATTTTATTAAAAACACTTACGGGTGCTATTCATAGAAATTTCGCTAGCCAGCGCTACGAGTGTGCTAAACTAGCTCCGGCTATCGACTGGTTACTTGTACAGGATTCATATGATATATATCATATCATATCATATCATATCATATCATATCATATCATATCATATCATATCATATCATATCATATCATATCATATATCATATCATATATCATATCATATCATTATATGAAGAGTCCACTGCAAGAATGATGGATGTCACTTTCTTGTCGAAAATGAACCGACTGTCGATGCATAGCTTAAGACATATAGAATGTACATATGGCATTAACACTGATAGTCATTGTCCAGTAATGATCGGAAAATCACAGTTAAGCTTTGAGCGCTAAGCATTTCAAACTTTCAATTGCTTCTCCCATCATTCTTGCTGTGGACTCTTTATATCATATCGCTAACACTGGATTATGAATACGAAAAACGTTAGTTCGCTAATCATCCACCGGAACCCCGCGCTAAGAATGTCTATGAATACGACCCTAAAGTACGAAGTTTAAAAACCTATAAGGAAAATAAAAGCTCTTGTTCAGTGTTGGATCTGTTGGAAGTAAGACCCCATAGACATAAATGGTCTATAGATTTTTCCTATGTTTGTGTTTAATAGATTTACAATAATTTAATTCCTATCATAGCCGTGCTAAAACAAACAGATTTTTATTTTGATACATGAACACATTATTGATAAATTTAGATAAAACATTTGACAAACAATGTGTATAACATTATCACACATTATAATGATTTAAAATTTAAAACGTTATAAAGAGCAAATTAAACCTTTACTATTCAGAAGAACAGAATTAATGATCCCCATATACGAAAGATAGAAGGTACATACATATACGCCTCTAGAGAGTATCGAACCCATAATCTCCGGGAACAAGCTCGTTAAACCAGAGTTACTGAAGTAATTTATTTACGTTATAAAAAAAGTTCTACAAACACAAGTCAGTAACTATCCTGTTGCTATGTAATCGTTATGTAGCGAACTGTATTATTAACAAACATCTAAAAATATAACCCGGTTTGTGCATTACTGATAATAGAGTAACGCACTTTATTTTTGTTATATTACTAATAAAGGCTAGACCTGTTATATTATTGATATTAGGCAGGCTTTAGTTCATTTTGTTAGGTTGGCGATAATGGATACTGCATATGCCAACCGAGGCACTGCATAATAGTAATTCTACGCCGAGGGCTACATCGGGGGTGGGTGCTAGCTGCTACAAGTTTTATGTTCATTATAATGGTACTTTTATGAAGGGGGTTTTAGGGGTGGGAATACATTTCCACATTTGTTTATTGCTATCGTCACATCAAGTGCTGCATTATGGATCCAGGGGAATTTTCGTCATTCCATTGTTCGCTGTCTCTTTCTCTTTTGTTTTTTTATAGGCACGTCATGTGATTGTCTGACGCACAAACCTTGTCTCGTTCTAAGCACTTTTTAAAAAATTATTACAGTTATCCAAAGCAGCTACTACATAATTTATAGCGACAGGTTGTAAGTTTATCAGAAATTATAGGTGCATCAAAGTAACATTTCAAGCATTTCCCTCTTTTAAAGCGTATTTAACACAGCTCGAATGGTGTAATTTGTGTTCATTAGTCAGTGATGAGTTCTATTTATTTTAACTACATTATAAATAACGCAAACGAATGAAAGTGCTGGATAATAAGTGCAAAATAAAATATGGAAAATCACAACGCCGTGATTAAAGTGCGACTTTCAAGCCCTCCAGCAGCTCGGTACTAAAATGCATACCTGTCTTTAGTGGCCGAGTGCTAGTAATGATGGGAAAGATCCGAATATCAAGGTTTCCCCTGGGTTCTCAAGTATGAACTACAGTTGCATGCAAATTTCACTGCAATATCTTAAAAACTGTTTCAGTCATGAGGGAAACCGTTTAAATGAATAGTAGTTACAGCAGCCATTTAGTATTGATAATAAATCACTGAACAACACGAATTTTGCTCCGACTTCAAACAATGTGTCCCTTATGGTTTGATGTGCGTTTAATCCGACAACGCATCTCTTTTCTTCGTATCACGTAAGGTTTTTAAGATATATTACGATTTCACTTTTCGATAATCTCTCCCCCAGGAAAATCTGTCGCGGATTGGGTATATAAACCAAAACAAAAGCTGATGAATTTTATGAGTTTATGACTTATTTCCGGTTTCTTATGGTTGTTGGGACGTTCTTTTGTACTTCTAATAAATAAACAGATATTGGTCCCTTCTATTCAGTAAATTTCATAACAGTCTAAAGTAAGGTCTATGCAACGAACAAACAAGGGTGTGGTTTTCTGTGCTTAAAGGAAAAGTTTATCAATTTGAGTGAATGCAAATTAAAAGAGGGTATTTTCATCGGTCCACAAAGTCGCAAAGTTATGGCTGACCCTTTGTTTGAGGAAAAACTTTTCGTTACAGAAAAAATGGCATGGCGCGCTTTCAAAGACGTTTGCTAAAATTTCCTTGAAAATTCTAGGACACAGAACTACTTAGAACTTTTTATGGAAACCATGTTAAGTCCATATGACAAAATGGAGTGTAATATGTCCCTCAAAATACACTTCTTATATTCTCATTTGGATTTCTTTCCTCCTAACTTTGGAGCGGTAAGCGACGAGTATGGGGAACGATTTCATCAAGAAGTATGTGAAACAGAAAGGCGATATAAAGGAAGATCGTCATTCAGCATTCTTTCAGACTGTTGTTGGTTCCTTGTAAAATACAGTCCTGGGTCTAGTTATAAACAGAAGTCATTCAGAAAATTACTTTAAATGTAAGTTCAAATTCCAATATTTTTCTCATTATACGCTTGAAATATTTTTTATTGTTGTATTTTAAACTATATATTACAAAGTATTATGATCCATTTTGAATCCCTCATGTGTTGTAATTTTATCAGTAGCAGTGAAAAATTAAAACCAAACAAGTTTTGTCATAAAAATTAAATTCATTTTCCCCAGAAAATAGTACGTGATGCGGCAATTTGAATTTTAAATTCAGATTTAGGGCACACACATCAGTAATATTCACCACTTTTTATTTCCGAGCAAGACAAAAAGTAAAATTTTATTGTTCAGATAATTTCTCTTAACGGTAATAGTTTTATTAAATCTCAAACTACTAGGACATTCGAAAAGTAATGACAACATAGTTACTGTTTCACACTAAATTTATTTAGGTTACTTTTGACATGGTATACTTCAAATATAGTCTCCTGCCATGTCAACAATACGTTGTTAAATAATTGGAAGACGGCGGACTCCATCTGCAGTAGCATTTTTGGATATATATCTCACTGATCAATCTAAAGCTCTTCGGATGTCAACTCTTGATTGAAAGCGAATGCCTCGCTTACATTCAAATTGCTGCAGATCTTGTAATGCCCTAAAGCACTGAGTTGCATGTTTTTCTCTTGCAACTTGTATTTTTATGAAGCAACTTTGTTCGTATCTTTAGGGCTGCATTGTTTACTACAAATCAGAAATAGCCACTTTATTTACAAAATATGACTACTTCGAGACTTTCAATATCGCAAATTTACGAAACAATCGCTGCTTTATTACGTAATATAAGATTTCAATGCACTAATTTGTATCATTGTTGCCATCATTTATCGAATGCCCTAGTAGAATACGAGGGCGATCCCAGAAGTAATATATACTGCGTATGCGCTCACATATCTAGGGATATGCGTGGTTGTTATTTATTGTGTTAATAGCGAAGACCATGGTCATAGGAAGAAAAGTAAAGACGGTAAACTTGCAAATTCTAAATGAGGCAGTGGAGCAAGTGGGCAGCTTCAAATACTTGGGGTTACTATAAGCAGTAACATGAGCTGCTGCCAGGAAGTCAAAAGGAGAATAGCAATGGCCAAGGAAGCTTTTAATAGAAAAAAAGAGCATCTTCTGCGGACCTCTGGAAAAATAACTAAGGAAAAGACTAGTGAATTACTTTGTGTGGAGTGTGGCATTGTATGCGGCAGAAACATGGACATTACGACGAAATGAAGGGAAGCGAATAGAAGTATTTGAAATGTGTATAAGAAGAAGGATGGAGCGTATGAAATGGACAGACAGAGTAAGAAACGAAGCTGTGTTCGAAAGAGTGGATGAAGAAAGAATGATGCTGAAACTGATCAGAAAGACGAAAAGGAATTGATTGGGTCAAGGCCCATTCACAATGAAAATTAAACATAACCGTAACATAAACACACGCTACCAAATGGGATCATTCACAATGATTCACATAAACGTTGACATAAACATTACCGTAAGACGTTAACATGAAAGTTTGCAAACTCCAAACTTTCACGCTTAGCCTATGCTTACGTGATTTGTAAACAGAACACAATCGTGGAGCGCTGAAGTATACGACAGAATATGAGGAAATGGCGTCGTTGTTATGTTTCCAAGGTTACCAAGTATGTTTGCTGTTATGTTTATGTTCCCATCGTGAATGATGGGATGACTTCTTGATTTTACTATAATGTTAAGTTAACGCTTACTTTATGTTTAATTTTCATTGTGAATGAGCCTTCACTGGTTGAGAAGAAACTGCCTGCTGAAGAATGCACAGGAAGAAATGGTGAACGGGAGAAGAAGATATCAGATGATAGACGACATTAAGATATATGGATCATATGCAGAGACAAATAGGAAGGCGGGAAATAGGAAAGACTGAAAAATGCTGAGTTATTCATTGCTGAGAAAAAAAAATACTGAATATCACTAATTTTTCAGTACTCCCTTAAAATTTCACCCAGATAAACAGTCCGTGTGCAATTCGAGCCTACGTCCTAACATAGCCAAGGGACACGAATCATACTCGCTACTCCTAGACCACGAGGTGGCTGTACAATTATTAGAAAAATCTACATGAACATCTATAAATGTTATTAAAACTGTAATTTGAAGTGTTTCAGTGTTAAGACAACAAACACCTTTAAGAACAGCTTAAAAGATAACCTTATTAGCATTTCACTCCAATCATACTGATTTAAAATATTACTGACTACACTGTTGCTTTTTTCTTTAGACATCATCCTGATTGTGCTGCATTCTCAAAATTGTCTCATAATAATCTCTTTCTATTATCTAATATCATTTGAAATATATTAACATTCTATGTATTTTAGTTTAATTCTGCTACACAGTTTATTTCAGTGTTTAATTAATAGTGCATAGTATTTTGTTGATTAATTCATAAATAACTCTTGTATACATGTAACTCTCACCTAAATCAAACTGTTGAATTCTTTGTAAGTTCATGCATATGTATATACACTTTTTGCTGGTTGAGTGGAAGAGAAGGCCTTACGGCCTTAACTCTGCCAGCTAAAATAAATCATTATTATTATTATTACTATTATTATTATTATTATTATTATTATTATTATAAGACTGATTGTATAGGCCAAGAAACAGTGTGGAGTTAGTAAGAGTTTTAGTAACGTATACGAGAGCGCATTTAGCCGAGGCCCAGTAGTGATCTCTGCGGAAGAAAAAAGGGCTCAGGGGTAGCAAATGAGAAAAAATCGTGGGTGACTCTCAAGATGGCAGTGCGCTCTATCTTGGCTTCCTGCGTAAGATACACCACAGCGGACTCCGGTTCGGTGTTAGGGTTGCTACGAGCAGCTTCCTAGGGAAAATCCATTGCTGGTTTAATGAAAGACGTCCTTTGATAGACAAGATTTCTTAGTTTCAGACCCATTTAAGACAGTGAAGCTATTCAGGCTGCCAGAAATGTTGCGCCGTACCATTACTTGAGCTTGTAAGCCCGCTAACGCGGTACAGAATATCACATTGACCGAGGAGGAACTTGGAGGGTGTAATATAGCGAGAGAGGTCGTAGAATGATATAGACTGAGGTAGGATTACAGTGTGAGGAAAAATAAGTAGAACGGAAGATAATAATAATAATAATAATAATAATAATAATAATAATAATAATAATAATAATAATCTTGTCTATGCGGATGACGTAAATATGTTAGGAGAAAACCCTCAAACGATTAGGGAAAACACGGAAATTTTCCTTGAAGCAAGTAAAGCGATCGGTTTGGAAGTAAATCCCGAAAAGACAAAGTATATGATTATGTCTCGTGACGAGAATATTGTACGAAATGGAAATATAAAAATTGGAGATTTATCCTTGGAAGGGGTGGAAAAATTCAAATATCTTGGAGCAACAGTAACAGATATAAATGACACTCGGGAGGAAATTAAACGCAGAATAAATATGGGAAATGCGTGCTATTATTCGGTTGAGAAGCTTTTATCATCTAGTCTGCTGTCAAAAAATCTGAAAGTTAGAATTTATAAACAGTTATATTACCGGTTGTTCTGTATGGTTGTGAAACTTGGACTCTCACTCTGGTTTGCAATTTTATTATAAAGTCTTAGGCCGAAACTAGCACCATGTTTAAGAGCTGCACTTGTATGACATTTAGACTCAATTAATGGGAAAGTAGACTTTTGTCTTCGAGTACGATATTCATATCGATTAGATTTATGTTTCATTTGATTTCTGTGGTAGTAAGTTAGTAAACTATTTATAAATTTCTTCAATTATTAATACTTACAAATCTGTATAAATTAAATTTATTAAGTAATCCATATTTTTGGTCAGATAAATTTGTATTAATCTTCTGTGTAATAAAATTAATGGATTAAGTACAGATGAAGCTACTCCACCCCAATTTATTATACCATATTGTATTAATGATTGTACTAAAGCTAAAAATATTATTCTCAATGCCTCCTTTGTGATAAAATTTCGAAGTATTATGAATTTATGAATTGTCTTTCTTATACTTATACACATAAAATCAGTTTGTTTATGCCAACGCAAATGCTGATCTATAATAATTGCTATTTATTTGACTTGTGTTGAAGGTGCCTTTTTGGTATCATTTGTGAGGTTCAGATCTGTCTTCGGACAGTTGACTAAATAATAAAATAATAATAATAATAATAACAATAAATAATAATAATAATCATCATCATCATCACCTCACCAGCAGCAGCATCTTTATTTTTGTTAAATCGATGAACTGTTCTGTTCCCATTCAATACATATGTTTGTAGTAGCGAGAGAAACTGTAATTATTTTGGAAGTTTCACCTGATCTGGTTCCAAAATATAATTCCTAAATATAACTTTTACCAGTTGCTAAAGATGAAACTATGAGTGTTCTTTCAGAAACCCTAGCAGTGTTCTGTGATGAGCCTTTTAATAGAACTATGTTAGACTCTTGCTAATGCGGCCCCCAATAATCCGCTCTCTCAATTAACCGGCCTCTTTCTAGTATATTTCCTATTATTTCTACTGTAATACACTTCTGAACTTTCGTACACTTGTTTTAGGCACCTTTATTTCAACTATTAATGCATAATAATCATAAATATTGCTAAACTGAAGTATATTGTACTTGTTTAGGAGTAAGGAACCTGTTGTAGAGTGACCCTGTAGTGCGCGTGACTCGTGTTTGTGAGCAGAGTGTTTACTGAAGGACACGTGACGTAATGTCTACCCTTTGCACACTTATACACATTTCAATGTTGTGGGACTAAGGAAATTGTATTTACTTTGCATTTGTATTTACTTTCCTTAAAGGGCAATTTATGAACCAACTATTCCTTATTACAAAACGTCATGTAAACTCAGGGATATAGAAGTCATCGGATTAATGGTGGGCGCTAGAGATACCATTACAAAACAATTCGTCTCATTGTCATAAATTTGGAGTTCCAACAACAACAATTAAGGAAATTTCTATGATAGCTTTGAAGGATTCTCTGCAGATTTTACGGCGACACTTGTACTTCAATTCAAATTACAGTTGAATTTTCTCATTCTATTTTTTATCTGTTTTTTATTTTACTGCAAATTTTCATTATTGTAAAACATGATCTATTGTAAATTTCAGTTTATTGTAAACAAACTTCTTGTAAGACATTTCTAATGTCACATCTTAAATGTTACTGTTTAAAATTCTTTGTCTTTGGCAACATCACCATGTTGAGGAAAATTAAAAATTATTATTTAATGACATTTTTAAGCACTCTTAGTAATCCGGCGTTCCTCTGTGCAAGGAATTGCCCGATTAGCAAGAATCTACTCTAATTAAGGTAGAGAAAGTGAAGTTAATGGCAATTTCGATCTGAGTACATGTAATAAATATAATGACTGCGATGCGTGTGAAAATGACGTGAATAAAATTAGTGATGATCCAGCGTTCTGAGTAACAAACGAATTGTAGCGCTAAGCGTAAACTTTTGATAGAATTAATTCGACTGCCTAGAAGTTCTAGGAGACAAAACGCACATTTTGGATTCAGGCTTTTCCTATCAGTATACGTATCTTTATAAATGAAGTAGAGAAACAATCCGACATTTACCTTTGAAATAACCAGATTCCCAATTATTTATGATCAAGAAACCACAGAATGAACGATGTGATTGACTCCGGAATTTGAATCTTGAACCTCATGAATGCGAGTTTATTGTTTTACCACTGATCCATGTCGTCGGCAGAGAAATGAAAACAGATGTGTAAGAATGTACGGGCTATTCCATATGAAATCGGTCAGTAAAAACCTCGCATTTTTTTAATACTCCAATTTTTTCCCTATTTATACAAGGTGCTGAGGACAGTGCATTTTCAAAAATATATTATCGAAAGTGAAGCGGTTTTCGTACTATTGAGCGACAAATTTAGCGTATTTTATAAAAACAAGCCTCTTTCAGCGCTCAGAACTCTAGAACCATTTATTGCAGAACATTGAACGGGAGCTCATTTTGAAGCTGACATTTGGTAGGTTATGTTAAGAAGTAATCCTTATTTTTATTGTATACAGAGCGACAGATAATCTGATTTTACTTACTTTTAGGATTTTTGCCAATTTGTAAAAATGTAAAAAAAATATAGAGAAAAAACCTTGCATTATTAAGAGGGATTCGGCATTGTTTGCTTAGTGCCTCGGCAATAAGTTTCGAGGGTATTAAATAAATTATTTTCACACGCCTAGACTTGAACGACGCAGTACCGCACGCACTGGCCGAGAGCTGAAGATAAGCGAAAGTTGGGCGTCATTTTACTCCTGTGTTTATGAAAACTTGTGATAAAGTTAGCCCAGCTATGCGCTACTAGACGAAACATCATGTGTTTGTCTCCTGGCCTTGCTTGTCCCGCCTCACAGTCAGCTGGTTAGTTCACGCGTGTACTATTTATTTTCTTTATTTGATATTTTCAATACTTTCTTATCAACGGTGAACCAGTAAAAAATATGTGTTTATTTGTACTTTCAATGCGGAATATAACCATATATTTTTAAAATATTTTTTTCGTGGTCAAAGGCGTCTTAATGAAGAAAAATCTAAATTTCTCCATTTCCATAAAAAGTAAGAAAAACTGTTTACATGTCAATATAAACTTCAATTTCTCAGCATCAAAATAAACCATAATTTTGATCATTGGGTGAAACGGTTTCGGAGCTACAACAGTTTAAACTTGCTAATTTTATGAAAATACGATAAATTTAAATATTTTTAATTTAAACAATATTAAGTTCTGATGCCTTAAACTTAGCACAAAGCATTGTATCACAGTTGTCAACGGACAGAAAAAGTTTCATTGTATTTAAAAATTGCAAGGTCAATTTTCTCTATATTTCGGTCGATTTGGGATGGAATAGCCCGTACAGTAAATATACGTAGGTCTATAGGTTCCTACATAAGAAACTATTATTATTTTCCACTACTAGTACCGCCACCAGCCCACTAGTTCTTAAGCGGCCCACGTATATTCCATTGTATTGGAGCACTCTATTGCATTTGACGACAGTGAGAGTTTAAGAGACGCTACAACTTGTTCCACAGTTTGAGCTAACCATCACTTCCAGTATCGATCCGAAGACCTTCCGAATGCGAGTCACGAGCCAAGTGCCTCGCTTCTTTATGGCAAGATAAGCGCGTTGAAGTTGTCATTATTGTTGGTGTCGCTATTCTTTCCACGTATCGGGTCTAATGGTCTGGCACTGTCTCAACGCTTCCTCATTACACCTCTCAAATAATATGTTTCCATGCGGTTGCCAACCTGCTACGGAGACGCCACTCCCTTATTCTATACTCAGTATGAATGTTTGTGAAAAAGGCTTTCGTTATCATAACGTCTGTCCTCTTTTTGTGTCTACATAAAACAACTTCGTTCTTACGGGACAAATTCTAAGGAGATTTATATTGTAGTAGTGCAAGAAAAATTTAGATTTCAGGAAAGCATGCACAAGTAGACAATATTGGTAGTAAATCAAACTATCTGGATCATTGTCGGCAAGTTTTCAGACAATCACAGATTTTAACAATCATAAACTTGTATATATACTTATTTATTTATTTATTTATTTAAATTTAAATATATATAGAATAAAGAATATAATTACAAACAAGAGAAATAGAAATAAAATAATACAAACAATATGAAACAGGAGATACAGTAGTATTAACAAAATTTGAGACCGAATGAGCAGCGCTCGTGTTCGGTCGCAGTTCAGATATAATATTAATAGGCCTATAAGAGAATATAAAATAAAATAAAATAGGAAATAGAATTAAAATTAACAGTTACAAAAATTATATAATACAATATTAATGTAAGAGAAATATAGAAAAAAAAATAAGTAAAATAAAATAGGAAATAAAATTTAAATTTACAGCGGCAATGGAATTATATAATATAATATTAACACTAGAGAAGAATAATATCGCACGTGAAAAGTAGGACTATATAATTCGTCCCTCCTCTGGCAAACTAGCGAAAGTGAAAATAAGCGTCCCTGCACTTAAGGTCTATATTGTACTAAGTACTAAGTACAATATAGACCTTAAGTGCAGGGGCGCTTATTTTCACTTTCGCTAGTTTGCCAGAGGAGGGACGAATTATTTCAAAATTATAGAATACAAATATAATATAGGTTGATTAATTCATACACATAGGCTATAAATTTATTTAATCAAATTGAAGATATTAACACGTTTCTAATTTTCTTGTTATATGTTAGTGGGTTACATGTTAGAAGTTCTACGATCTAGTACTTTACACTCGACAAAATATCGACAATTACTCATTAGCAACAAGGTTGCCAGATAAAGGAATCGAAACCGTCGTACTAACTTATGAAAATTATCGTACTTCGACATAAAATTGTCGTACATTTCTCAGCTTCCTAATATACTTCTAGCCCACTGCTGTATAGTGATGATTAACTCATCTGACTGTGAAACGAGCGGGCCGGAGTTCAAATCCCGGATGAGACGTTGGTTGACGTTGTTTCCGGGTTTTCCCTCAACCCATTAAGAGCAAATGCTGGTTAACTTTCGGCGCTGGCATTATCACCTTCATGCCATTACGAAGTTGATAAAGAATCGCAAAATAAGTATATCTACCAGTAAATTCTAGTTTCAATTAAAGCATTATTAATTATAGTTCACATCCACAATGACATTCAGCATTGAAATAAATTACCTCCCATTTCTTCATCAACACTGTCATCGCAGTTAGGCGTGCACGATGACGCTTGGTTAGAATCAACTTTCTTATATTTAAAGTCAGCAGAATTTGATCTTTGGCCGGCGCGGCGGCAGATAGGCCTATTCTAGTATCAATAATTGCGGCGGCTGAAAATTATATCAAATTAATTGATCTACAGTCGACTCAAACCGGACACCTCTATAATGTCTGCGAATTTAGACTTCTTAATGCTACTGCGGTACTATTTGATTGATAAAAATTTCCATTATCGAACAAACAAGGAAGTTAATAAAATTAAACTCGTATTATTTTGATATAACTGCGCCGCCTAGGTGAAACCTAGAGCTCAAGATGACAAATTATGACTTATGTTTCTTTCATATTAGTCCAGGACATACTAAATGAAGAAAACAAGGGATGAATTAATCATCAATTTTATTTTAATAATAAACCAACATTATTATAAGTACCCAATTATTTTTCTCTTCAGTGAAATAGTCGTACAAAATTGCGTACGACATAGAGTGCGGTCGTACCTCTTACAATTAGTCAAAATAGTCGTATGCGTGCGACTACGTATGACAACCCTGATTAGCAGAGACCGGAACTTTGGCAGAATGCCCTTCTAAATGTGTTAAATCTATCTTCATTTTGAAAGTAAATCTGTACGAATTATACATTTGTGATTGAAACGTCACAGTTTTATGTTTCCCTTTTCTGCCTTTTTAAATATAAATACCTAATTTACAAAATAAATGCTTTTTTGGCCTTTATTTAATCTCTTATTTACTAATTTATTATTAAAAATTGCCTAAGGTATATTTTAATTCATTTCTATAACCGCTACAATGAAAATGACTTCACCGAATGTATATTATTTTCTTTCGGTTAGTTCATATTCTCTTTGTAACAATGAGTGCTGCCGTGCAAAAATGTATAACAGTAAGCGTTTTAATTATTATCGCTTGTGTTTATTTGACAAGGCAACAATGAGTGCGGGTCTAACGTTATTTCTCTTTCAGTTTTCATTGCGACGTTGTTGTAGTTAGCTAAATATTTCATATCGCAACATATCAGTACAACCAAACACAAAAATGTACTTTCCAAGGCTACTGGGAAGAATATTTTGCTTCCAAAAGTAACTGCAACATCGAGTCGAAAATCTCAATTTGCATTCGACTAATGTAAAGCTTTTCTTGCTGCCGAAACCCCTTTTTGGAAAGTGGAAGGTTGTGGGTCCAGTGCAAGGTTTTTGTAATTGCCTTTTATTGCGTATTTTTAACTATTTATAATGCCTTTTTTCCTGCCTATTTTTAGCTATTTATGATGATTTTTTGGCTGCCTATTTTAATGATTCATAACGCCTAAACTTCCGGTCTCTGCTCATTAGTGACCAATATACATGATCATGAAATTAGAAATAGTGAATAGATTATACAAGAGCAACAAAAACTTTTCAATTATGGGGATGAAATTATATAATAAGCTCCCCAGTCAATACTATAAATTACCAATCAATAGCTTCAAAACTATATTTTACAACTGGTTATTAAATAATCCTTTTTATTGTGTTAGTGAGTTTTTCAACACAAATTTGTATGAAATTGTTTTTAATAAATACATTTAATTGCAATTAGTTACAATTAGTACATTAAAGGTGAACTATTTTCTTTAATTAAAAGCTTCAAATTATTTCATGTTTTCATTGCATTGTTTAAATTTTACTGCTTCTTTTATTAGTTTTTTTTTTTTTCAAATGTATTATATGTTTTTCAATGTATTCTGACGAAGCCTGAAACTGTATACCTAATAGCCAAAATAAATTGAATTGAATTTTATGAAAGGGCTGTTTTCTTCTGTTGAAATTAAAGGTTATAATTTTCCGCAAAGAAAGGCACAATGAAGATTGTGCTTTAATTTTTATTATATGCTGGTAACATCTGGATAAAGCGGACCCTAGAGTAACTTCGACTACGTTTGCCACTAGTTACCGGTCCGTACCGAGCCGTGTGAAACCAAAGACAATCGAAATGTCGCTACTGTATTCTTAAATAATTTACTACACTAGTCATTATGGAGAACAACGATGTTCTGAATGCAGTAAAACAATAAAGAGATTAAGTGAGAGATTATAGCACGTTATCACAACAACATACAGGAGAAATATGATGTGGTTTAGGAAGTATAATTTAAATACTGTAAATGAAAGCAAATTTCGCTGTAATGTTCGCCAAAGCGTTAAGTACGAAATTATGATCGTGTTCTTGTTTTATCTTTGGTATAGAGAAAATACCTGGTCTTTTACGAAACACTCTCAGCGGTCATAGAATTATTTACAGCACTGATCAATCATATTGTTTATCAACTTTACCAAACAAAAATATCATAAGGATCATGGCCGACTAGAAACATCGCTAGCGAAGGGATGAACAAAAGAAAATGCGAGCGAGGTTTTAGTTCGGGAAAAACAATTGATATTCTGCAAGACATTGTGTGACGTTATCCATCTAGCATCATGTATCAAATAAAAAATTGAAAGAGCAATAAATTCAAATTGTATCATTATAAATACAGAACTAAAAGACACGACTTTAGACGACTGGAGGAACCAAAGTGTTTTACAAGCACAGCTATTAATCTTAGTACCTACTTTGATCCCGAGCTATGTAACAAAATAATTGAAAAATACCGAAGTTTGCAAAATTTTAGTGTCATACAATTCAACTATAGCGTTAAGAATTTAATTTTTAAAGAATATGTTTTTACATACTTATCCTATTCTATAAAGTTTTGACTTACAAGACATTAGGGACCTACAAACAGTGGTTTATATTCATATATGAACTTTATTCTCCACCTAACATTCCTAACACTAGATTGATACTCACAAGGGGGTACTCTAGTTTTCCGAAAGAAATACTGCATATTTCTACATCATTAGCAAGAGATAATGACGTAGTTATCGAATCTAAAAGAAACATATGATTTTTTAGTGCTTTTAAGTGGACGCAATCTTCACAATCGATGGGAATTCTATATAAATTTTGATTTATTTCTTAAGTACAGTAAAGTGAAAATTGTTTAATGTATATGTATGTATTAAATACACAATTTGTGTAAGTGAAACTGTTAAAATTATGCCTTAAGTTTTTCAACCCGTTTTGTTTCTAATAATTATCATTATGTTTATCTTTATTACGTATGTGTTAATTGTGTTTGGATAACTCCTTGAGCTCGAGTATATACTGTTTATAATATCTGTTTATAATTTTGTACAAGTTATTTTACTCTCTCGACAGCGTACTGTATATTTAAAAGGTCAGTTAACAATTTTGCATCTAAAGCGTAATTTACACGAACCATAATTAAAATTTTTAACAATTCTGTTGAACTTTTAACACAGAAAATTCTGATGTTAATTCAACAGTTTAACAAATTAACTTGTGAAACAGTTTTGGTGTTTAAATTTATTGTTAAATCAATATAACGATTTCTTAAGATTCAACATCTGTTGGCGAAACCAGTTCTAAAGGATTTTTAGATCACAAAAACTCAGGCTATTGCAGAACCTCATGTGAATTGCATTTAACATTGGTCGTGGATCTTTATTATTTGAGAATTCTTTATGCTATTAATCGGCTTTGGAAAGTATACAGAAGCTAGGCTTTGAGGAACATCCAGTCCTCTAACTACAAAAAGAAAAGGCGACGTCCGATGAAAGATTCCAGGGTCCAAAGACCCTCATGTTAGCTACAATTCCTGTAAATCGGGTATTAGAAGCACGTGTTCCGAATTTCTTATTCTCGTAGGGTGACTGAGGGGGTGGAAGGGATGAGATTACAAGAGCTGAGATTTTTTTTAAATCTTATTATTCTTTTCCTAACACACGAGGATTCGGTTTTTCATCTCGGGCCATATTGTTCCTCCGTGCTTCCACTAGACACCACCGCCCCATTCTACCCTTCCCAATCTTCGCTCGATTCGTTTCGCGGGGGTGCAAATATATCGCGGAAATGCTGACGCATGTTTTCCACCCACCGACACCACCACTACCATCACCCCCCACCTCCTTCGCCAACCTCCACCCTCTCCTTTTATAATCTACGGACGTATATGAGGCTTCGTTTCATGCAAAAAGCATGTAAGTCCTATAATTCACATCTGTTGCTTCCTTAAGAGTCTACAGACGTCTTATGCTCTTAGGGGCCAATGTTATGTGCTCTTTTCATTAAAATGTGAACATTTGCAGTTGAATTATTCTTTATTGAAATCTTGCTACAGTTTAAACTATTTTCGGAAATAATATCCTGGCTACAAGAACAATTTCTTCTGTAAATATGAATATTTCGAATTAAATTTTGAAGACTCAGGCAACTTTCAAAATCATATGAGATTAATTAAATCAGTAATATAAAATTCACTTCCTAAAAGGAATCTAGCGATAATAAAACTTTTTGAATCAACCTGCATCGCCAATATGACGGTTAAGATAAGGCACCTTACGCTCATGCACTTTAATAATAATAATAATAATAATAATAATAATAATAATATTTATTTATATTTATTATAATATTAATGTGCTGGACAACAGCCATGGGCCAATGATCGTTATAGGGCCTTTGGTCCACTGCGTTTCGTCCACTTTCTTTGTCCACTGACACATTTGTCCATTTCATGATTCGTTCATTAAGTTTCGTCCACTGACCATTTCGTCCACTATGGCAAAAAAATAGATGACATGAAACATAATTCATTTGGTGAAAAAGTAATCTATTTAAATTTAAGTGTTATGTTTTATTTAACGACGCTCGCAACTGCAGAGGTTATATCAGCGTCGACGGATGTGCCGGAATTTTGTCCCGCAGGAGTTCTTTTACATGCCAGTAAATCTACTGACATCACCCTGTCGCATTTAAGCACACTTAAATGTCATCGACCTGGCCCGGGATCGAACCCGCAACCTTAAATTTAAATTTAAATGTGTTGTCGAATGTACATACTTCTTATATTATGAACATGATTAATCATAATTTTTTTCTTCCTAAAGAACTTCAGCAGGGTTAATTTTTAACCTATATGAAATTCTTTTCAGATATGTTTTCAGCCGGCTGTTGTTCTTGTAGTCTTCATACCGCGTAACCATTGCCCTGATACGTTTATGATTATTGACATATGTCTGACTTATGATGCACGGACTCGCGTGTCCTCCCAACAGTTGAGCAATCACCTGCTCATTTGACTCCTGTTCATTCAGTTTTCTTTTTTATGTACTATGCCATCCTTCGACGGCATTGTTAATTCTCTGTTACTCACTCAAGACTGCTTCTTATACATTCCATAACCATGTTTCCGGTGTTGTAATTGTAGGAGAGAAATACAAATATGTATTCCAAGATGGAGTAAAGGTTATGGACATAAAACGTGTGGACAAAATGTATGGATGGACGTAAATTGTATGGACCAATTGGTTGTGAACAAGAGAACGTGGACGAAAGTGAATGGAGAAAAGGTAATGGACGAAACAAATTGTGGCCAAAAGGTAGTGCACGAAAGGCCCGCAATCCCCAATGATAGCCCAGCATAAATGATACAATAATAACAGAATAAACAGAATTAAATTTTGAATACAATTAATTTACAACAACAACAACAACAACAACAATAATAATAATAATAATAATAATAATAATAATAATAATTTATTTACTTATTAATATTTGTGAGCTGAACAACAGCCAGAGGCCAATTATAGTTCAGCACAATACACAAACAGAAGATACAAAGGTGCAAGAATAAATAAAATAATATCTTAATATCAAGAAAAACATATATAAATACAATTTCGAACAAGGATAGTAAATACTAATAAACGAAACTATACTTTAAAAGGATCTAAATTGTGCCCATGCAAATTGGCATATTTTATGCACCTACAGACTGGAGAAAGAGATTTTGAATTTCTGTTGTAAAAATTTTTTTGAAATCTTAAATCCTTTGTAGGAATATTAAGGCTGATATTGTTTATGATAGACTCACAATCAATATTACCCTTGATAACTTTGCAGAAAAAAATTGATAATCAAGATTTTGTCGTCTAGAATAAAGGCTACAACAGTTAAAATATTTACAGGTAATCTCATAATTAAAGTCAGAAGAATTGGATATAAATAGAAAAGCACATAAAGAAATAGATTTTCTTTGAATATTTTCCAATTTCACCGAATCAGTTGAAGTAATGTTATTTTGAAGTTTTTTTTTTTTTAACTTAAATACGGATAAATCACAGGCTATCTTATTTTCGAATAAAAGATTAATCCCCGATATTAATAAGCTGAACCTTCCTCCTGTGACTCTGAATAAAGCGATCATTCCATTCAGTTCAACTGTAAAAAACCTGGGAGTTCATTTTGAATCTAA
The DNA here is from genome assembly GCF_040183065.1 of Periplaneta americana. Classification (NCBI taxonomy): domain Eukaryota; kingdom Metazoa; phylum Arthropoda; class Insecta; order Blattodea; family Blattidae; genus Periplaneta; species Periplaneta americana. Next base: position 48,046,628 of record NC_091127.1, read on the forward strand.
CCTTACCTGGGACACGTATATCAAACACACATGCAAGAAAGTATTTTCCAATCTTCACTCATTAAAAAGATTGTACCACTATCCAGCTAAATTAAAGCAGACGCTTGTACAGACTCTTATTATGCCTCATTTCGATTATTGTGACGCTTTACTCAGTGATTTCAGGATGGATTTATCCCAGAAACTGCAACGTGTTCAAAATGCGTGTGTTCGTTTCATTTGTTATGTCCGCTACTACGATCACATTTCGCCTTCTTTCGATAAATTGTTGTGGCTCAGGTTAAATGAGAGGTGAAAGTTACATTCCCTTTCTCTCTTATACCGAATTTTGCACACCTCTACTCCCTCTTACTTATCTGTCCGATTCCACAGTCTTTCTCGGTATCATAACTTAAATACTCGGCCACAATATGATAACACGCTAGAAATACCACTCCACACATCATCTCTTTATTCTTCATTTTTCACTGTTGCTACTTCTCGTCACTGGAATTCTCTGCCGCCTGAAGTCAAGGGCTGCCGAACTTTAATTTCCTTTAAATGTAAATTAGAAAAATATCTTATGATGAGTTGCTAGACCTAACGCGTTGCAAAAATTTAATGGAATGTGTTCCACTGTATTTATTTTTATTTTTTATTTTGATTTTATTTCTTTGTTGTTTCTTATTTTTATTGTTTAATCATGTAATAAGTCGTGTTTATTTATCACTTAACGCCAATATGTATCCCACTGTGTTTTTTTATTATTGATCTATTTTTTTTGTGTATATTTTATTCAATTGTCGGTTTCTGGTTTAATTATGTAAATCCTACTTAATTGTAATCTAATACTAATATGTATACTAATGTGTTTATGTTTATTTTTAATGTGTACATTTTTTTATTGAATTATCGGCTTCTGTTTTTATGTAATTCGTATTTGATTCCAACAACATTAATATGTATTTCACTATGTTTATTTTTATTTTATGAGGTAAATTTTATGTAACTACCTCTTTTGATCTCATTATGTACCTAAATTGTATCACTATGTAATTACTTAATTCCGATCCAGTTTTATGTTCAACTATGTAGCCTAAGCAAGTTTTAATCCTGGATGAGTGTAAGAGAAGGCCTTACGGCCTTAACTCTGCCAGGTTAAATAAAGCCATTATTATTATTATTATTATTATTATTATTATTATTATTATTATTATTATGGAATTCCAGGCTACAGATGCATATTCAAGTTTCGATCGAACCAAAGTAAAGTATATAATAATAATAATAATAATAATAATAATAATAATAATAATAATAATAATAATAATAATAATAACAATAATAATAATAACAATAATAATAACAATAATAATAATAATAATAATCACCATCATTGGCATTACGGTCCTTGTAGTTTAGCCTTAGCCTTCCTAAATAATAATAATAATAATAATAATAATAATAATAATAATAATAATAATAATAATGCAGATAAATGTAATGAAAACTCAATAATCTGTAAGCTGAAATGTGAGTATATATTCGTGTGACCAACGTAATAAAGATACCGTGGAGTAAAATGGGTCAAAATTTCGTCACGACTGTATTATGTTGCATTGTGACAAGAGGTGTGCGCTGCTTATTTTCATAAATCGGCGCTAAATACTGCAGGCAGTTCGAGTGACGCTAATGGAGATTGACGTGGGGACTCCAGTTGAGGTAAAGACACGCCAAGCACTGGGTCGCCCTCGTATTGCAGGTTTCCGTATCGTGTGTGTTATCGGGACAGAAGTGACGAAGTATCCGTCAGGGGCAGTGAGTAATGTCTTCACACCGACTGTTAAATCGGCTTCCTTAAAAAATAAACATTTTTGCAAATAACTCCTAATGTAGCGGAATGCTTTATCATTCTTTAAAAAGAACTACTTTTTATTTATATGACCTCATCTCACATTCTATTTACTTCTGTTGGATCTGAGCTGTCGAGAAAAGTAATGGGGATGTACTGTAACTCTTGTCCTATATAGTACATCACCTTCCACAGAGGAGCATAAAGGTTTTCCAAAGTAACAACATTGTTAGTCCCTATTTGTGTGTAGTGTCTCATACATGCATAAAGTGAAGAACATAATCCCTGCATACAATTCCTTCCACATAGTTCAAACCGTAGAGTGTGAGGCTGTAGATTTAGAGGACTCCAGTTCCAATCCCGATACAAAAGCAGCAACTTACTTTCACTAAGAAATCAATAATTCTTTATGTACTATTGATATGTAATGTATGAATACAAGTAATTATGTAGACCTATGTACTGGGTGAACAATCCTTCGCGCGCCCGCGCTTTCATGGCTTACAGCTAGTTGGCGAAACCAGCTGCTAAGCGACCGTCACAATTGCCACATTACTTAAGAAATAAATCGAAATTTATTAAGAATTCCCATTTGTTTAAGTTCATGCGTCCAACATAGGACTTCAAACATCGTAAATGGCATCGCTTTTAACAATTGTCGTAAAGTACACTTACATAAATAACTAATTAATTGTATTTAAGTTAGAGGTTAATTGGTTGATTGGAATTAACAATGAGTCAAATTAATCCGAATCAATTCAAGTCTCCCCGTTATGTAGGACTTCGACAGTACTCGTCCTTTAACCAGAAATGAGATCAGAGGACTATACTGCGTTCGAACTGCCAGCCAAGTTCTGCTTTCTATTTGGTTTGCGAGAATGTGTTTATTGCTAGCCACCGGCACGAATTCCATATTTCTGGTGCAAAGAAACACTTTGTTTGGAAAGATGATACTTCAACTAGCCTAACGTTTCAATATTGTAACAATTACTTAGCATAATTGTATGCAAAATATGCCGAAGTGTTAGTATGATTTCAGCATAAAGTCAGTAAAAAGTCAGACGTTTCTTTTTAGATTCGATAACTCCAGTATTCATTAGCTCTTGCTAATGATGTAGAAATATCCAATATTTCTTTCGGACAACTCGAGTACTTCCCTTGTCAATGGGGCTCCATAATGTGAAGCCACTACGACACCATGCCTTCACATAAAGTACCGGATGCTACATTGGCAATAGAGAAACATTCAACAAATATAGGTTGTAACGGATATAAGTGCCATTATTATTTGAACTGATGATTGTTCATGTCATAAGGAAGAAAAAAGGTCCTCAATTTTTTTCTAATTACAATATTTAAGTAATTTATTAAAGTTTACAATATTAGACGTTTGGCAACGTTACTGGATGGGGAGGAGGAATTTTACAAGTACACTGCACAGCTCAAGCGAGTACAGACATATCGGTACGAAACAGATGTTCTGTTCTATTGCAGGAGGGGACCGTTGTTTACACAAAACGAACAGCAAACATAAACTTTCACTCTCATTAATAGAACTTATGGTAAATTTCCATTTTATTTAACAATATTGAGAATATTGGTACATTTTTTATTGTACGTCTAAAACATAAACAATAATGTTTTACTGCATAAAATCACACTAACTTTTTTAAACGCAACATTTTAATCTCTCCCGCTTCATAAAGCAGTAACATTTTTAAAGAAATTTCTGTTTGTGTGATTTTCGAAACGAGGTAAAAGACTCTCAGTTTCTAATAATTATAATTAATATTATAATAGTTGAGAAACCGCTACAAAAGTTCGCCGATTAGGTAACCTTCATTGCGAAAAACATTCACGGTACATCTTCTTGCCTCACTTGAATTACGAGACTTTCACATAAATTAATAACATATGATATTCCTAAACTGTGAATGACATTGTAAAGGCTAGTTCACAATAAACCGGGAATGCTCACATTTAAATATATTTATTTTAACAATATTTCCGTTCCTGGTCTCGTTTCCGTTCCCGGCTTATTGTGAACCAGTCTTAAGTTATTTATCGAATACCTGGTACTTGTCATCCGCTCGGCAGTAGACCTATGAACAGGGAGCTTGAACTCAGATGAAATGCACGTACGTCTGAGCAGAGTACTGCCTGGTGAAAGTTGCCAGTCTCTCACGCCAGAATATTAACAAATTTCAGCATACAATTTTATTTAATTTCACAAAACACACAAATACGTATTTAAACTAATATTAACTCTTTCCTAGATATACCTACTGACGTAATTGTTTTCGTAATTTTACTAACGATATAAACAGTATAACGCAAAAAATAAATTTTCTGAGAAAATTATCAAGTTTTGACCCTATATTGTATGGAATTTTTGATCCTGCAGACCAACGGTCGTCAGCACAGAGCACGCTCGGGCTTGCATCTCTTACCCGCGGATAAGAGACAGCACTATGGTGCACCGTAGCTGATGGCGGATATGCTCTATTCGTCTCTCCCTGCTTCACGACGGTGCATTTGATGTTGCTCCGGATACTCTTTACGCATTTCAGCGAGTGCTGACGACCACTGCTATAGACCGTCCCCGACGACTATGAAAAGGACGGCACTTATACTCCTTACATTCTGTATAACGTTAAAAATACGTAAGAAACTAAGCTGGAATTACATACAACGATTTTTATACTTTATGTAGTATGTGAAAATCAAACTGAGACGATAACAAATATAATGTAATAGATTACGTACATCATAATGGAGATCTTTCAGATCATTACGGAACGAGCTACAAGCCACAAATGCCGTGGAAATAGATGACAACTACAGAGGAGATTGGAAGCAGTATGTGATCAGTCTGCACTGCGCGTGTCGAACTGCTTAAATATGTACCAAAAGGAAGGTCGTACAGCATGTGGGTCGACCGCGAAAGCGCTGGAATGACCCATGAATGGCAAGAGTTGAAACAGATCTGTGGCTAATCCATGTGGTGTGCACAGGAGCAGTACTAAAACACTGTCAGTATAAATTCAATCCAGTGCATCGGACTTCAAAGTTGCACCTGACAGTGGAAAGTGAGAATAGTGCATTCAATAAGGCAGCATAATCATCACATGTTGTGCGCTCTTAAAATGTTTTGAATCAAAATGAAATCTTAGTATTTAATGTTTAGTCAGTTAGGAAGACGGCCGCTGGGATTAAGAATGCTTCTACGCATCCACATTCACGAGATGTCATGAGCAACATTTTTTAGTCAGATGATAAATGCTGGAGTATTACTCGACCGAGGCGAGTGGAGCCGCGGGCGTAATGTAAACTATCGCGATGACATTATACGAACGCAGGAGCAGTACAAGTGGCGCTCCAGGCTGCAGGACTCCACTGACCTCGGTTGAGTAATAACTATATCAGTTGTAATAGCTTCTCTATTATTTACCTTACTTAGTATAAAATGAGTTAATCTGATAACAAAATCAATTATTGCTAATTTAGCTGAACGAAGCTGAATATGTGTATGTGAGAATAAAAGTACTCAGCAACTGAAGAAAACTGGACACCGTTATCTCAAGATTAAGTTATTAACTGCTATGGAGCAAATCTATAATCATGTTCTAATTATTCTTTGTGTAAACATAAGTTCTCTAATGACAGCAAATATTGTGCGCTTTATTTGGCTAGAAACAGTTCCATCTTCTTCTTTTCTTTTTTTTTCCGTCATGCGCCATTCAGCGTTTGAATTCGACTATTTAATAAAAGAATAATTGCAATTTATAGTGAGCGTCAGGTATGAAGACGACCTGATTTAGAATGCTTCTACGCAAGCACGATCTTTTTTATTGCTTCATTTTACGACACTTTATCAGCTGGTCTACAAAAAAAAAACTTTTCGTCTGCTACTGAAGAAATTTCAAATGTTTTATATTGAAATTGACACGCTGATTCCAGATCTGTAATCAGATTTATCATAGCACGTCAGGTTTTTGAGTTATGGAACTGTAACATTAATTCCAAATCTTACTATTCAGTATATACCTGTACCGTAAAGTCAGAGATATAAATTGAGCTTAGTTTACATATGCTTTGCAGATTGTTATATTATATTATTTTAAATACATTTGTAAGAAGATATACACTTATAATATGTAGTAAGCACTAAAAACTCTGTTAAAAGTGCTTCACCCATTAAGAACAAATGCTGAGTAACTTTCAGCGCTGGACATAGGATTCATTTCTCTCGTATTAATATCTTCATTTTATTCAGAAGCTAGATAATACTGGTCTACAACGAGTTTTCTACTGAACTAAAAGAAGTGTACCAACCCTAATTTGAGTGTGTTGATTACAGATCTGAAGTACGTTTTTTTCTATCACGTCAGAATTTCAAAATAATAACATTTTTAATTTTTAAATTTTTACATTTTTAATACATTTAATCCATTTTATTTATTTTATTGTGATTTTGCTACTGAACAAAAACAAGTGTACCAACCCTAATTTGAGTGTGATGATTACAGATCAGAAATCCGATTTTTCTATCACATCACAATTTTAAAATAACATTTTTAATTTTTACTGTTTACATTTTAGATCCATTTTATTTATTTTATTGTGATTTTGCTACTGAACAAAAACAAGTGTACCAACCCTAATTTGAGTATGGTGATTACAGATCTGAAATCCGTTTTTTCTATCATGTCAAAATTTTAAAATAATAACATTTAAAATTTTAATTATGGTGTGTGACACTACGTCCAGGTCAAACTGAGTGCTCTTGAACTCGAAGCTTGGGACACATTTGTACTAGTGTCAACTAGGTTTTTCGAAATTATCTGGCTGATAATTCTGCAGTGCTTGGAAAAAGTGGCATAAGTCAATTTCCACAAAAATCTTTTATTAATTTATTGACAACATACGGAACATCTGCTCACTTGGGAAAAGAGACATAAGTATTTCTCCCATTAGAATAATTGATACAGAAGAAAATCAAATCCACATAAACCAATGTGAAGACAGTTTTTTTCCTTCTCCTGTAAAATTAACATTTTTGACATGTGTCACTTTTCCCGAGCACTACAGAATTATGCTGAGCTAGTATATAATATGCTTAGAGCATTTCAGAATCTAGGTTGTCGCATGTCTTTAAAAAATGCACTTTCTTCAATCACATCTGGACTTTTTTTTCCATCAAATCTCGGCGCTGTGACGAACATGGTGAGAGGTTCCATCAGGGCATATCAACGATGTAATCCAGGTACCAGGGTCAATACGGTCCGAGCATGATGGATGGTTTCTGATGGTTCCTACAGCGATCAACCACATGCCAACACATAAGCGGAAAAGCAAAGATATCAAGCACTTTTAACAGAGTTTTTAGTGCTTACTACATATTGTAAGTGTATATCTTCTTACAAATGCATTTAAAATAATATAATATATCAATCTACAAAGCATTTATAAACTAAGCTCAGTTTATAATATCTCTGACTTTACGGTTCAGGTATATACTGAATAGTAAGGTTTAGAATTAATATTACAGTTCCATAACTCAAAAACCTGACGTGCTATGATAAATCTGATTACAGATCTGGAATCAGCGTATCAATTTCAGTATAGAACACTTGAAATTTCCTCAGTAGCAGACAAAAATGTTTTTTTTTGTAGACCAGTGCAATCATCACAGCTGATAAAGTGTCGTTAAATGAAGCAATAAAAAAATTGTGCTTGCGCAGAAACATTCTAAATCGGGTAGTCTTCATACCAGACGCTCACTATAAATTGCAATTATTCTTTTATTAAATAGTTGATTCGAAATTCAAACACTGAATGGCGCATGACGGGGGGAAAAAAAGAGAGGAGAAGACGGAACTGTTTCTAGCCAAATAAAGCGCACAATATTTTCTGTCATTGGAGAACTTACGTTTACACAAAGAATAGGCCTAATTAGAACATAATTATATACTTCTGATTTTTGTACCGTGCCAATGATGCAAAAACACAGAACATTTCGAGCTAAATATTGGTTCCATAATCATCTGTGAAGGTAGGCAGGGACAACAACCAATGTTTCTGATCCGTTATCAAGAACTAGGAAGGAGGGATCCAATATTTTAATTGCCTTTCTTTGCCTTACTGTGAAAGAGTAATGGAACGGAGAAAAATTCTCTCCGGCGCCGGGATTTGAACCTGGGCTTTCAGCTCTACGTGCTGATGCTTTATCCACTAAGCCACACCGGACACCACCCCGGCGTCGGACAGAATTGTCTCTGATTAAGTTCCAACTCTTGGGTTCCCTCTAGTGGCCGCCCTCTGCACTACGTCATAGATATCTATGAACGTAGGACCGAAGTCCACACATGTGCTGAGGTACACTCGTTATGAGTGACTAGTTGGCCGGGATCCGATGGAATAAGCGCCGTCTTAAATCACGAAGTGATTTACGCATATCATATATATTATGGAAATATCATATGTACTTCGGTACATTAAAATAATATATATGATATGCGTAAATCACTTCGTGATTTAAGACGGCGCTTATTCCGTCGGATCCCGGCCAACTAGTCACTCATAACGAGTGTACCTCAGCACATGTGTGGACTTCGGTCCTACGTTCATAGATATCTATGACGTAGTGCAGAGGGCGGCCACTAGAGGGAACCCAAGAGTTGGAACTTAATCAGAGACAATTCTGTCCGACGCCGGGGTGGTATCCGGTGTGGCTTAGTGGATAAAGCATCAGCACGTAGAGCTGAAAACCCGGGTTCAAATCCCGGCGCCGGAGAGAATTTTTCTCCGTTCCATTACTCTTTCATCGTATGATGACGCATAATATCTGCATGGAAATATCATATGTACTCCGGTACATTAAAATAATATATATTTCTTTGCCTTACCTAATGCCGGAACCAATCTATACTTTCAAAACGCTGGATGTTTTTCTACATCTGTTACAAAACAATAAGCGGCAAGGAATTTCAAATCCTATTGATTGCGCGGCTATATCTTTATTATTGAGTTATTATTTTATTTTTCGTATGAGATGGACTCCTATTATGTTTTCTTGGTTTTGACGATATTCCCCTCGTAAGATATGGACTGCACAATTTTTTGTTCAGTACATGACGCCATAGCCTCCTACTACATAAATTGATAGCAATACTAAACTGCGGACGTCTTGTTTTTTCATTGCATGGCATCACTGCTTCCTGTTACACGTTTTTACCTCCAATAAAGATGCGGTCACGAAAAAAAAAATAAATAAAAAACTTTCACGATACTGAACACTATGAAAGTGTTAAATTATATATTATATTTGAAGTTCGAAAGAGCATCGATAACGCCATAACATTTTTTCATATTTTAAGAAAAAATAATTGTACAATATTAAAAAATTCTAGAGGCTTATCTAATGAATATATATTGAAACCTAGGGCTATTTAAAGAAGTATATGTTGGTGAGTCTATTCACAAATTGTAAGACCGAAAAAAATAAAACTGTTACGCAAGGGACTTTTTGAGTTACTGCCTCCAAAACAGGGACGTCGCTAGGGGGGTGCGAAAGGGTGCGCACGCACTCCATGAAAAATCGGAGCACCCCTTTCCGCACCTCAAGGGCAATTTATTAAAAAAATACAAGGCATAAGTTATTTTGAAGAACAAAAACAAACAATTTTTTGGATGTGAAAAAACCACGTCCCTTAATATATCGCTATGGATATGCTGACCAATAATAATAATAATAATAATAATAATAATAATAATAATAATAATAATAATAATAATAATAATAATAAAATAATAATAATAATACATAGTAATATTAAAAAACAGATGTATAGTATGCGCGCAAGTGCATGAGAGAAGATTTTGAATTTTTTATGTACCACATTTTTACAACTCGCACCCCATTTTTAAATCTCGCACCCCATCCACACCCCCCTTGCCCTGATCCTGGCGACGTCACTGCTACAAAAATGTAAACTTGCCTATAACTTGTGAACTATGAGAGCTACAAGCACACATTTTTGTGAGTTCTTTATATACATCTACGGTACAAATTTAAAAAATACCTAGCTCTTATAGTTTAAAATTTCGAAATTTCACTCATGGATACCCTTAAAATGGATTTGAAGGAGGTGGCATATAATTATAGAGGCTGGATTAATCTTACTCAGTATAGAAGTGATGACGGGCTTATGTGAGGGCGGCAATGAACCTCCTGGTTCCTTAAAAGTCACATATAAGTACATGTAAGTACGTAAGTATAATAATAATAAAAATAATAATAATAATAATAATAATAATAATGATAATAAATAATATTACTTACTTACTGACTTTTAAGGAACCCGGAGGTTCATTGCCACCCTCACATAAGCCCGCCATTGGTCCCTATCCTGAGCAACATTAATCCAAACTCTATCATCATATCCCACCTCTCTCAAATCGATTTTAATATTATCTTCCCATCTACGTCTCGACCTCCCCAAAGTCTATTTCCCTACGGCCTCCCAACTAACACTCTATATGCATTTCTGGATTTGCCCATACGTGCTACATGCCCTGCCCATCTCAAACGTCTGGATTTAATGTTCCTAATTATGTCAGGTGAAGAATACAATGCGTGCAGTTCTGTGTTGTGTAACTTTCTCCATTCTCCTGTAACTTCATCCCTCTTAGCCCCACATATTTTCCTAAGAACCTTATTCTCAAACACCCTTAACCTATGTTCCTCTCTCAAAGTGAGAGTCCAAGTTTCACAACCATACAGAACACCCGGTAATATAACTGTTTTATAAATTCTAACTTTCAGATTTTTTGACAGCAGACTGGATGATAAAAGCCTCTCAACCGAATAATAACAGGCATTTCCCATACATATTCTGTGTTTAATTTCCTCCCGAGTGTCATTTATATTTGTTACTGTTGCTCCCAGGTATTTGAATTTTTCCACCTCTTCAAAAGATAAATTTCCAATTTGTATATTTCCATTTCGTACAATATTCTCGTCACGAGACATAATCATATACTTTGTCTTAATAATAACAATAATAATAATAATAATAATAATAATAATACTACGAGATGTGACATAATAAATGAAGGTATACGAAACTATTTTATAAAATATGTAGATTATCAAAGCAATGATTGGATCATGTATTGGGAATATAAATGGAAAGCGACATTCGAAACAAATTTTTAACTACAGACAAAAATAAGATATCAAAACGTCGGATAAGTTTACAAAAGATTACGTTCGTAGTTAGAGACGTAACGAACCTACAATATTATTGGAGAATAAGAAAAATAAGATGGCAAACATTCATGACCTAAACAGAAATCTAACTCAAGGCCGTCCTTTGCACGTAATGTTAAAGCTACACCTTAGTCACAGTTCCTAAATGCTCTAAGGATATTATTTGAACCTATGCCATTCTTACATGAAAAGATTTAAATATCCTTCGATCCATCACATGCGTTAAGTCTGTCTTTCTGTGCGCAAGCAGCTGACACCTTCCCTTTGTATTTTCCCTATCATACTCCCTTCCCATCGCCCCTCTTCCACCCCAATCTTTGTTCTAATCACTTGCTTTACATTCCGTTCATCCAGTTTAGGCGTCGTTAGAATTTGAAAATCTTATGGCTATAAATACGCGCGTCCAATTACTTTCTCCCCCTCCCCTCCGCCAAAACATGGCTGACGATAACCATCCAACATTTTAGAAGTCATCCAAACTAAATGGGATCTTCTTCTTCTTCGTCATCATCGTCATTATAAAGAACATCCACAGGAATACTTCTGACAAGGAAACCTTCCATATCAGGTCGAAATCTTCCTTTAAAGCTTGCTTATATGGAAAACAGAATGACTAAAATAATGACCTACTCGCCAGTATAAAGTGTAAGATAAAAAAAAAACTAATTTGAAAAAGAAAATGTATTAATATGTTCTGTTCTTTAGTACTTGAATGGAATACTTTTTCTTTTTTCTATTCAGCGACATCTCATCTTACACTGCAGTAGAGGTATATTTTTGTAACGTGGAAGGCAAAACATAGCTATATCAGCATTTGTTATATTTAAACACTTTTGAGAAAATGTTCTCATTAAATTGTGACAGAAAGACAGAAGCATAATTTTATACAGTACTGTATATCGACGTTGTTCCTGCAATAACTCGTATGTGCAAAATATAAAATTGTTCTGTAGGAAGAAAAAAACACATTTATTCATCCTATGGCAGCCGTACATAGGAGACTGTAAATTCTTATATTTTCGAAACAAAGAAATATAATTACATATAGGAGATTTTATTACAAACGTGGACAAATTATTAGACAACTTGATTACACAACTTTTAACACTGTATCACTTCGGAATAGGTATGGTAAGACTTTCCTGTGTTAAATTTCAACGTACCTCGTTTACATGTTTCGACCTATTTATGGGTCATCTTCAGAACTGGTCGTTGTTGGTCTTGGTGCCACTTGTTCTGTTTCCTGTGAGGGTGTGTTCCTGTGGTATAGTGTAGAGTCAAAGAGTGTGTGTTTTTTGAAGTTGAGTTGTGTGTTTGAGAATTTCGTTAGCCGTAACTTCTTCACAGATTTTCAATTTCGTTCATGTCCGGTCTTCTTGCAGGCCATGGGAGAATATCTACTGCAGTGTATAATTAAAACACCAGTAGTACCAATATAGCCAGAAAAAAATATACCTAACATTGGAAAAATATATCAGAAGATGTGAACAATCATATTTACAACAATAGGGACTCTGTGATTTATATTGATAGTTGATATGACGAATTATATTATGTTTCCAAGAAAACGTCTTAGTCTAATAATTTGTCCACGTCTGTATTTGCTGTATTTTTCCGTTCTTTAGTACTTGAATGGAATACTTTTTCTTTTCTCTATTCAGCGACATCTCACCTTAGACTGCAGTAGAGGTATATTTCTGTAACGTGGAAGGCAAAACATAGCTAGATCAGCATATGATATGAACTGGGTATTTTTGTTTAGTATTGTTATTTAGTCAACTGTCCGAAGACAGGTTGGAACCTCACAAGTGACACAAAAAAGACGTTATTCACGAGACAACTAAGCCAGGAGATAATGAGTTAAGTTGTTTGACCAACTGATGCAGAGTAATATGTTACCGGACCTACTTGTGTATTACAGTACAAACAGTTTCAAATGAAAAGTCATTACTGAAGTGTATAAGTTGTAGGCTTGTGGATATACAGGGAGCAATGGAAATATGCAGATATATAAGTTGAACAAATTCATTAATATCTGAATAGAACATTTAATTAATTTCCTTCTGTATGAACGATTACGGTTGAACACGAATGCATGCCTCCTGGACCATAATTAATTCAATCTCGTAACTAAAGGATAGTTTCTTCTGCCGTTTTACTTTTAATATGTTGGTAGTACGCATGTCTCCGCACATCGAATGATGTTCTGTTTTCCAATGATGTACTTCCATTCATATTTATGAAGAATTCTTTACAGCCTCCGCTTTATATTAAGATATTTGAAGATGATGGGGTGAAATTCTGGGCGTCGCAAGAGCAACATCTCTCATCCTCACCTTTGTCCTGTGTTGAAAACTCTTTATTTTGTGATATTTCATGCTCCTAGAAGTGATGCCACAATACTGAACCGGTCTTAGATCCGTATTCATACACATTCCTAGCGCGGGCTTCCAGTAGATGATCAGCGAACTAACGTTTTTCGTATTCATAAACCAGCGTTAGCGATATATGATATGAATACTGTACAAGTAAAGGCTGGTTCACAATAAACCGGGAACGAGAATCGGAACAAAAACGAAAACGGTAAAATTGTTAAAATGTGTACATTTAAATGTGACCATTCACAATTAACGAAAAGCTTGCCGGAGCCGGGATCGGGAGCGGAGAGTTGGCCAAGTTTCAACTTCGGCGTTCACGTTTCCGATCACAGCCCACTAGATTCATTCTATTGCCATCTAAAAGCTATTTTGTCGTCGTATATATTTTTTTTTTGTATCAAGAAGACCGTGACATAACCTATGCATTATTTTGTTCTGTGCTGTGCATCACGGAGCAAGTTTTATTTGATGAGATTCTAATATTGAGTGTTGAAGAAAATCCTCACGTTTACGATAAGCGGCGCACCTCGTATAAAGATAAAAAAATGAAGGATAATACGTGGCTTTCAATAGCTGCATCTTTGAACACCGATCGGAAGCGAATCATATTTTATTACTGTATTAGTTATATTACACACTACATATTCATGCTTCAATTCAATAACTACTGTTGTATTCATTTTTGTTCTATTACAAATGTTTCTTCTCTAATTATTTTACGTTATGGTAGATTTAAAATAGGTTGTGATGATAAAGATGCATGGGCATATTTATAGTACCGTACCTAATGAAATGTTTCAGTTGAAATTTCGAAGTTGGTTAACCTACGTTTATGTTGGCTGCCTTGTACTCATGAGAGAACGCCATTGGTCAATTATACACAAACATCATCATAATGCGTAATATCGACTTTACATATCGTTATTGACATGCATATCGATATGCATAGTCGTCTACGTTATCGGTTTATTCTGAATCTAAAATTTTCATATTCATGTCCTCTGCTTCTTGTTTTCATTCTGGTTCTCGTTCCCGGCTTATTGTGAACCAGCCTTAACCAGTTGATAGCCGGGGCTAGCTTAGCACGCTCGTAGCGCGGACTAGCGAAATGTCTATGAATAGCACTCTAGAGTTTACAAGAAACGTGCATATTCCAACATCATGCCTCTTTGTCATATATTTTTTCGCGCTATAGCGAATAATATAAAAATAAACATGGCTCTTCTGATAGTATCTAACAATCGCACCAAATCTATGTAGATGTGAACGTTGATGAAGGAAAGTTTAATAAATGGTTTAATAAATGACAGACAGTAGCGCCAACATTTACACTGTGTGATAGGATGTAGAGTTGTGACAAGAATACGAATTGCAAGAACAAATAAAAACAGCATAAGGCATATCACGCGAAACAATTTATTACTCTAGTTTTATCTCATTGGGGTAATCATGAGGGGTAACTTATGTTACTGCTTCGTGCATTATACTTTAATTAGCTTCTAATTACTGATAACTACCGTATTTGCCTCCAAGCGAATGACATAACCCTACTTTCCTTGGAAACAAATCATTCACGAGAAGATAAGTCACAAACAGAAATGGGCACGTGACTTGTCTGATACGACGCCTTCCAGTCGCAATTACAAAGGGAAGTATAAGTTGATTCACAAGTTTATTCCTTTGCTTTACGTATTAAATTCCAAATCTTCCACTTCTTCGCAGAACAGAATTTGACTTCAACAATATTGTCCTACATTAGAAAAACAACTTTCTCTGAAATTTCTCATACTTCCATGTCCCGTTAATTTTTATTTAAAGATTCTATCACCTTACATCAGTCCTGGGAATAAGAGGGGGAGTGAAAGGGACGCAGAAATCCCCGCCTATGTTCTTTTCGCTTACACCGCTTATAAACAAAAGCACAGTAAGGCTCTGTGCATCAGTGGTTGATTATAGGCGATCCGCGAGAGCCGAAAGTTTATAAAAGCTATGATGCCTGCCTTATACAATCCGTCACTGAGAAATGCTTACCTTCCTGTCTACTCGTGTCCGACTCCGGGTTCGTCTATTTACCCACGACATACATTAACATTATTCCATCCAATTGCATCACTAGATAGGGGATTTTAAGGTGCAGCATCTTTCCAAAAATATAGCTTTTTCATACAGAGAGATCAACATATGTATTTGGGGGCATGAAATGAAGCGAAATAAACAAAATTTGTTGCACCTTTTTGCAACTTTTCATGAGATTACCACATTTTGCCACCTTTTCCCTCCTTTTTGATGCTTCAGCACTTTTCTCTGCGTTTTTGAAAGGTTGGACACAAAAATAGATATTTTCTCTCTTCTTAACCGGCTTTTTTAATCTCATTTAATCAGAAGTCAACAATAGTCAATAATTATCAAAATATAATTTATGTAAACCACCAGTAATTCATATCCCAGCAACAAAAATGAAATTGATGTGACATGAACTACACAGTGTTTGTGAATGTATCAGGAAGAATTACAGCAGGGTAAATGACTTTATTACTGCTCTGAAGAAGATTCTTGTAAAAGCCTCCAGTCGTCAAGTTTTGTACTAAGAAGTCACTGGGCTCCACCTTCCACAATTCCCTGTCATAACAAGGTGCGGTACTTGGCTAAAATGCTCAGTTTTCTTGTGCAAAAACTTCGATAAAATGGAATGCTTCATATGTGCCCTAGATTCAACGGACGCAGCAGCGAAACAGACCCAACAACCCAACAATTACTCAACAATAAAGATTTAGAGTTGTAATTTTTGCAGTGCATGGCTACAAGTATTTGCCTGATGTGATTCAGAGTTTAGAAGAAGAAGGTATAGAGAAGGATGAACAGTGGAAGAAGTCGATGAGTGTTAGGGATAACCTTGATGGATTTGCCGTAGTAGAATTCGAATTAAATCTGAAGAACAATCCGGATGTGAAAACCTTTGCAACTTTGACTGAACTTCCTTTACGATTGCTGACAAGATATGCTCCAGTGGTTCTGTAGATGTCGAGTGGAGTTTCTATACATACAAGGATGTCCTGAGCTCAAAGAACCAGCGATGTATTGTCGAAAACATTCACATGTTGTGTGTAATCCAATATAACAAGTTAATTAAAACCCAGTAAATAGGATAAAGGATGTTCATGATCAATCATGTAACTGCTTTAAACCTTAATAAAGTCATTTCATCAACACCTTTTTCTACACATTTTTGTATGTATTTTCAGAACCTTTTTTCCCCCTTTTTCCGCACTATAATTTGCACCTTAAATTCTTTCAATCATCATACAGCATTCCCCTATGGCAGGCTGGAAACGAGAGTAGGGAGCTGCTGGATACTAAACGCATTTTACTGTAATCAGCTATTACCATAGTCTAGTATATACAGTCACGAAGCTCAATACGTAGTAAATATGCATCCATAGATAGTTGCTAACCACTAGGATCGCTGCTATCGAATCATTACAGACAATGTGAAATAGTACCTGCACTGTCTATTGTTCCTAGTACGCTCATAAACTCAAACTTCGTCACTGTGTATACTAGACTGCTATTACTCGACCGAGGCGAGTGGAGTCGCGGGAGTGATGTGAACTATCGCGATGACACTATACGAACGCAGGAAAAGTACAAGTGGCGCTACGGGCTGCAGGACTCCACTGGCCTAGGTCGAGTAATAGTGTTGGTTGAGAATGTGTCTAGCCGAGAGTCAGCATTTAATTTCACTTAATCATAAGGAATGACGCTTTCAACTCTCACTTGAAATGGTGTGGGACTCATAACTTTCCTAACAACTTCCTGCGATGAATTCGAGAACAGACTACGATGGACGATACAGGGATAAAAGGGAAGTCAATATCGTTGAATTGTGTACGTACAAGGATTGTAATTACATAATCCCTTCACTCTCGTTTCACTCCTCGTTTGCCTATGTGCACACCTGAATGCGTATCGATTTCTACGGAATAAGCCGTCTCAAACATATGATCCTCCCCATGCAGAAATCTGATACGTGAGGGCTAGTTTCAAAGCCGGGACTCTAACGAGCAAAGTGCTGGCAATTTATCACGGTCTAAAAGCTCTGCTGGAATTTATATCCATTCGTTATAATGGCAACCGCAAATCTGTTTCAAGAAGCGAGGCGGACGGTTTATTAGAGTCTCGTTAGTGCGGATTTGTCAGTCCGCAAGTCTAACTCGGAGAGAGACAAAATCTCCACTCTGATGTCACCTTGTTTTCATAAAATTTATCTCGCCGTGACCACATCATACGTCAGTCAAAAGTAAATTTGCAGGCACTTGTGGCGGAATTAATGAAGCTTGGTGTCGAGACGAATGCGATTATCGTGCTCGTCCGCCATGCTGGTTGTATGCCGAAACAACTGTTGCATACTGCACATCATCTTGCCACAAATAAATCTGCCATATTCGACTGTGGCAAATGTTACAAAATACCTTCCGCTTCATTGACACGTGATAAACGAATTTTAATATTTGAAATATATGGGTTTTTAAAAAAAGCTTCCAAACCGAAGGTATTTTCAGCATGTTAGCAGAAATATTCATACACAATAGAGAACACACACATGCATACTAAACAAAGACAACAAAAAACACGCAGACATCATCATATACTGGCACAGGTACGAAGACGACATACTAACACTATACAAAGAAAACAAAAGACAGATTCAAAACCTACACCAATACATAAACAAAATGCACCGAAAGCTTACACTACACACTGGAAATTGAAAACAACAGATCCATAAAATTCCTAAACATCACAATAACAAAAAGTAGATAACAAACATAGCCATAACCAAATAATAATAATAATAATAATAATAATAATAATAATAATAATAATAATTTATTTAACCTGGCAGAGTTAAGGCCATACGGCTTTCTCTAACTCTCAACGAGGAGTAAAACTGCGTTACAAAAAATACTACAAATTTACAAAGTACACTACAAGTTTACACACAAAACTGAATAAGATAATAATAATAATAAAATATAAACAACAAGTAAGTAGAAATCAGACATAATATATAACAGACCATTATTTATAATAATAATAATAATAATAATAATAATAATAATAATAATAATAATAATAATACATAATAATAGTAATAATAATAATAATAATAATAATAATAATAATAATAATAAAATAGTGCAGTACAAAGCATACAATGACTACAATATTTTTAGGTACACTCAGTAAGGAAAATTATGATTATATATAGCTCAACTTATCACATTATAGATATACCATTATCCGGAAAATATGAAAACAAAAATATAAAATAAGTTAAGTATCACTAGAACATAAAAAAAATGTGAATACGTGGAAACATGCAATACAACACTTGTCATAATAGTAAGTTAGTTTGGCAGCTCGTCATAAGATAATTTTCTTACTTGGATTTGAAAGGTTTCAATGTTCGGCAGCCCTTGACTTCAGGCGGCAGAGAGTTCCAGTGACGAGAGGTAGCAACAGTGAAAGATGAGGAATACAGAGATGATGTATGAAGTGGAATTTCTAGCGTGTTATCACGTTGTGATCGAGTATTAATATTATGATAGCGAGAGAGAGTATGAAAACGGGCGAATAAATAATAGGGGGATGAAGAGTGCATAATTCGATATAAGAGAGAAAGTGAGTGCAGATTTCTCCTCTCAGGTAACCTAAGCCATGATAACTTCTGGAAAGAAGGTTAGATATGATCATAGTATCGAACATTACAAATGAAGCGGACGCACACGTTATGAACACGCTGTAGTTTCTGAGCGGAATCAATCCTGAGATCACTGAACAAAACGTCGCAATAATCGAAGTCGCAAATCACACATCACTTCCAGATACGTAGAACATATTACAAACGCTAACCACACCTACAGCAACATATATGCAAAGTCTACATATTCAACAGAAAAACTAGGCTCTAAACACACTAGAACTAAACGAAATACGCAAATACACAAAAACACACCCACAGTAAATCCTCAATAGACAACTGAATTTTAGAACACATAGGCTACACACTATTTGATTCCACACTACACAACACAAACGCACCCCCACCTGGGGCCGAAGAAACCGGAAGACGCAAGGATCACGCAGTTCTGAAGATGACTCCAAGCCGAAACTAGTCAACTAAATTTTTATACTTAGTTCAAGTTAACACGTGAAAATCATGAGATATAGGATTAATCACGAGGATTTATTGTCCCTTACTGAGCTTATTTCCGAAGATATTCTGAGCAAAAAAATGTCATATAAACATTTGTCCTAATCTCAATATTTTTAGAATTACACTAATTTGAAGTTGTTTGTAAAATACCATTATTCTTGAGTTTTAAGGGTAAAAGAATATTACAGATAAAAATGAACTATTGAGGAGTATCATTTATTTAATTAAGTAGTATTCTGAAGCTAAAATTGTGTTGTGAATTCCATAGTTTCTTCTATAGATTCTTTTGTTCGATTTTTGATTACAAAATTACATTTTCTTACGCATTTATCACAACAATTGCTACAAATTACGCCACTCTTCTAAATTCTTTAAGATTGTACATTAGGATGCATAATTAAACTGTAAAGAATCAAATTACTAAAGTGTATGATTTGTAAAAATTGTTGTGATAAGTGTGTAAAACTGATGTAATTTTTAGTTAAAAATTGAAAAACAAAATCTGTACAAAGCAATTAACAACATTTTTTAGCTTCAAAACATTAGCCAATTAAAGAAATTACACTTCTGAATAGTTCATTTTCTATTTGTAATATTTTTTTACCCTTAAAACTAAAGAGAAAAAGAACGTATTTTACTTTCAACTTCAAATTAGTGTAACTCTGAAAATATTGAGATCAGGACAAATGTTTATATGACATTTTTTGCTCAGAATGTCTTCGGAAATAAATCCGTAAGTGACGGTAAATCCTCGTGAATCACCCCGTCCGTATATTTTTTCCCCAAGGTTTTTAAAAATGTATTTCATTTTTAAATCCTTTTAACATATCGGAGTAAAGCACCGTTACTGATGTTCACTTACCAGTCTGTCAACGTTGTCCGTGGTGCTCAGTGAAAAGTAAATCTGCGCTATGTTAATATAATATTGAAGATTTTATTAATGGAAAAACAGTGGAATGATGGAAAACAGGAGAACTCCAAAAACCGTCTTTGTCCACCACGAATTTTTCTTAGACTTATGAGATTTGAACGTGGCATTCAACTAACGGTGTTCCAGCAACTCCTTCGATAGGTAAGTGCTAGAGTCGAGCTTATCGTTTCAGGAACTTGGGTTCAATTCTCGGCGTCGACTTGCGGCAAGTAAGATTGAAGGACGAGGGGATTATTCCAATTGTTCTCCATTTATACAAACTTTGCAAATATCACTCCTCTTTCCATTTCACTCCACCTTCGTCTTCGTTTCATAGAATTCTTAATCCAAATAAATAAGTATAAAATGATTCACTTGTCTCTTACTACTAAAGGCTGGTTCACAATAAACCAGGAACGGGAACGACAACGAGAACGAGAACGGAAATATTGTTAAAATGAATGTATTTAAATATGAACATTCACAATTAATTTTCACGTTCCCGTTCCCGGGCTCCGGTAAGCTTCTCGTTAATTGTGAATGCTCACATTTAAATACATTTATTTTAACAATATTTCTATTCTCGTTCTCGTTGTCGTTTCCATTCCCGGTTTATTGTGAACCAGTCTTAACCCTCTATTGCCCGTTATAGCCTCAATATAACACTTCAGGTTTTTTTTTACTAATTTCTTCTATATGTTGTTGGTATCGCTTATTTGGTGCATTTCTATAACATACTCGTATTGGTTAATTTTATATGCAATTGAGATCATTAAAATTGTTTAAATACATATTTTGAATTTAATTATATTGAATTCCTAATTATTTTCTACAAGAAAGAAGCAAAACGCTTTTACTGCAGTCAGACTCCATAAATTCCATATACCGTTTATTTTACATGGCCCCTCCTCATCCTTTATCACAAGTTTGAATTTAAAGACGGTGCGTTTTTAATACGAGATCTTAGGTCAACTATGTCTGCCACTCATAATGTCATGCCTTAGCCCGTATAGCTACCAAAACCCGACGCTTTTTCTCCTTTCTAAAGGTATACGTTACCAGGCTAAAAACACAGATCCCAAGCTGCATATTTCGCATAAAAATTCAGCCAATAGATAAAGTTTAATGCAATCCTGGATTTTATAGCATGTTCACGAAATTACGGTGCCCGTTTCTAGGATATACCTCCAGGATGGTTAATTCCTTAATTAAAAATAGGCAACTTTGCATTTTATTTCGTTACCAAGGAGAAATAGGACGAGTAGATAAATAATTACTAAACACTTTCTTCTTTGTTTTAAAATGTTAATGAAGTAAGCGTCTATGATAAGTTAATTTTGTTGACGAATTTTAATAACACATTATGTTTACTTATCCATAAGTACCGGTGTTTAATCTGTTAGCGTTGAAAGCACAACCAATTCGTAATACATGGCGAGAACTGGCCCCGTTTATCAGTACGATACCACAGGCGAAGAATGAAAGTAAAGGAAATACTGTATGGAATATTTTTGGGTTCTCACATTTAAACAAGAGCATTAAGTAACACACATCATGCAAGACCATAGCTACACGTCTTCAATGCCTGATATAGTATGGTAGTCATACTATTCCCTTTTGATGAATTTAAGGTATAATTAGGAGTATTGTGTTTACGGAATTGATGGTGAATGTATGGGATTGCATAACTTCGTATAAATAAGGCGTAGATGACTCACTCTATATATGGCTCAGTGTGGTGTACGAGCTTCGGTGATGCGGTTATGGTGATGTCTGGTCAGGAAATACAACTTTCTGTCTCTTATAATCCTTATTATCCTGGATAGGTTCCGGTTGAACTTAGGATGGCATCTGAATCCTCAGCCCGGGTTGTTAGCGTGTCTTTATGGTAACTGCAAGGTTGCAGACACTCTAGTGTTATTTTAATAATCTTAACTCTTTCTTCCTTACGTAAGGTAGATCTAACTCTCTTGCATGTTAGTACATCACGGACATCATAGAAGACAGCAACAATATCTACATTATCGACGAGGGAGATGTTTGAAAAAAAATCAAGAATATAAGTAGGGGTCGTTTGATGAGAATTCATTACTTTGAATTGGAACTAAATAAAGCGACAAGCCGAGGATGATGATGATGATGGTGATGGTGATGACAGCGATGACACGATGTTGATGATCGGGGCTTAACTTTGATGATATAGAATTGAAATACTGTATGAAATTATTTTAATATTCTTTTAAATAACATTTAATTGACAAAATATGATAAAAAAATTTACAAAATCATCAACATTCATAGTAGTCAGCTCATTTTCATATCAACCGAACTCAGTTTTTTGTGTCCTGTATGACATTTGTGTGAAAGAATATTAACTCACTTTTAAACTGCTCACTATCTTTGAATAAATCAGTTTTGCCTAGCATTGCATTGGTTTGAAGTATAATACTTCCGTGCTTTAAATGTAGGTACTTGTATTAAACCAGTTTTCTATGTTGCGTATTGATGGTATTGTTTCATGGCGGGAGCGTGTGTTCAGAATATTGGTGGGAAGAAAGGTAAGTGAAGCGAGACGACAGGTACGAAGGAATAGAAGAGTCCAAGATTTCGAAGAGAAGGAGAAGTGAATGTAAATTTCTTTTCTTATATAGTTTAAGCCAACCTATTTTTTCCAGCATCTCTATCAGCAGACAAACATACCGACTGATCAACGTCTGTGGTTGAGTACAAACTTTCGATTCGCGTTTCGACATGATAATTTTTAAAAGTTCCTATGTTAGCCTAATTTTGTAGAAGACCCATTGATTTAGTCTAACGAATGAGGTAACATATTTTAGCAGTTACCAACGATGACTATGAATTACGACGAAACGATGGGATGATGACAGAGAAATTAAAAGAAAAGTCATATATATGTACATCACAAATTCCATTCGTAGGGGAGAGCTCGTATGAAAATTATGAAACTCGCTTGCGCTCGTTTCATAAATATCCATACTCACTTCTTAATTACCGTACCTTCATTATAGGCTCGTTGCATAATGTACTATTCTATTGCACTTGATTTTAAAAATACTTGGGTTATCACTTATATATGCATGTCTTAATATTTTGTGTCTCGCTGTACTCACTACTCCCCTAATTGGTAAACTATGAACTCGTAGTCTCCAAAGTAGAAATACGAAGCTATTTATGGGGCTCGAAATGTGCAAATCTGCGTGATAGTGCCTGACTTGTTGACCAAAAGCAGAACCGGCGTCCGGCAGCCGGGTACGTCGGATACAATATGCACGAACCACATTCCAGTTTGCTTTATCTGCCAGTACGTCAGCAATAAATCTCTTTGCGACCGCCGGCGGAATTCTTTCTCTGAGACACAGTGTCGCCTGTCAGGCTAATCGTTACTAAATAGTCCACAGTTCGATCCTGAACTAAGCTCTGCACTTTCTACATGCTTTTATAATGACATTTGCAAAATTAACGAGTTGGAAAAAGAGCGATGATATCACTAATGAATTGTACAGGGACATCATTTTATTTTTACTAACATTTTTAATATTAACCTGGCTATATCTTCGGATTAAAGGTCTAGAACCGGAAACACTGCTTGCTCCCCTTTCCAAGACTGGAGTTTGATGATACTGGCGTAAAATACAAATCATTTTACTACGTATAGGAGGGAAGAAAAGTAGTTTTATCCATTTATGTAAACTAGGAAATATCGCAATTTTGAGTTTGATAATTTTCATTAGGTTATTGTTTAATCAAAATGCAGTACCTACTGTATTAACACTTAGTGTTTTTACTCACGAATTGAGCTATCCATTCGGACGTATTAATTATGTAGTGTACATTGTACTGTTACAGCACATTAGCGTACAATATAGATAATGAAGTTAAATTGAAAAATAATCATAATATGGATATTTAAACACATTTTTGAAAATGGTGGCTGTTCATTTCGATACAGGCTTCAGTTCTTTTGTGCATATTATCGCACTATAGACTATTGTACCTAATTCCAATTGCCAGTTTCGTCCTTCGTACGAGTAACTCATGTTGAAATAATTCTGTACTTACTCTATAAAAGAGTACTTTACGTACTGGAAATTTAATCTTCACTTCTGCCCGATCCGAAAACATACAATTACTCAGAAATGGTATCTACTGTCCTTTCAAGGAGTTTTGTCGCAGGGTCGTAGAGAGGGGGGGGGAACCACGTGACAGTTAATTACTTAACGAGGCCCTTTTATTTAATATATATTTTTTATTGTACCGAAGTACATATGATATTTCCATGCAGATATTCTGCGTCATCATACGATGATAGAGTAATGGAACGGAGAAAAATTCTTTTATTTAAGTTATTTTAAACAGTTGTATAATATTACGTAGACATCCAACAGAAATGAATGTTTTCAGAAAGGAGCTAAGACAGCCCAGCTACTAGACTTTACAGAGGGGCGAACAGAAGCAGGTGGGGGAAACCGGGATGCGACGTAGGCAAACGGACGACAGTACCTGTGCGAATATATGATTCAATATTGAAAGCTCTTTCGTCACTGGAAAACGCGAACATATTTCTGGAACGTACTATACTCACTAACTCAGTAATGCATACGCGGCCTTGGTTCTCTATGAAGAACGGTTGGAAGTTTACTAGTAGAGGGGGTAGGAGTGAAGTACATTAAAAAACTCAGGTACAATAAAAATGTAAGTAAAAATAAAATGATGTCCCTGTAGAAGTTCTTAGCAGACACATTGTAGTTGTTGCTAGAGTAGTTTCATTTCGAATAACATACAGAATCAAATTACTACGACAAACTCTACATCTGCTTCTAATTTCTCTCAATTAACATAAATGCCATTTCGGAATATAAAGTAGGCCCTATATTATATGCTTTCACGTGTTAGGTAATTAATTAGATTACCTTGTTGACTAGTTTCAGCCTGTGGGCTATCATCAGAACTGGACGGTCTTCGCGCCTTCTCATTGCGTTTCCTGTGGTGGTGTGTTTGTGTAGTGTAATGTGGAGTCAAAAAGTGTGTTCTGAAATTGTTCAAATTTCCTCATATTCTGAAGTACACAAATGTAAGAATTTTAATATCGTGTTGATATCACGGCATCTAGAAACGTTAATTCCAGGACACAGTGGAATACCAAAAAGGCTCATTCTGATAATATTTCCCGTGAAAGCGTAAAAAATCATATATGTGAGATATATTATTTTGAATTAAATACCGGTAATGCAATTAAAAGATAATTACTCAGTTTATACATTTAACGTCAAATCTGGGTATAAGATGAAATAAATATACAAACAATAGGTCTACGTGATGTGTGCTCATATGTTACGTTTCTCAATTTTAAAGCCACCATTAGCTGGGAATATATTTACGTTTTACAATCCCTTTTTTAATTCATGTGTTACAGGAAATATAATTTTTCTATTTCTATTATTGAAGTTATATTCCCTATATATTTAGTAGGTTTTCAGATTACAACTTCCGAGTCAAACTTACGGTGCAGACAAAATTCAGTGCTAAACTAGGAACATTTCATATCTTCATTTCATTCAAACCCCGTTTTCTGCACTTTTGTAAAACTTTGTTTGGTGTATATTGAAAATTCATTATATTGAACACTGTTGACAAATGTCGACTTTGAATGTCGAAGAATATTATTAATTTGGTTGCGAACTCAACGAAACGGTGATACTTGTGGTAATGAGTTAAAGAGAAGAGAAATGATTCTTTCACATTTCTTACTCACTACCAGCAATGCGTTACTATAGGCAATAAGGGAAATGAAACCGGAAGTGTATTGGGGGTCCCTTTAGGAATATTTATAAATTAATCAATTCTAGATGAAAAGGGGAACTATATTAGCTGACTTTCTACTTTATAAGCTTAATGCATATCGTAGCTCCAGAATGAAACAAAGTAGTGCATACAAGTTATTTATTATTCTCAGACACGCAATTAGAATGAGCAAATTCATTATTTCCATGAATCGGGTCACAAACGTCATAATTTATGCTTATAACAAAATATATTTTACTCTACAGTCCCGCCCATTGTGAAAGGGGCGTAAAAAATTGCACATTATGTGAAATTTATAACGACTTGTCATAATCGTTCATTATTACCAACATCAACACCGAATACAGCTCAGACTTCATTGCACAAGGAACTTCGTTTAAATTTATTCTTACTTTACTGTAATATTTCAGTTTATGACGACACGAGAGAATATAGCCATTTACTGACATTATGTATTTCGTTTCAAATCGATTTTATTTTCCCAGTATATTTCGTTTATAAAAATATTTACTTACTTACAAATAGCTTTTAAGGAACCCGGAGGTTCATTGCCGCCCTCACATAAGGCCGCCATCAGTCCCTATCCTGTGCAAGATTAATCCAGTCTCTATCATCATATCCCACCTCCCTCAAATCCATTTTATTATTATCCTCCCATCTAAGTCTTGGTCTCCCCATAGATCTTTTTCCCTCCGTCCTCCCAACTAACACTCTATATGCAGTTCTGGATTCATCCATACGTGCTACATACCCTGCCCATCTCAAACGTCTGGATTTAATATTCCTAATTATGTCACATGAAGAATACAATGTGTGCAGTTCTGCATTGTGTAACTTTCTCCATTCTGTTGTAACTTCATCCCTTTTAGCCTCAAATATTTTCCGAAGCATCTTATTCTCAAATATTCTTAATCTCTGTTCCTCTCTCACAGTGAGAGTCCAAGTTACACAGCTTTACAGAATAACCGGTAATATAACTGTTTTATAAATTCTACCTTTCAGATTTTTTGACAGCAGACTAGACGACAAAAGCTTCTCAACCGAATAATAACAAGCATTTCCGTAATTTATTCTGCGTTTAATTTCCTCCCGAGTGTTATTTATATTTGTTACTCTTGCTCCAAAATATTTAAATTTTTCCACCTCTTCGATGGATAAATCTCCAATTTTTATATTCATATTTCGTACAATATTCTGGTCACGAGACATAATCATATGCTTTGGAAGTTAAAATGTAAATATTTTAGCATTCCTATGGCCGGTTTCACCAACCTTCGTTATTATAACGTCTCGTTAAATAGTTTAATGATACGTTAGTCAGTTTTTACGTTTCACCAAGCATCGTTATTGCTAACGCGTCTTTAAACTTTTCGTTAATTTATTAGGACCTATTCGTCGCGTTAAATAGTAACGATGCGTTAAGAAGTCAATGACATGACGAACGTATTCGATGCTGAAATTCTTTATTTAGACTTCAACATAATGACGAATTTATATTAGGGGAAAGTCGGGTAGTATCGGACATCGGGTAGTATCGGACAGTGCGTTTCTTTCATCTACCACCATATGGTAGTACCTGAATGACATGGTTACGTTTCTCTATGCGACATCACAGAAACGTAACCATGTCAATCAGGTACTATCATCGTGTGGTAGATGATCGGGTAGTATCGGACAGTGCGTTTCTTTCATCTACCACACGATGATAGTACCTGATTGACATGGTTACGTTTCTGTGATGTCGCAAAGAGAAACGTAACCATGTCATTCAGGTACTACCATATGTTGGTAGATGAAAGAAACGCACTGTCCGATACTACCCGATGTCCGATACTATCCGACTCTCCCCTATATGTGGTAAAAAGACTCGGAATAATGATTTTGAAGATTTAAGTGACTATTACACTTTTACTACGTCATACTACTTCTGACCAATAAAACGGTACGAAAGGACGTATTTCAACCAATCATGGCTGCTTATCGCACAATTTTATCGCGTCCCTAGCATTTGTTTAATTGTATCGCGTCCCTAGCATTTGTTTCTTTGTTTGCCAACATTTCAAACTGCACTGGTCTGGACGAAAAAAAAAAAATACAAACCATTCCAGTCGATGTACAGCAGTTTCAAATATGACTCGCATTGGTATTCAAGAACAAGAATTAATAAAGATAACTGGTCATACCTATGCATCTTCCTTGAAATCCTATTTACAAATAAATGAAGAGCACCATTCGGAGATCCTGAATAAGTTGAGGAATAAACAATGTACATCAACGAGTTAAACTTCTTTTACGCACACGTCTAATATAAAACACTAACACCAACCACTAAAACATTCAAAATTGAAAATTGTACTTTCAATAATTGTTTCTTTTAAAATTATTCATGTTTATTTTTAATGTCATTATCGTGAATTAAAACTTTTGTTATTTCATCATTCCTAATTAAAATCTTTCTAACACTTGTTTATATTATTTAGGTTATGTTATAGCTTCTGCTATATGATATTATGGATAGTTGCGTATCAGAGATTGTTTAATACTAAGATTTATTTACAATCACCTGTAAAGTGACGTTGATTACTGGGATCCGGATAATTGAAGTGGAATGCAACTGTTTTAATAAAAATAAAATTGAATCAACAAAGCCTTCTCGACTAGTAACCGTCTACGGAGTTCAATGAAGATTCCATAGTTGGCACATCTGATAACAAGAAAAAAGATAATCATAACACACCACTGCCATCTAGCATGCATCTAGTGTAATATTTGTATTGTTGAGATGGTACAATAATACATTTGAAGACAGTTGTATTTTCGTACGTCAACTAATATCTTATTGTATTGGAGTACTTCGTTACTTCTAATCTTTATATACTTTCTTCTAATCGTGTAATAGTCAATTAAATCCCACTCGAGTCTTGATTTTCTCTAGATAAATCAAAACCTCTGGTGACATTACTGTTGATAAATAAATCCACAAAAGCCACACATTAAGAAAAATTTATTGATTTTGAGTATATTCAGGACTGAAATCAGATTACCTTCATCAATAGTAATTTATTTGGATTCAATGGACACGCTGATCCTTTCTTCTGCGTGTCATTTAACTTCTACTCATTGCTGAGTAGCAATTAAGTGAATTAATAAACTTTTAAAGTTAACGCTTATGTTACGTTCAATTTTCATTGTGAATGGGCCTTGACGGTATTACTTTCTGATTTTACGGTAACGTTTACATTCTTAAGTTAATGCTTACGTTATGTTTAATTCTCATTGTGAATGCGCCCTTACAGAAATAGTCAGTGCTAGAAAGACGCTGCGCCTAAAGAGACCATGTGTGCTTGGAGATGAGATTGAACACATATGGGCAATATTCCAACGCAGCCATACACAGCCGAACATTACCGTAGCTGCAAATTCCAAGCTCAACCATCCACAATAATATATGCTACTGAATCGAGTGAAATGGTAATGCGAATTGAAAGAATTCAATTCAGATCTGTAACCATGGCAACGTTTAGTGATTTAAAATTAAAAATGTGACTGGGGATTTACTGAATTCACATTGGTTGCGTGATACATTTACATTCGAATTAAAGTAACAAAATACTGTACTCTATTGAACTTTCTTTAAGACGAAAGTGTATTTTATTTGATATTAATGAATATTAATAACCCACATATACAGTAAGTTATTTTCATGACTATTGTGCAGAAAATCTCGGGTACATTCAATAGAGAATGAAGCGAGTCGAACAGCGTGGGAAAACAAGGAGGCACGAAGTTCATCTTACACTTCTGATCCATGGTATCGTGAGTGACGTGATAATAAACTTTTCATGTAAAAATATTAAAATTGTTCTGTCTTGTATGTACCTCATCTTACACTTCTGATCCATGGTATCGTGAGTGACGTGATAATAAACTTTTCATGTAAAAATATTAAAATTGTTCTGTCTTGTATGTACCTCGAACACAGACATTTACGTTAAAATGGAATTGTTAGATGTTGCAAGAATACAGTTTCAATTAACATTAAAAATGAATATACTATGTATTTTCTTAAAATGTTTCGCCATCCTATGCTTCATACTACAAACGTACAAGTTAACAACTCTGTACACTCCATCTTATGCTTTCAAAAGTTTTTAGAGAGACGATGGCCTACTTGTAGGCGGCATCTCTGAAATTCCTAATGTAAAGACGTACATGGAATATTCACCAGAATAATGTTCGATAAAGGAATCGCACATATTATGTTGGAAAGTGTGTAAGAAAATTCTCGTCTTTTTTTAATATCATGTGTCAAATTAAATTTAAAACGCTCAGTAATAATACTGTGAAGTTAATTCTGTTTAATATTGTAAGTAAAAATTCTTAAATTTTGTACAATAAAAAATATATACATAATGTATGAAAATTATGGACCCAATTTTCATTGAGTTGAGACTCAACGTTTTTAGCAAGTAAGAGTAAACGTGTTTTATCCTATTTCTTTTCCGAGGAAAGCACAGTTAATGGGTAAACTTACCTCGAAATGCTGGAAAACTGGTTTTTCCCACAACTTCATGAAGATTCCAATGACTTCATTTTTCTAAATTACATACTGCCTCAACGTTGGATAGGTCACACGGAGTCCAATGGCTTAGCACTACACTCTTGGCCCCCAATGTCCCCAGACATTACATCATACGACTTTTTCTTGTGGGATTACGTCAAATACTGTGCTTTTTATATCGCCATTACCAATTCATATGGATGAACTTAGAAACAGAATCATAGATGCAGTGAATTAATTGGAAGAGGGCACTCTGAGAAGAGTCCGGGACGAATTCAGCTATCTCTTCAATATTGTCCGTGCAACAGATAGAGGAGACATAGAGCACTTATAACACAATAATAATAATAATAATAATAATAATAATAATAATAATAATAATAATAGAAATAGTAATAATAATAATAATAATAATAATAATAATAATAACAATAATAATTAATTAAAATGTGTCTCAGTGAAACGTACAGCAGAGTTCGTATAGGTCAGTTTCTGTGAGATGCGTTTCCAATTCACTGCGGGCTAAAGCAAGGAGATGCACTATCACCTTCACTTTTTAACTTTGCTCTAGAGTATGCCATTAGGAAAGTCCAGGATAACAGAGAGGGGTTTGGAATTCAACGGGTTACATCAGCTGTTTGTCTATGCGGATGACGTGAATATATTAGGAGAAAATCCACAAACGATTAGGGAAAACACGGGAATTTTACTGGAAGCAAGTAAAGAGATAGGTTTGGAGGTAAATCCAAAAAGACAAAGTATATGATTATGTCTAGTGACGAGAATATTGTACGAAATGTAAATATAAAAATAGGAAATTTATCTTTTGAAGAGGTGGAAAAGTTCAAATATCTGGGAGCAACAGTAACAAATATAAATGATACTCGGGAGGAAATTAAACACAGAATAAATATGGGAAATGCTTGTTATTATTCGGTTGAGAAACTTTTATCATCGAGTCTGCTGTCGAAAAATCTGAAAGTTAGAATTTATAAAACAGTTATATTACCGGTTGTTCTGTATGGTTGTGAAACTTGGACTCTCACTTCGAGAGAGGAACAGAGATTAAGGGTGTTTGAGAATAAGGTGCTTAGGAAAATGTTTGGGGCTAAGAGGGATGAAGTTACAGGAGAATGGAGAAAGTTACACAACACAGAACTGCACGCATTGTATTCTTCACCTGACATAATTAGGAACATTAAATCCAGACGTTTGAGATGGGCAGGGCATGTAGCATGTATGGGCGAATCCAGAAATGCATATAGAGTGTTAGTTGAGAGACCGGAGGGAAAAAGACCTTTAGGGAGGCCGAGACGTAGATGGGAAGATAATATTAAAATGGATTTGAGGGAGGTGGGATATGATGATAGAGAATGGATTAATCTTGCTCAGGATAGGGGCCAATGGCGGGCTTATGTGAGGGCGGCAATGAATCTCCGGGTTCCTTAGAAGCCAGTAAGTAAATAATCCGTGGCGCTACAGCCCATGAAGGGCCCAGACCGACAAGCCGGCTGCTAGCCTCACGCCCACATGGTGAAGCAGAGGTGGACGGTCATCGAACCAGAATGGAGGTATCGTGTGGTTAGCACGATGGTCCCCCCCAGAAATTATAGCTGGCTTTCGCAAACTTATAACATGGCGAGTAAAAATTGGCTACTCACTAAACTATTTGCAATTTGTTGCATAATTATAACTTATTGCTATTGCGAGATATAGGGGTTTAAAATTGAATCCATCTTATTTATACAGGTGTAAATTCGGAATATTTTATTAATACTGATATATAATACAGTATAATGAAGTAACGGTTAGCATGTCTGACCGTGCAACGAGCGGGTCCGGATTTAAATCCTGGTTGGGACAGTTATCTGGTTGATGTTTTTCCGGCGTTTTCCCTCAACCCACTAAGAGAAAATGCTGGGTATCTTTCGACCATCGATCCTGGACTCATTTCGCTAGCATTATCACCTTCATTTCACTCAGACGCTAGATAACTATCGCAAATGATAATGCGTCTTGAAATAAACCAAATAAAAATATAAAAATCACTGAATATAGGAATGAATTTCAAAGTGTGAAAGGGACAAGTAATCAGTGATTGTACAGTCAATTTTAAATATCTTATGTATCACGGTACTGAGTACCCTAATTATTTTCAGGTCGACTTGTTCAACTTCGGAAGTCAAGCGTGTGTAAATAGAGCCTGTTAACGTGTATGTCACATACAATTGAATTCTTGGAGCTATTCATGTTTTCTGCTGCTAACTGATAAACCAATCGATCACTATCCTTTGCATGATATGGATGTAACATGACATTACTTAGCGGTTAAACAAACAAGCGTATGATGTATGACTATATGAAAGCTCACTGACAAAGCAAAAGAAAAAAATACAATGAACAATTATAGTAATCAAATAGAGCTATGTACCTGATACAGAGGACGGACACTGGAAAGTCAATGCATACTTACTAAAGGCTTTACCAATAACCATAAAGGTATTTAAAAGTAGGCTTAAGGACTTCACTAATAGACGGTAGTATATTATGCACACTTTTTGTTGTTTTACTAGTAAGTTATAGTGAATAAGTAGAGAAACATAGTGAATGTTCAGTGATTTATATTGGGTGTGCAGTGTGTTGTAGTAAAATTTAGTGAGCTTGAGAGTTATAGTGGCAGAGTAAAGAGATTGATTTGCAGTGAAAGGGTGTGAGTTACAGTGAACGTGCTAAAATAGCTTGCAACAAAGTCTAGACTAGCGATTTTGAGGTTAATAGGCTATAGTAAGTATGATTCTATGGAATAATAAGGGTAATTGATGTTTTGTTATTTGAAGTGTTGTATCAGTGAAGAAGTGTGTTGTGTCAGTGAAGTGTGTTTGTGTCAGTGACGTTTTATAGTTTATAGTGGTAGTGCAAATTATTTGAACATTGAAATGTTTTTGAAGTGTTAGTGAAATCAGGATAGTGTCAGTGAAATGTGTCGTAGTTCCAATGCAGTGAGTTGACAGAGAAATGAGTGTACTGCTGAAAGGTACTTGTGCATGTATGTACATATCATAATATATACTCGTGGGTTTAAGTTCGAACTTAGGGTACAAATTAGATTTAATTTAAATGCTATTTTAAGCGATCCTGCTTCATTTAATTTAGGAATCTCCTTGTTAATATTATTACACTATTATTACTTATTATTACTATTATTATTATTATTATTATTATTATTATTAATGCAATTCATTATTAATTGTCATTATTGAGTGTAATTAGCTACCACTGCTACCGGCTATTTACCAATTTGCAGTGTACATACATACATACATACATACATACATTCATACATACCAAAATAAAATTTTAAGGGGTTAGGTACAGCTTACAGCAGTAAAATTTTGGAAATATTCAACATTTTTTCCTCCATTACTGTATCTTGTACAATAATGAAAATTAGTATGTGTAAAACATTTCCTTCTGCAATATGAAAACAATATTTTTATGATTAAAAAAATTATTTACATTTTTTGTTTTCAAAATTCAGTTTACTGTACAGTGATGAAGCGTTTCCCACATAATTCAAAAAGTATCCAAAATTCTGTGATAAAATATTTTGTTTGTATTAATGTATGTCATATCTACAATATGATGCAAACTCACTTCTCTATCTTTAATAGATTGTCTGGTAAAAACTAAATTCATTTTAAACAATGATCAAATATCAGTTCTTTCTTCTAACACAAAATAAAAAATATATATTATTTATTAAGGAATGTAGTTGAAAGAGCATGATATTGTAAACATGAGTTTCAGCAATAAAATAAAAGAGAGAGAACATGAAAAAGTTAACAAGTTTACGAGTTGTGAGGGAAACGCTTCATCACTGCACAGTAAACTACCACCATTTTCAATTTTGAAAAAAAAAAAAAAAAAATGTATATATATATAATTTTTTTTTAAATCGTAAAAATATTTTTTTTTAATATTGCAGAAGGATTGTGTTTTACACATACCAATTTTCATTATTGTACAAGATACAGTAATGGAGGTGAAAAATGTTGAATATTTCCAAAAATTTTACTGCTGTAAGCTGTACCTAACCCCTTAAGACTGATGTGATAATTTTAATAAAATATATATGAATATGAGTAATACAATTTTAAAGAAATTAATATCTAATTACATATAATTATAATGATGATAATAATAATATTAATAATAATAATAATAATTTGTTACTAATATAATTTAATTTTGGAAAACGAGCTTTAAAGAATACACTAACCTTATTAGTGCATTCCAGGATCTTATTCACTTTTGTTTTAGAAATGGTTAGAAAGAAGATAGAATCATTATATATATATATATATATATATATATATATATCAAATTAAACAGAAATGAATGTAGTATTTCATAGTATAAAAAAGGAGGAAAAATTTCAAGAATTTTTTCCTACACGGTCCCCTTAAATGCTTTGATAAGTATAAAAAGTGCTTGCAATAAACCGGTCACTTAAACTGAAGTGTTTCAATTAGTCTGGAAAATTAATAATTTTCCATTTCTGATCCTCTCCATTGCGAACTCAGAGAATGACCCATATATGTTTGTCTTATATTTTTGCACATTTTATTTATTTAAATATTTTTAAAGATTAAAAAACTCTTGAAAATGACTGTTACACGAGTACACCTTGTTCGGTGCAAATGTCGATGGTCTCAAAATTCCAACCGATAATATTAAAATGGATTTGAGGGAGTTAATCTTGCACAGGATAGGGACCGATGGCGGGCTTATGTGAGGGCGGCAATGAACTTCGGGTTACTTAAAAGCCACATGTATTAGTACATTATGCAACGAGCCTATAATGGTAGTAATTAAGACGCGAGTATGTCTGTTTATGAAACGAGCGCAAGCGAGTTTCATAATTTTCATACGAGCGTCTAAATTACCATTATAGGCAAGTTTTATACGAATTTTTATGATCGACCATATATATAACTTGAAATTATTCATAAGTAATCATGTTATGGTTATGTAAGTGAGGAGGGGGAACTGACCGTCTAAATTGTGAGATGTGCGCAGATGCGGAAGTATTGATTTTTTCCGAGGAACAAATGTCATTGACCTTGATATAATCTAGAGAATAACATGAACATTAGTCTTGATATAACCTGGAAATTGATTTAGAATTGAAAAACGAGATGACAAATTGAATTTATTTGAATATTATTTACAATTAACGCTAATTATTATAGTAACAGAACATAATCTTCTGCGACAGTATTGGATTTCCAGCCTCCGTGACTTTTCGCTAGTTGTCTTTCGATTGCATATCCGAGAATAATCGATACTTGCACTTTTATAATGGTACAATGGTGATTTCTCATTGGCTGAACAACTGAACTATAATGAATAGGTGTATTTTAATGAGGTGCATTAAAGGGCTACTACCAGGTGTATAATTACTACATTTCGGCATGGTCGAGCATAAAATATATTTGTATACTTGCAATATTGTATTTTATTGGAATGGCTGTACTGCGATCCCGTTTTTAGCATCACAAAAGCGTCAGAAATTCCAGAGGTAACACTTTGTGATTGCGCGTCTGATCACGATCACGATCCCGGAGCCTTGGGCATACAGATGACAATGAGAACGGTGAACCATACAATGATGAAGTCGGATAACCCTCGGCTGCCTAATCAGAGCGTTAAGAGGTCCCGCACAAACAAGAGGTCACAGGTCATGTTTACTGCCGGTGACCCGGAAGGAGCTCCATCAACGTTTAAAAATGCAACCCTCATGGCAGTTCGCTCTTGTTTGCCTTGTGTTTAGCGACTCTTCGACTAGCGGTGTGACAGAATACATATGCAACACGCGCAGGGCAAGTCACGCTTTACAAAAAAGGTAGGCTACTACTCCAAAATTATTCCACATTAACTTCCCAACTATTAATAATAACAATAATAATAATAATAATAATAATAATAATAATCATCATCATCATCATCATTCATGCATTAGGAAATTGATTCCTGTAGCAGCTACTGAAATTGGTCCATCCATCTTTTGGCTGGTCTTCCAATATCTCTTCTTCCCCGAAGTTTATATTTCCAAAACATATATGGTATCCTGTCCTCCTGCATCCTTGAAATGTGAGATATCCATGTATTCCTATATTCTTCTATTTTGTTGTTTAATTCATATATCTTAAGTTCTTCTCTTATTTCTTCGTTTCTTTTATGTTCTATTTTCCTGTAACCTGCTACACTCCTAAAAAATTTCATCTCATTTGTTTGTATAGGTCTCGCAAGTACGGATTACCGACGGAAGGAATGCGAATCGAACACTGCGATAAGGAAGAGCGGGCGACAGATAACTTGAATGATATTCAAGAGTACAGTCGGAAGAGAAATGACATCGATAGAATCAGTCTTGCATTGTGATAGTTACATTACGACTTTAGTTTGTTCCATTGCATGTGAATGCGTGTCTTATATCGCACGGTATTATTATTTCATTCGTAAACATATGCTGCACGTGTAATTATCTTCGAATTTCTCTCTTCCTACGTTCCTTATTTTCACAGTGAGGTCCTCATTTGTTCATCTTCTTGGAAGAGACAGTACTTCCATCGGCCCGCATCTCTCGTCC
This sequence comes from Periplaneta americana, assembly GCF_040183065.1. Lineage (NCBI taxonomy): Eukaryota > Metazoa > Arthropoda > Insecta > Blattodea > Blattidae > Periplaneta > Periplaneta americana. Next base: position 48,084,274 of record NC_091127.1, read on the forward strand.
CTCGGCGTGCCTACATACACACGTCAAAACAGACAGCAACACCACCATTGCTTTTCGGTAATCGTTTCTTGCGCGAGCTGTAACCTAGAGGCATCTTTCTTTTTCATAACCCATGTTTCGCTTCCATATAGTAAACTGGGCACTGACATCATCTTATAAAATTTTAACAATGGATCTTTTCTAGCTTTTGATTTCAGGGTTCTTGATATTGTTCCATTTAAATAATGAAATTTGTTTTTTTTTTTTTCTTTTTGATCATAGTCTCCTTTATAAGATAAGGTAACGCTCAAAAAATGTAAATTTATTTACCTGTTCTATGATACTGTTTCCTATTACTATTTTAGATCTTACAGGATATTTGCCGCAAAATGCCAGAGTTTTCGTCTTATGTACAGATATCTCCATATTATACTTCTTGTTTATTTTCCATAACTCATGTACTCCTCTCTGTAGGTTATTTTCATTATTTGTTATTACTACCTGATCGTCAGCGAATAGCATCGTCATTATGAAATTATCTTCAATAAAATTATGTGTATAGTTCTTTATTTTTATTTTCCATTTTCTTAATATTTCGTCCATATATATATATATATATATATATATATATATATATATATATTGAATAGAATCGGCGACATACTGCAGCCTTGTCTCAAACCTTGTCTCAAAAAATCATACCGCATTGAATAAGCAAAAAAGAAAGAGAAAACCATTACCATAGATCAGGTATGGGCAGTATGTTCCCACGTGGGCACTGTGTAAATCACCACTTAATTTCCCACACAAATATTCTACCTGTCTGCGTGTCGTGTATATACAGTAAGCAGAGATTGAACTCGGTAGCATAGCGTTTAATCAGGGGTGTGTAAAGTAGTGGAATATGGCTAATAAATTACAGTTTTAGTTCAATTTTCAATAAAATTGGGAACAAAACTACTTTGTTGTTATGAATAAAGGTAAAAATCAATGGCTCAACTGTTCGTTGAAATTTAAAATAATTATTATTCGCTGAGGAAAACATAACAATTATGTTATATGATTCCTGATTCCTCTTCTTCGTTATGTATGTATTTATTTACACTGCAAGTGGGCAAGCACCCGGTGGCAGTGATATACACAATATAAACAAGTCACAAAAAAAATTATAAGCAATACACAATAAATTTACAATACACAATACAATTATACAATACACAATACAATTTTATACACAATACAATAAGAATACACAATATAATTTAACACAATAATAATAAAACATAAATAAAATACCTAATTTTACATTACAACCTACATAATTATGTACAGGCCCTACATAAGTTTCAATAGTCTTTCACTTTATTCTCATCTCACTCACTGTAGTGGCACTATGACGCATTTCACTGACACTTAGGACACATTTCACTGACACACTATAACACATTTCACTGACACTATAGAACACATTTCATTGACGCTATAAATTATCACTGATCGGAACTATTCACTGCACTGTAAAACCATAACTCCACTGACTCACCTCGCTTCACTGATACAACAGTTCAAATAAGTCAAATAATTACACCCTTACGCATACTGTACTTATAAACAGAACTAAATTTAAACTAAACATTTCTAGTCTAAGACCCTCTTACATACTATTTTTAAATAATTTACAATTCAAACCAAGGAAGTAACTCGTCAGGCTAAATAAATACATGTCACCTTAAAAAATTAAATGTTAAATGTCACCTTAGTTTTAATTTGCACTTGATACACAACTTTTTAAATTATTCTTGACACTCCTTAAGGAAGGACAGCCCTCAAAGACCGCTGCAGGTAGGTCATTCCAATCATTTATAGTTCTATTTAAAAATGAGAATTTACCTACATCCGTTTTCTGTTTCCTACATTTGATTTTAAAATCATGATCGTTCCTACCATAGTACGTTGGCTTTTCTAACCGGGCCGTTATGTCTACCCATGCTTTCTGACCTAGATGTGCTCTATACAATTATGTTATTCTAGTTTTCCTACGTCTGTTTTCCAAAGATTCCCATTTAAGTTCTTTTATCGTATCGTTTACATCTTCTCTTTTACCTTTAACAAATTTAGCTGCCCTATACTGGATTCTTTCTAAGGAATTTATCTGATATATTCTATAGGGATCCCAACACGTAGTTCCGTACACACTCCTCACTTTATTTTTCATAACGCATTCACAGTCACACCTCAATCAGCACCCGTACTGATCTGTGTTACTGAAACAAAAGCTTTTCTGCGACTGCAGGTACTGTATAGCCTGACGCGCTCCCCTCCAACCTGATTCACTCCCTTCAGGTAGGGGAATAGGAACTGCACATCGCACAGAGACAACTGCACAATGCGCAAGATTTTGGGATGCCTGATTTAGAGCTTATAATGAATGCTAAGACATAGCGACCATATGAATGCATATATTACATATTTGGCTTGATTTGAAATGTTTAATTTAATGGTATGCGACATTAGTTTTGTACATACTTAAGAGGAAGAGAAACAAAGTTCATGTGATGTAAGCACGTCTGAAATATTGTGGAAGGGGTGGACTGGATCACATTTACCTCCCCTCCGTTACGCCCATGCGTGCCAAAGACATTTCCATTTCTGAATACGAGAACAGTAAAATGAAACTTCTGGTCATTCAATCGTTTTCTCGTCGATATTGTTTGCCATCTGGCTTATACGAGTAAAATGAAGAGTTGATGAACAAATAATGCCTATCTTGAAAACATAAGAAATTGCATTATTAAAATATGGTTTCTCCTTCATGTCTGATAATAATTACAGTAGTTGTACCGATTTTATTGTCAAGTATTTTTTGGCTAACTGACAAATTGATTTAAGCGCAAATATTTTCGAAACACTGCCTGGCATTAACTGATTAATACTTAATGTATTCCAAGATTAATTCATGTGGTGTAACAGTACAAACATTGAAACAACATACATTATCCAACGAATATGCACTGCTCACAACAATGCACAGAGACAACAACAAAATAACTTAGATGAATTTTACGACATTGAGCACAGAAGCAACAGATATTTATTTTAATGAATAGTTTACAAGACATTACATTTTGTGCGAGTTTTAGTGCACTTAGTTTATGCTAATTTCAACAAGAATTTACGAGTAAATGAATAAATTATTTTCACAATGATATATTAGTCAATTTTTTACATTTCATTACGTGATAAATTTCTGACAACGTTTTCAAGACATGTACTTTCCCAAATTGGGAGAGACTTTCCGGTGCTGAAGCATAACGAAGCAGACACTGAGTGCAACTACTCACCGAAAACTTGAAAAGTTGACATCGTCAGACCATTCTTGTGGGAAACAAGCAGTGTCATAAATCCCACTGAAAAACATAAATACTAATCAAATTCGGAAACTTTTGGTACAATGTATATATATACAGAAATTATACATAATAGATGCTATTCATTTACTGATGGAATGAATCATGTGAGCAAATGAGAAATTGTGGGGAAAGAAAATCTGAAATATACGCATGATGCTGGCGACCATTCAAGGACTAATGAGTTCGATTGAATAGCTTCTGGGAACTGCAAGCCCGTAGACAAAATCGTTCCATTGAACGGACTACATTATTATTACTTTGGAAAACGTATTATAATCTTTCACGTGTTACATTTTATATTAACAAGGTAACACAACATTTAACACGTGCAAGAGCATTTAATACGTTTTCCAAAGTGATACAGTGTTAAAAGTTGTGTAATCAAGATACATTATTATTACATTTGAGAAGCCTGGTATCAAAGACGGACATACACCATTTATATTGAAATTTAGTTAAGGATCGGTTCTTATAGTATTCTCCGCTCTCTTTCCAAATCTGTGGTCGGTTTATTTCAGAAACTGTCATTTACATGCTATTATGAACGTTAAAGTACATTGTTACTTTCACAGTCGGACACCTTTAATAATAATAATAATAATAATAATAATAATAATAATAATAATAATAATAATAATAATAATTTATTGCCAGAACGAAGATACATACTGATTTTCTTATATAAAAACACTCTAGCACCTCCAGAAAAAGTAGGCTAAGTTACATACTCGTGCTCAGGGGTATTCCACATAATGTTAAGACATTTTATTAAATACAGAGTAAAAAAAAAGAAGAAAAACACAGATATCGCAATAACTGAACTTTAAATTTTCTCTTTAAACAGTAATTTTTAATTGATTTTTTGAAATAAGGAGCATTAAAGAGTGTATTCCGAATCTCAGCGCTGAGCAATCTGATGGCATCACTGTGTTCCGAATTTCAACGATAACGTCACTGATGCTCCACCGGTGTCGCACAGGTTCCATCAGCTTGCAGAGGTGGTGGCAATATCCATCAGTGAATCTGATTCGTTCTTGTATAGGGCGGGAATTAGCAGACGAATGACATCGTGCACTGTTGTGTCATGGCTGTGTGTTCTGCTTTAGTTCTGCTGTATTGTTTGTAATGAGCACAACGTAAAAACAATACAGTATGTTAATGGCTTATGAGCGAACATGTCAACGGACCAGTCATTACTACTGGTTCAAGAAACAAATTGTTTATGCTCTCTTTTCTTTGAACGAGATGACTGTACGGAAATTTCGCAAAATCTTGCTAGCGTAGCACAAGCAACAACTTGTACAGCCGCCATGATAGCCATCGAACCTTCCAGCAGTTTTGTTCCTATTTCGCTGCAGCGTGACGTCATTGTTGTCCACCGGTCCGGTGAGATTCGGAATACTCTTAAATTGTATGTTTGGGAATTTATCTATTATCATGTTATAAAGCCTTGGACCGAAGTTGCTACTGTGATTATATGCTACAGTTGTAGTACATTTAGGTACTATTAAGTATAAGTTGTCTGACCTCCATGCATAGTTTGTTTCAAATGCGGACATGATCATTTGAGCCAATCATATTACTGGAAATGGCTTAAGACTGCCATGGTGACCAGTTAATGTTTACATTCTGACAAGTTCGGGTGTTTTAATGATTACGTTCCATTTTATTTCGAAATGTTATTGAAATGTAATGATTTTCGGGCATCTTCAGTTCAATATGGAGCACAATACGTTGGAAAGTCGCCTTAACCGACTAGAAAATATTAATATAATCCTAAGTAATGAAACCTTGTTAAAGGAAAACGATTGGAAACGAATCCTTCACCGATTGAAATAGGGATCAAAATAAACTCAGAGTAACTTGCGGATATTCAGAAGTTACTCGGTAAACACTTCGGAAGTGAGTGGAATAGTGGTATAGTACAGTAATCCAGAGTTCTGATAAAAATATAGACACTCATCATGAATGTGATTGTTTTGAAGATCTTCAAATTAACCAAAGTTATCCGTGCAGAATTTCAGTATAATAATAACTATAAAGTGAAAATAATATTATTATGAAAATTGAATAGAAATAATATTATAAATTGAATTTTTCTACGTTTTCCAGTTAATATTAGTTTTAGAATGTAATCATAATTTTCCTAGGGTTTTCTCATCATTATCCTGATTCTGAGTTGTGTGTTTCAAAAATGGACACTCGTATCTTTGTTTCAAAAACGGACAAAGGTCGATTTTAGTTAGTAAAGTAGACAGTATAATTTTTAAGTATGTTTTATAAAGTGCTTTAGACTAATATTTTTAAGTGAAAGCCTGAATTATTTTGCTAATAAAGTTACCAATATCACATACTAAAATGCTCATACCTTAATAGTACATTATGCAACGAGCCTATAATGATAGTAATTAAGACGCGAGTGTGTTTGTTTATGAAACGAGCGCAAGCGATCATATTTCTAACTTGAAATTATTCAGAAGTATTTATTTTATTCGTATCTAACTGAAGAGTGGAAGTGACCTTGTGGTGCATCGCTCGTAAATTGTGAGATGTGAGCAGACGCGAAAGTATTGATTTTTTCCGAGGAACAATAATGTCATTGACCTTGTTATAATCTAAAGAATAACATGAACTAATTTTGATATAACCTGGAAATTGATTTAGAATTGAAAAACGAGATGATAAATTGAATTTATTTGAATATTATTTACAATTAACGCTAATTATTATAGTAACAGAACATAACCTTCTGTAACAGTATTGGATTTCCAGTCACTGTGACGTTTCCCTCATTGTCTTTCGATTGCATATCCGAGAATAATCGAAAACCTGAACTTTAATGAATAGGTGTACTTTAATGACATGCATTAAAGGACTGCTACCAGGTGTATAATTACTACATTTCGGCTTGGTCGAGCATAAAGTACAATTTAACACAATGAAACAAAAATACGGATCTACCGACTAATAATAAATATGGCTCTTGTCAATCTTTGATACTAGGCTTCTCATTCATCAAATCACAGATATAATAAATCACTATTATCTATTCTTCCTTACAATATCAGTAAAATTGCACATATTAAAAATACATATTTGGAGATTTAATAAAAAATAATACCTCATCTAATAATTGCACTTCTGTAATTTTTTCTATACCACGATTATTAAAATGCAGTGGACTCTCCAAAGTTCGACTGAACAGAATTGAAGGTTCAGTCCAGTAAAATTAGTGGGTATGGCACGTGAAATGAATACAAATTCTTATTGGTTATCCAACAACGAATACAGTACTGTACTTGCATTTCCTGCCCGCCACGAGACTTGTGAATGCGCTTCTAGTACCACAGTGGGTTTCGACAGTTCCGTCTCACAAACGGCACAATGCAGACTGCCTCCTGTGGTGGAAGGAATGAATATTGTACGTTAAAGGAAAAATTAAATATCCTGAAACATGTTGAAGGAGGAGAGTCTCTGTCTCAAGTAGAAAAATAAGAATTCATTAATTTAAAACCAGTGATTAAATACGGATGTCCTAATAAATAAAATATTCTGTTTTCCTTTAACAAACGTATCACTACAAGACACAGAAACAATTTCCATTTAAATGGCAAACCCATTTCTTAGTGCCCGTATAGGGGCGTGTCTAATTTCTCCTACGTAAGCAGTGGAACTATAGGATGTCGAACTTAAGAGCTTCCTCTGTATAATTATTTTTAACAAAATCATTACACAAAGCTCAATCCCGCTATGATGGTTGTTGCTGTATTTACTGTTTTTGTGTACCAGAAATGCAATAATAATTTTCACAAGAAATAATTAAATTGTTTGTTGTCATAAAACTATAACAGCAAAATTTTGTTGTAAGAAGTCTTTGTTAAGTGAAAGTAGAGGAAAAGAGAAGCACAAGAGAGAGGTGAGAAAGAGGAGACGGAAATGGACGAATGGGGGCAACTATTGAAAAAAGAAAAGGCTGGAAAGTGTAAGAAATGTAGGCTACATTATTCAGTAGCGCCACTTTTTATGTTATATTACGCTTTTTTTTTCAATCTTCATAAGTTTTCCTCTTATAAGATATTACAGGATAACTAATGAAACCTATATTATTGTATAATAATTGGCATGATATTAATTAAACTAGTTGAAAGTGGTTTAATATAAAATTACTGAAGTTACATAATTGAAGTGTGACTTCGTCTTTTTTCCCCCAAAAAATAGGTCAGTGAAAGGTAAAAGTGGCCACTTAGACCTACACGTCACTGATGCGCACACTAGGTAAACTTTCTTGACCTCGGAAATATTGATCGATTCAGACAAAAAGAATCCTACAAACATTTCAGACTCATACAGAAGAGAGAGGTTAGTTTCGCAGAGGTTACTGGATGTCATCTTACATACATACATACATACATACATACATACATACATACATACATACATACATACATACATACACACATACAGCCACCGGCGTGGCTCAGTCGGTTAAGGCGCTTGCCTGCCGGTCTGAAGTTGCGTTCGGGCGCGGGTTCGATCCCCGTTTGGGCTGATTGCCTGGTTGGGTTTTTTCCGAGGTTTTCCCCAGCCGTAATGTGCATGCAAGGTAATCTATGGCGAATCCTCGGCCTCATCTCGTCAAATATCTTCTCGCTATCACCAATATCATCGACGCTAAATAACCTAGTAGTTGATACAGCGTCGTTAAATAACCAACTAAAAAAAAAACATACATACATGTCGACCTGGTTGGCGAGTTGATATAGCGCTGGCCTTCTATGCCCAAGGTTGCGGGTTCGATCCCGGGCCAGGTCGATGGCATTTAAGGGTGCTTAAATGCGACAGGCTCATGTCAGTAGATTTACTCGCATGTAAATGAACTCCTGCGGGACAAAATTCTGGCACATCCGGCGACGCTGATATAACCTCTGCAGTTGCGAGCGTCGTTAAATAATACATACACGCACGCACGCACACACACACACACGATTCTGTGATAAAACTTTTGAAATGCCTATTTACAATCCTACATGTCTCTAAAGCAGCCAGAAAATGAAGACAGAGTCTCTTCTATTTATTATTCTCGCTATAGAAAAGTTCGCTTGCTTTAAGGGGTTAGGTAGCCTACAGCAGTAAAATTTTTGGAAATATTCAACACTTGTTTATTCCAGTACTGTATCTTGTACAATAATGAAAATTGGTATGTGTAAAACACTGTCCTTCTGCTATATTAAAAAAATATTTTTACGATTTAAAAAAAAAATATATATACTTTTTTCAAATTTCAAAATAGTGGCAGTTCATTGTGCAGTGATGAAGCGTTTTTCTCATAACTCATAAACTTGTTGTCTTCTCTCTTTCATTTTATTGCTGAAAATCATGTTTACAATATCATCCTCTTTCAAAATACATTCCTTAATAAACAATATTTGTTTTACTTTTGTTAGAACAAAATACTAAAATTTGATCATTTTTTTAAAATGAATTTATTTTGTATCAGACAATGTATTAAAGGTAGAGAAGTGATCTTGCTCATATTGTAGAAGGGGTAGTTATGTTTAGGAAATCGTGTTGTCATTTCAGACGAATATACTGTAGTTTTGTTAATTCGGCCACAGAAGACGTTGATATTATGTTAGTCATACAGAGAGTGAAATTCATGAGTAAAAAATGCTGTTTGAAAGCAACATCATATAAGTAGCAGAATTTGATTTGTTATGTTGAATTATTTCAACGTTGCAATTGCTCGTTTGTTAAAATGTGTACATGATAACGTTATGTAAATTGTGTTCTTTTGTTTTGTGTGTTTCAGGAAAATATAATTTCAATTAATGCTCCGCCATAAATGTTGTAACTTAAACCTTGTGCATCCCTTCGTGTTTATCGTACGGCTCGTCCTCCCCCACACCTTGCCTGCACTTCGTTTGCGCTTTCACTGTGCCTAAACGAGACGCTCTACTGTAATGGTTTGTCCTAAATGTGACGGTATTTCCAGAAACAATGTGATTTGAGATGTTATTTGAAGAATATAATGTACTGTAAATGTCGAACTCAAATCGTCGTGTGATTCCCTCTCCCTTTCTTTTCCCGAAGACTTTACTAAAGCTACAATTCGAAATTTTCGAGAAGAATTGATAGATCGTGAATATGAATCATGGAAGACCCTTTCAGGACGGGGAAAAGGTGTTGAGATGTATAGCGAAGTAACAGCCGCCAACAGTTGGATTGCAAACAAGAAAGGACTTTTGACTAGTGAATGGATATCTAGCCTGAAAATGACAGCAAATTTAGCAGCTGTTCGTTCCGTTCCCGGCAGATCTAACCGACGGTATCCGGTGCAGACATGGCTGCCCGGAGATTGAAACTTTAGCACACGTCTTGGGATTCTGTGAACAGGGATTGCTCTTGAGGAACTCTAGACATCATCTTGTAAGAGTCCGCACCTGTGGAGTAACGGTCAGCGCGTCTGGCCGCAAAACCAGGTGACCGGGTTCGAATCCCGGTCGGGGCAAGTTACCTGATTGAGGTTTTTTCCGGGGTTTTCCCTCAACCCAATACGAGCAAATGCTGGGTAACTTTCGGTGCTGGACCCCGGATTCATTTCATCGGCATTATCACCTTCATATTATTCAGCCGCTAAATAACCTAGATGTTGATACAGCGTCGTAAAATAACCCAGGAAAAAAATCATCTTGTAAGATCCAAAATTGCTGCCGCATTAAGAAATAAGGGCTGGCTAGTAGAAGAAGAAATCTCCTGTCTAGCTGAAAATGGGTTAACGAGATGAGTAGATATTTTAGCGCACAATGCTGACACTAAACAGGGCATCACTGTAGACCCCACGATACGTTTTGAAGTAGAATGTCATCAGTCAGCCGAGGTCCACCTTGAGAAGAAGTCGATCTATGAGCCTACAGTCAACTATTTCAAGCTGAAATATGCCTTAATTCACGTTGAGGTATTCGGCTTGCTCATAGGTGCTCGAGAGACTATACCAGCTTTTTTCGAAGAATTTCGACGGAAGTTTGCTCTGCCAACATCTCTGAGGGATGACATTGTGATAATTGCGTTAAAAAATCCTGCCAAATCCCAATTATTCACATGGTGCCACATTAATAGCAATTGTAACTTTTCATGCCCTTTTCTTTGTTTTCCTTCTTTAAAATTTAATATCTATGTTTACATATGTATAATATATTTTTTTTAGGATATATTGAGTCCGTAAGGGCTACCCTCTATGAGGGGCAGTTTACTATCCATCCATCCATCCATCCATCCATCCATCCATCCATCCATCCATCCATCCATCCATCCATCCATCCATCCATCCATCCATCTATCTATCTATCTATCTATCTAATTTTAATTTTGTTTTTATTCAAGAGATACTTCATATCGGGAGCTATAAGTAATGAATATCACGATATGCACATAGTCTACTGCAATAATGTCTTTTAATATTATAAAGCGTGTAAATAAAAATCGAGTTATGTACGCCCGTAACTAACAACTTTAGACCTAATTGAATGAAGACACAGTTAATAAACACCGTAACTAATAACTTTAGACCTAACTGAATGAAGACACAGTTAATAAACACCGTAACTAATAACTTTAGACCTAACTGAATGAAGACACAGTTAATAAACACCGTAACTAATAACTTGAGACCTAACTGAATGAAGACACAGTTAATAAACACCGCATCTAATAACTTCAGACCTAACTGAATGAAGACACAGTTAATAAACACCGTAACTAATAACTTTAGACCTAACTGAATGAAGACACAGTTAATAAACACCGTAACTAATAACTTTAGACCTAACTGAATGAAGACACAGTTAATAAACACTGTAACTAATAACTTGAGACCTAACTGAATGAAGACACAGTTAATAAACACCGCATCTAATAACTTCAGACCTAACTGAATGAAGACACAGTTAATAAACACCGTAACTAATAACTTTAGACCTAACTGAATGAAGACACAGTTAATAAACACCGTAACTAATAACTTTAGACCTAACTGAATGAAGACACAGTTAATAAACACCGTAACTAATAACTTTAGACCTAACTGAATGAAGACACAGTTAATAAGCTTTGAAAAATGGTTTACGGAAAGCTTTAATGATGAGGACTGAGCGATATGACGTCAGTGTAATAGAATTTGAATATAAGAAATTACAATTTTTAACTGAAATGAAACGTTATGAGACTGCGTTTTCGTTATCCGAGAAGAGGAGATAAGGCAGATGGTTTATTGCATGCGATTAGGCAGTGTATGTGTGCCGAGGTGTGCCGTGTGGCACGCGCGCTTCCGGCGCTAATGGCTCTGGGCGGGACAACACACACACACATTGATAATATTGGAGGTGAGTCACGACAGCGGCCCACTGGCACCGCGCGCCGTGTCCGCAGCCCAAATTTGGGGCGGGCCCACTTCCCCCGAGAGGACACAAGCAGAGTGGAGGAAGAAATACGCGGATATTTAATACAAAATTGAAAGAAAAAATTAGGGAAAGGAAGGAAGGGTAAATCGAAAGGACGACAGATAATAAAGAATCAAGAAATAAAGTAAAATATGGTAAACAAAGGAACATGGGAAGAAAAAGGTGGGAAAACAATGTATAGTTAATTAAATATAAATATTTATACATACCAGAAGATGAAGAAGGGAAGAGAAAGGCATGGAACTAAAGGCAAAGACAAGATATATAGCAAAGAACAAGAGGAAGAAGGGAAAGAAAGAAACTTGAAAATCAGTAGATGAGGAAAAGAAAAGATGAAGAAACAAATACAGTATAAGAATAGAAAGACAGAAGTAAGGAAGAAAGTGTATGAAAAATGAAACAAGCGAGAGAATAAATGAAAGAGTGGTGAAAAGGAAAGGAGATAAAACAAAAGTAATAAAGAATGAGAGAAGAAAGGAAGCAAATAAGGTACGTAGAAAGAGAAAAGTACTAGTAAAGCGACAGAATGAGACAAACGGAACAGAAAGGTAACAGCTATCAGCAAGAATAGAATGGGGAAAAAGGTAAATAAGAAATAAATTAGGTGACAAGGGAAGAAAAGGAAAGGAATTAATTAAAAATGACCTTAAAGATAGACAGTAGACATGGAAAATATAAAGAGAACAGAGAGAGGTAAAAAGTAGAAAATAAGAAACGATATTAAATTAGAGGAAACAAAGAGAAAAGAAAGAAAGAAATTATTAACGAGAAGGAAGGAAATAAAAAAAAATAAAATAAAAATAAATCGCTTCTTCCTCTATTCGAAATGGAGATTAATTCTTAATGAATAGCATGGAAGAAGAGCGACGTTGACAATTTACTGGGAACCACGTTACTGTAAGAACATTTGTGTTGAATTCCATGTCCTCGTTTCAACTTCTATATGAATGTTATAGACAATGTTAGTAGTTGTAGTGACAGTAGTAGTAAGCCTAAATGATAAAATAACAATAATAATAATAATAATAATAATAATAATAATAGTAATAATAATAATAATAATAATAATAATAATAAACAACTTCGTAACGAATCTAACAGATTTTTGAAATTTATTTACATTTCCTGGCATCTCCGAAACTTTGCGTACTTCCGCGTCGTAATGCAATCCTTCGCTTAACTACCAAAATAAAGCTGATGTGCCAACGTGCCTCTGTAGCCAACCTGCCTCCATCTCTCCTATACTTCATCAGTAGTGCCGTGATATCGGTATATTTGTATTAAATTGAAGGTGAACACACGACGCCGGACAGAATGTAATCGACGTGTTTCAAGTACAGGCAGCGGAAACGAATTTGACACATGCTTAAGCAGCAAGTTCCATGTTTCGTATACGATTATTGCGTATTATAACATCAAGACAATACAATCATTTTATATAAAGATTAATATCGGAAAGGTCTAAAATGCTGGTGAGGTTGAGAATAATTGTTGGAAATCATACTCAAATTGTCACAAATGTGGTAAAACATAAGTCTGAAAAGATATATATTTTTTTAATATATTTAGAGTTTTGCGTTACTGTTTTAGAATGCCGAAATCGCATATGGCGTACACTTTTGCTTTCCCTATATTTAACTCTTACATTAATTTATTTATCACATCTATTCCGTGCCTTGCTTTCCTTGCATGTTGCCTGGTTTCGATTCCTGCTGCAATAAACAGCAACATTCATTTTCAAAGTTTCAAATGAAAATGACCGCCGAGTGTGCTAAAACCAAGGGCGCATATGTAAAATATTTCACATCATCCATTTCTACATCAAGTTGATAACAATCGCACTTGTCATCTGACAAAACTCTTGTAATTTTTGCATAATACATTGAAACCACCGTTTTTTTTTGTATTACTGTGTTCATTTTCGTACACATCTTTTTGCTTATATTATCTTGCAGATCATTCACTTTTGAGATGAGATTATTTAAGTACTATCGAAATTTGCTCAACCAATTTCACACGTCTTTTAGAGACATTCGATTGTAAAGGGATAAATCCAAAATTAGATGAAATATATCCACTTTTTAATAATTGGGATCACCAAGAAGAGTTTGGGCATTACTTATGGAAGCTGCATCGTTTCCGCCAAACATGTGTATGACTCCTTCTACCCTTATATACAATGACTGTACTGTCTTGATTTTATAATACGCAATATTCGTATACAGAACACGGAAAGTGCTTGCTTAGGCGTGTGTCAAATTCGCTTCCGCTGCCTGTAATTGAAACACGTCCGGCCGGCGTCTTATGTTCATCTTTAATCGACATGAAACTAATACAAATATACCGATGTCACGGGCTTAGTTATCACTATCATCATTGCTAACTCTGTTTTCTTTCTTTTCTTTTTTTTGTTGTATTAGCTCGATGAGAGCTCTATAGCAGGCCTGCACAAACAGCGCTCAACGAGCGCGCGCGGTCCTTCGGAGCGGGAGAGCGGTGTACACCGCTCGCCGAAACGGAGAGGAAGATACGTCAGAATGACATAGACTTGCTATAGGTAGAGGAAAGGGAAACGACCACTCAGTTATCTAGTGGAGTGCAGTGTGTAGGCCTATTCTCAGTAAGTTTCGCGTAGCTTACCTACTGCTACAGTACAGTATGGAGGAATCTAAAAGACGGAACATAACATTTAACATTTAACGATTTACAGCTCGAACTTATTGATCTTCAATGTGACCTAAGGGCTAAAGATCGTTTGAATAATACTACTAGCCTGGTTGAGTTTTACAAGACTAAACATTAGCAATAATACCCATGACTACACAGGCTGGCTGTGAAAATGATTGCTATGTTTGGCTCAACATTTATATTTGTGAGCAACTGTTTTCTATAATCAAATTTAATAAAGGCAGGCATCGAACATCTGTAACTGATGTTTCATTACGATCAGTAGGCTACTGTTCCTTTCAGCTGCCAACAGCATAAAACCTCGTTTTGATGTACTGATAAATAAAAATATAACAAAATGATATTGTACATTTAAGTAGCTATAGAGTTTCTATTATTTCTATAAAATTAATATTTCTTTATTAATTAATAGTAGTCCAAGATAGTTTTGCAAACACTGAACGGGAATTCATTTGATAAACATTCGTAATAGTACTTCCTTTTGTGTATATTTTGTACGAGATCACCCCTTCTTCCAGTCTACCCTTATACACAGCGCAGCTGGTATCTGCATTCCGCTCATAAGCTGTGAGCCGGCTCGGAGAGCGCAAACCTTGTGCAGGCCTGCTCTATAGTGTTCTTTTGACCCTGTATAGAGCTTTAATTTAATTTCTATTATTTTCACCAGTGTATTAATATTTTGTATTTATATGTGCTATCTGGTAGGATGGAAGAGAAGGCCTTATGGCCTTCATCCTGTCAGATTAGATAAATAAATAAATACATGAATAAATAAATAAATAAATAAATAAATAAATAAATAAATAAATAAATAAATAAATAAATAAATAAATAAATAAATAAATAAATAACAACGGACTTTCCCCGAGTCATAAATCTGGTATACACCAGGGATCGAACCCATACTGACAGCTCTAGCCACTGGACTACCGCTTTTTAAATTATCTCGTAATATTTTACGGTAATAAATCGTATTTCATTAATTCTTGTAAAATTGATTGCGATTCATTTTATTGTAGAATGAATGTTTAGTGCAATAACAAACCTATGGAAGTTTTTATTATATCAGGAGCTGGACAGTGTTTTGAACTTTCACCAATCTCTGTCCATTGAGAGGCAAATTGTGTCATGCGATGAAGTGGACAAGGGTAAGACAATAACAGCCACGCAAAGCGCTAAAAAAGAAAAGGGAGATAAAAATGAAAGATAGTGCAGCATGTGAAAAGGAAATAAAGGGCTAAGAGAGAGGAGTGGCCGGAAGGGCGGGAGGAAGGGGGAGAGCCGAGCGTTTGTAAGACGGAGAGAAAAGCTGGAGAAAGAAATATTAGAGCAAACGTCGGAGGAGCACAAATATCTCGATTCGAGGGCCCATAGATTTTCCTAAGCACCTGAGCTGTTTTTCCACCTTCAGCATGTAAGATACGGAGAGAAAAATCGTGAAATTAAGTCATGTGTTAACTTGGACTCGTAACTAAATTGTAAAAAATGTCTTTACCTACCACGCGAGAAGTTAAATAAACAGGTATCGGACTGCGGTCGGAGAAACTTCCAGAAGTTTACGTCCTGCCTGCAAAACAAGAAACTCGAGGCTCTGACATGTGTCCAAGGAAAACAGTCGCTTGTCTCAAAGAACCACTATCAGCTATTTGCATATTTTATGACAGTACGAGTTCTAAATGCAATTTATTTTGTGCATTTACACATCGACATACCGTGTGTACGGGCTATTCCATATGAAATCGATCAGTAAAAAACCTCACATTTTTTAATACTCCAATTTTTTCCCTATTTATACAAGGTCCTGAGGAGAATGCATTTTCAAAAATATACTATCGAAAGTCAAACGGTTTTCGTACTATTGAGCGACAAATTTAGCGTAGTTTATAAAAACAAGCCTCTTTCAGCGCTCAGAACTCTGGAACCATTTACTGCAGAACATTGAACGAGAGCTCAATTTGAAGCTGACATTTGGTAGGTTATGTTAAGAAGTAATCCTTATTTTTATCGTATACAGAGAGACAGATAATCTGATTTTACTTACTTTTAGGCTTCTTGCACATTTGTAAAAATGTAAAAAAATATTGAGAAAAAATTTGCATTATTAAGAGGGATTCGGCATTGTTTGCTTAGTGGCTCGGCAATAAGTTTCGAGGGTATTAAATAAATTATTTAAACGCCTAGACTTGAACGGCGCAACACCGCATGCACTGGCCGAGAGCTGAAGATAAGCGAGCGTTGGGCGTCATTTTTTTTACTCCTGTGTTTATGAAAACTTGTGATAAAGCTAGCCCAGCTATGCGCTACTAGACGAAACATCACGTGTTTGTTTCCTGGCCTTGCTTGCCTAGGCTAGCTCCCGCCTCACAGTCAGCTGGTTAGTTCACGCGCGTACTATTTATTTTCTTTATTTGATATTTTCAATACTTTCTTATCAACGGTGAACCAGTAAAAAATATGTGTTTATTTGTACTCTCAAAGTGGAATCTAACCATATGTTTTAAAAATATTTTTTCGTGGTCAAAGGCGTCTTAATGAAGAAAAATCTAAATTTCTCCATTTCCATAAAAAGTAAGAAAAACTCTTTACATGTCAATATAAACTTTAATTTCTCAGGATCAAAATAAACCGTGATTTTGATCATTGGGTGAAAGGGTTTCGGAGCCACAACAGTTTAAAGTTGCTAATTTTATGAAAATATGATAAATTTAAATATTTTTAATTTAAACACTATGAAGTTCTGATGCCTCAAACTTTGCACAAAGCATTGTATCATAGTTGTCAAAGAAAAAGTTTCATTGTATTTAGAAATTGTAAGGTCAATTTTCTCTGTATTTCGGTCGATCTGAGATGGAATAGCCCACACATATTAACTCTGTCAGTAGACTGACTGAAGTGCATTGGTTATATCCTGAAAATTTTCTTTTTGTCACGATTTTTCGTTATTTTTATTTACACTACTGAGACTAACTAGGAATTTGTGAAATTATCATCATCATCATCATCATCATCATCATCATCATCATCATCATCATTTATTTTTAAAATCTACAACTGATCTTTTTAACATCAAACATACCTTCGAGCTTTTCTCAATCTCCCGTCTCCGTTTCTTATGTTCAGTGGCTCAAAGTGAAACTCGTGCACTGAACTCTAAAACTGTATACAATACAGGGTGTAAGGGGTATAAGTGCCATTATTTTAATTGATGATTATTCATGTCATAAGGAAGAAAAAATGTCCTTACAAATTTTTTTCTAATCGCAATATTTAACTAATTATTAAAGTTTACAATATTGCAACATTGCTGGATAGGGAGGAGTGAGTTTGTAAGTACACAGCACAGCTCAAGCGGGTACAGACATACCGGTACAGATGCTCTGTTCTAATGCAGAAGCGAACCATGATAATATTGTTGTTTACATAAAACGAGCAGCAAGTAAGGCTTTCAATCTCATTAATAGAACATTATGGTAAATTTACATGTTATGTAACAGTATTGCTACAATTTTTAATTGTATGTCTAAAAAATAAACAATAAGTTAATAGTTTTCTGCACAAAATCACACGAACTTTTTTTCTAATGCAAAATTTTAATCTCTCCCGCTTCCGTAGAGCAGAATAATTTTTAAACAAATTCTGGTTGTGTGATTTTCGAAACGGGGTAAGAGACTCCTAGTTTCTAAAAATCGTTGAGAAACTGCTACAGTATAACAATTCGCCGATTAGGTAACCTTCTTTGAGGAAAACGTTGACGGTACATCCTTCTTGTCTCACTTGACTTACGACGACTTTGTCCATAAATTAATAACATATGATATTCCTAAACTGTGAATGACGTTGTGAGTAGTTTATCGAATATCCTGTACTGAACTGACATCCGCTCGGGAGTAGAGCTATGGACAGGGAGCTTGAACTCAGCTGACTCGTGCTTACGTCTGTGCAGAGTACTGCCTGCTGAACACGTTGTCTCTCACGCTAGAATATTAACAAATTTAAGCATGCATTTGGTGAATGTTACTTATGTCCCGCCCACTATAGGAGACATAGGCCAGTTTTACACTAATCCTAAACATTTAGTATAACTTGTTGCTTGTGTAGGCAGTCTTTTACATTCGATTTGCGAAAATTGGTTTATAGCGCAACATTGGCAGTGATAAAAGTGTGAAATATTCGGGTGAAACGAGCGTTGAGCGACTTCCGCCGATTTTGAAAGACACGGACGCACTTGAACTGCCAACATAGAAAACAAAAAATCACACTCAATCGCTTTCACCTTCGTATTGACGAGATAATAAAAGCCTAAACTAACCTAACCTAAGTGCGTCAGTGTCTATTCCAAAATCGGCGGAAGTCGCTCAACGCTCGTTTAACCAATATTCGTTCAGTGGGCGGTGGATGCTCTACATTGACCAGATATAGTTACTGGTGTAATTGTTTTCGTGATTTTACTAACGATATACGGAGTATAACGCAAATGGAATAAGGAAATAAATATTTTTTTCTGGGAAAAATAACAAGTTTTGATCCTATGTTATATGGACATTTTTTGTTTCTGTAGAAGACCGTCCCCGACGACTGTGAAAAGGACGGCACTTATACCCCTTACACCCTGTAATTAGTATATTGCGATACAAGTGTGGCAAATACATTATAACAGAATCGAGGAAATATTTTGAAAAAAAAAAAAAAAAAAACAGACTAAGCCGAGTTTTTTCAGTTTCCGAGATTCTGGTACGCACTTAACGCATGGGTATTGCACATTACTTTTTGGACCATCATATTTAAATAAATTTGTGTTCAATTTTTTCATATTAGGACACAAATTTGTTTGATAAGTGACAATTTCTTCTATAAGAAAGTTTTGAATGTCGGTGGCAAGGCTTTATGTAGCCTACGTTATTTCGTTCAATGTTATTTCTGGTAATGAAATTCGTATTAATTTGATCAAAATATTAATTGAATTAGAATGGGTTGAGGATTTAGTAGATGAAGAGATTGCAGAAGAGTGGAGGATCGGTTGAACAGGAAATAACTAAAACCCTCACCTTAAAAACTATAGTTCATACTGCTCCCATAATCTATACTAATAATAATTCTGTAGCCGAAATTTTTCTGGTAATTTTCGATTTTCCAAAAATAATTGGTCCTAACATATATAATTAACCACCCTGAAACCGAAAATCGCTTTTTTGAAATTTTTGTTTGTATGTCTGTCTGTCTGTCTGTCTGTATGTTTGTTACCTTTTCACGCGATAATGGATAAACGGATTTCGATGAAAATTGGAATATAAATTATGTTCGTTGTAACTTAGATTTTAGGCTATATGGAATTCAAAATACATTATTTAAAAGGGGGGTTATAAGGGGGGCTGAATTAAGTAAATCGAAATATCTCGCTTATTATTGATTTTTGTGAAAAATGTTACATAACAAAAGTTTCTTTAAAAATAATTTGCGATAAGTTTTATTCCTTGAAAAAGTTTGATAGAACTGATATTTAATGAGATAAATGAGTTTTAAAATTAAAATAACTGCCATCTAAGACCGTATAGTAAAATAAAAAAACAAATGACTTCAAATGACTTCGTCTATAAGGGGCCTTGGACAGCAACAATCGAAAGCTATGAAAGATAGCCTACAGAGAATGTTTCTGTGTTTGTATGAAGTAATATGGGAAGCTAAATTAACCGATTTGTATAATTAATTATTATTTCACCATTGGAAAGTGTAGTTTCTCTTGATGGACATAATGCTACAATGTTATTACAGTAACTTCTGATATAATATAATATAATGTAATGTAATATAATATAATATATGTAATGTAATATTATATAATTTATTTGAAGGGTTCAGAACCATACTGGGCCAAACGCCATTTACTGAATACGTAGAAAACAAGGGTTAAAATTAAGTTATTACCATAATTCAATGGAAACCTATAACAAGTAAAATAAAGTATACACATTAAATCTAAATGATGTCAATATTCATTAAACTATGGTTGCATGTAATAAAAATTAGAAACATGTTAAAGGAATTGTCATTGCACCAATGGGTGGTCTCTGGACCAAAATGATCGCATTTTAATTATTTGGATGCAATTTAAATTAAGTAACATATTAAACGATTTATCCTTCTATCAAACACGAATGTTCCCTGGATCAAATGTCCTATTTTAATTATGTAATTACTTTATATTTATTTCTAACGGGTGCAGCGGAGCGCACGGGTACGGCTAGTATTAAATAATTGTACCGAATAATAACATCACAATTAATATTTCTAAATAAAGGCTCCACTGCACAGTGGGACGGATTGCGGATCTAGCAGGAACAAAATCTAATATTGATAAATTTCTTTCGAATCGTTGAAAAATAGCAAAATGAAGGTAAATTATTATGACATTTGATGAAATATTTGTATGAGAATCATTATTTTAGTATAGAATGCCTATTTATTAAGAAAAGAATCGTATAGTAATATAAATTGCATACAACTAATGCAAATAAAAGATTAAAGTAAACAGAAATTATTTTACAGGCCACTATGAAGAGAAAAGTAATATATGTAGTAAATTTTATGACTCATGTTTAGAAATCTGAAGCGTTTGTTGTATCTCCTGAAGTGTCGGACCCGCTAGCGCTACTGTCGTCCTCATCTTAAGGTTGCAGTTGAGCGGTGCTGTTGTTGGCACTCGCAGCTGGTACTTGTAGCAGTTTAATTATCTCAAATTACATTTTTGATTTTCTTGTATTTGGATGTCGATTGATCTGGGATATGATGGGATCAGAAGATACCAACAACATGTGTAGGACATCTAAGTTTTATCTCACGAGGACACTTCCTAGCGTGGTCTAACCTGTACTTTTGTAAATGTATGTGTCTTGCCTCTTGAGCAGATAACATCCCAATAGGAAGTATCGCAGTTTCTGCAATTTTTCCTCCATGTATCAGTATTTTATGCACGCTGGATGGCATGTAGTACCATGGATATAATTGTACATATAAATGGGCTGTATCATTGGTGTACTTCTCAAACGCCTCAATATACTGCATATTGAATATCCACATGAAATGGTGCATAAAATTACAGAAAATCTGTGAATGAAGTCTTACTAATGCCCGTAATATTGGCTGTAATTTCTGGGTTTTCAAAAACAACCAACGCGCTATATTGCCATCATTTGGTGTCCCAGGGCCACCAGATTTCGGTTTGTCAATAAGAAGACCTAATTGAGAGCGAAATCTAGAAATAATCCCCTGTTTTCTAGCTTGAAAAATATCTTTGTTGTTGCCTCTGACCTGACAAGAACAATGTTTTTTAGAAAATAATCCTTTTTACGGTGACACTGCATCCAACGTCTGTTAAAATTACTTCGAATATTTTTCAAAATATTATGAATGCACTTCTCACTATTACAATCACATGTTTCAATACATAATTTGTTCAAAACATCTCTATATAGTTCATCCAAGTCACCACTTTTATTGGGAATTATTGGAAATAGATCACGGCGCGAAATCACCGGTAGCGGTTTCCGAGTCTGACAAAAATTAACCACATGCAGAGCGGTCAGTAGGAGCAAATGAAACTAGGTTAGTCTTAAAGTGCATACTTAAACTTACATTCTGACATAAAAATAAATGTGACTCTGTGTGACTCTCCTATTATAAGTCAGCGTTTACTTTGATAAATAGTTTTAAAAAATCGCATTTCCCGCCGTTAAATTACCATGCCGTTTCTAAAAATTGAAAGTTATTATGAACATAAAATTTATATAATAATTATCTACCAACCTTGTTCTTCATTTTCCATTTCAGAATCACAAAATGTTTCACTCCCAGATCACAGAAAACAAGCTTGCGTCTTACACTATTTCAGCGTGGCTGAGCAATAAAACTGGTTAAGGAGGGATACCCTTGTCAACATTATTGTGTGATGTCCGTATGTTTAGTGTCAAAGCTTCCTTCTCATAGATAAGCATTCTGTGATTCATTAGCAACAACTTGAGATAGGACACGCATAAAAATGAGAACATGTGAAAGTTGATTTTTTTCCGGCTAGAATCGCAATCCGTCCCACTGTGCACTGGTAAGTAATTATAACAGCACTGTGATTTCTTTTGTTTGTGCAGCAACTACAGAACGGTGCGGTATTGTCAACTTACGAAGGATGGAAACAAGAATGGTGAGTAGGCGGAAAGGCTTGATCGTCCAAAAAAATTAATAGGTATAGGCATTAAATTTCACAAAAATCTTACACTTTATAATACTACTCAATACGACAATTATATAATACGTACTTAATATTTACATATTGCAGCAATACTAGAAAAAATAAATGTTTGGACGCAAATAGAACGCTTTCTTTCTCAAAATAAAACTCGTACACACAAGGATTACAACAAAATAAAATAATCTTTTACCATAGCAAATAATGAAAATAGGCTACAACAGTGAATACAACCATTTTCATAATTTCAAAATCCTTATTTATGTGCTCCTTATCAAATTCTACTCTTTTCCTCCTGTGGACCTCACTAATGAAAGGTTTTCATCTCGCTACTCGGCCGTGGTGTTTGTGTTTTCTCAATACATTTCTAATCAGGATTATTCTTTCCTAAACACATTTCAGTCTCTAAAGCCAACTTAGATACTACAGATAACTTTGATTAGTCCTCACTTTGTTGGGTAACCAACGTTCATTCCTATTACTGATTTTGCTCTTTACTATTATTATTTTTCGTTCTTTAAAACGTTTTACGATATCCTACACAATGGATTGCGATCTTTTCACTAACCTGGCGATTTCTCTGAAAGATTTGCCCTGTTGATATGCTGTATGATCAGCTATAGAACTCTGGCCTTTTCGACGACCCACTGTAATCTTACACAAGCAGTTCTCTCTCGGAGGAAGCACGTCTACACGGGAACAAAACTTGAGTACGAATGAGAGATTAACATTGTGTGTACCGTATTTATTTCCTTTACAAGTGTACAATACGAGTTTTACTTTGACCCTGGATTACTGTGAAGACAAATACGTTATTTAATTTACTTTTAATGCGCTATTCTATGAAATTAGTGTTTTAATCTATACCATCTTCAATATTGCAGGCATTAAAAAACGCAATTTCCAGTTCCTTGAGTCAAGATATTAATTCTTCACTCATTGAATACTACTTCATACTTCAAAGTACGAGTTTCATTTTGAGCCACAGTGTACGTATTTCCAATTGTTCATGTGATCATTACTGGTATCATCGCCTTTGTATACTACTGCAATATAGGAGACTTACAGGAAAACCTTCTAAAAAAATAAAATCGATCCTTCCCCGTGAAAAGTCGTGCATGGGTAGTCTACTTAAAGAAGGGGTAAATTCTCTTATAAATAAATTACTATACCACCTAGTACGAACAGTACTGCACAGCACGGTTCTAGCTCAGCTACGGCGCTTTCCTGTCGATCCGGAGTTGCGATCAGACGTGGGTTCGATTCCCGCTTGGGCTGATTACCTGGTTGGATTTTTTCAGAGGTTCTCCAAACTGTAAGGCGAATGTCAGGTAATCTAAGGCGATTTCTCGACCTCATCTCGCCAAATCTCGCTATCACCAATATCATCGACGCTAAATAATCCAATAGTTGATACAGCGTCGTTAAATAACCAAGTATAAAAACAGTACGGCAAAAAAAAATTTCCCAACAATAGTTGAAAATTTTCAGTTGGGTAGTAACCTTTTTGTCAGTCAGATTGAACACACATTCTTCACATGGCTTTCACTAATTCTTCATGTCACAAGTCGGCCTGGGTGGCGCAGTGGGTAGAGTGGTGGCCTTCTATGCCCGAGGTTGCAGGTTCAATCCCAGCCCAGGTCGATGACATTTAAGTGTTCTTAAATGCGACAGGCACATGTCAGTAGATTTACTGGCATGTAAAGAACTCCTGTGGATCAAAATTCCGGCACACCGACGACGCTGATAAATCTCGGCAGTTGCGAGCGTCGTTAGATAGAACAAAATTTTTTTCACGTCACAATACCTAGCTAGATATATAGACAATAATAAAAACATTCTGTCTTTGACTTCATTTAACATATTGGTTTACTACTGACAAAGAAGTTGGGAAATTCCTCAGAACTATCAAATTACAGTATAATGCAGAAATCATAGTAAACACTAATGTAGTTAAATTGTGAATTTTAGATTTTCATTACACCTTTACTGTATTTCACTGTTACTTAAAATGTGACGTATCTAGCTTGTCTTCAAGCCCTAGCAGAACGGAATATTAGGCCTATATGTCATATTTCAAACATCTTTTTTCGCATCGCACAGTTTGTACTGAAAACTCGTTTCTATGAGTAGTTTTTATAGTATTAACCAGTACAGAAACTTCTGAAGGTAAATTCAATCTAAAGTTCTAGAATGTTCCCTTGGTAATTCTTTTCTTGAAACTTGAAATTCTCTGTACAGACTGCCCAATCCTACTGTCACGTACAAGAGGAATTGGTTACAGCACGTGACATGTTCTTTTTCTTTCAAATATATTAATACAAATTATTCACTATTCTGTTATCCTCCGAAATTACTTAACTATCCGTACTTTACGAGTGATTTACCTCGCAATTGTACAAGCTATATTACAATATGTTATTATAGGATGGGGTTGTACTTTCAGTACCTCTCTCATGCTAATAAATAACACCGCTACAGAAAAGAATAATAAAAATGTCTTAATAGGCCTATATCTCTGGATTATCCTTCAGAAGTGTTGTAGGCCTATTTTGAATTTAATAAAATTCATAACAATGTCTGATTGAATTTCGTACATAAAAGACAAAATATATTTAATTTTTATTCATATACATATAAACTAAGAGATCAGACATACTGTATGTGCTTGACAGAATCTAAATGTACTACAACTGTAGCTTATAATCACAGTTGCAACTTCGGTCCAAGGCTTTATAACAAGATAACAGCTAAATTACCAAACATTCAATTGGCTAATGCTCCTTATTTAAAATAAAAATCAATAAAAATTTATTGTTTAGGGAGGAAATGTAAAGTTTCAATTACTGTAATGTGTGTTTTTCTTTTTTTTTTCTTCTTTTTACTCTTTAATTGTTAATTAATAAAATATTTGTTTCAAAATTTTGTGAAATACCCCATGAGCACGAGTATGTACTCTTTCTGAGGATGCTAGTGTGATTTTTACAATATATAAAAACAATATGTTTCTTTAGTCTAGCAATAACAATTATTATTATTATTATTATTATTATTATTATTATTATTATTATTATTATTATTACTACATTTTTCGAAAAATCGATAGTGTTGCTGACTGTCAATTTCTTCAGGATGACATTAATTGAATTACCAATTAGTCAGTTGATGATAATGATTAATGAATCCCAAATTTACGTAATATCATTTTCAAGGAAAACCTCTACACTAAAATACAACTATCATCTAAAAAATGTTTTAATTAACAGAAAAGATTGTATTAGAGACCTCGGTGTATTAATTGACAATAAATTATATTTTCACAACCACATTGATTATATTTATAACCATGCGATAAGAATGTTAGGAATAATTCGATCAATTACTTATTTTTCATCACCTGACTCTGTTTTAATACTATACTATACATTAGTGATATCGAAACTCGAATATGCATCTGTAGTTTGGAATTCTATTACTAGTTCTGATTCGGCAAAACTGGAAAATATTCAAAGGAAATTTATGTCATTATGTTCGTACAGATTCCTGCCTAATAACTCTGGGTATAACTATGATAAAAAATGCGAGTACTTTAAATGTCGAAGCCTGTATGCCAGACGTCATGATCTCGATTACTTATTCTTATGTAAGGTACTTAAAGGTGACATTAATTGTCAATCTTTCTTAAACAGTGTCAGCCTTCGTATTCTTACGAAGGACATGAGACATCACAAACTCTTCTATATTAGAAATTCTAAATCTTCCTCGCCGGTCTCCAGATGTATTAAACATGCTAACTTACATGTAGGCGATTTCGATCCATTCAATGTATAGAAGTATTAGAATATGGCAATGTCTTTGCTAATATTATCTGCATAATCCTTATACACAAATTGGTAGTAAGAATCAACTCCTTTCCCTATATTTTATAGTATTAATTCTTGTAAATTAATTATTGTAATCTATGTTCTTTATTTTGTTGTTAAATCAGGTATTTAATTTGTACCATAGTTGTTCATTTTAATGTATTAATTGTATCACTGTGCTGGACTTTTATTGGCCAACGGCTGTTGTCGAGCACATAAATTCAATAAATAAATAAATAAAAATTAAATTGTTACTATTATTATTATTATTATTATTATTATAAAAGTATATTTCAGAAATGTGAAATTGTTTTAAGGGAAATAAAGATTCGACACCTTTCGCATTTGAAGTATGCAGATCATCTAAATGCAAAGGAAGACTGTACAGTAGTTTATTGCTACAAGCTCTTTCCTGCTCTTGTTACGATGACAAGGGATTCGAAGAGAAGAAGAGAATGTAAATAGCAAAGTGGAGGGAAATTTTTAATGACCCGTGCATTAACGCGAAGAGACGTGTAAAGCGCTAGGAGTTGAGTTCGCCGCTTTTGTTTTGAAAGCAAATAGGATAATATGAGAATGAATCGTTCACTACTCATCTCTTTAAAGCAGCCTTGTCAGACTTCAGTGCACGTCTAGGAAGTCACGAGCAATAGTAATGCTAAGGCGAGTACCTATTTTAACGTAGGAGAGGAGAACGTGCATAGCGAAGGGAAGGAAAGAGTTGTACATTATGTAAATATCACTACAAACTACGTATTACTGGACCAAGGCGAGTGGAGTCGCGGACGTAATGTGAACTATCGCGATGCGGTATTACGAACGCAGGAACAGTAGCGCCACGGCTCCGGGCTGCAGGACTCCACTGGCCTTGGTCGAGTAATACAAATAACTGCAAAATGCTTAGTCTAAAAACACTAATACAATTTATATTTCCATGTAACTCATAACATCTTCTGGGGAAAAAAAAAAAAAAAAAAAAAAAGATAGCCTCTTCATACTCATTCATGAGGATTTACCGTCGCTTACGGAGCTTATTTCCGAAGACATTCTGAGAAAAAAATATCATATAAACATGTGTCCTAATTTAAATATTTTCAGAGTTACACTAAATTGAAGTTGTTACTAAATGCCCTTTTTTCTTTAGTTTTTAGGGTAAAAGAATATTACAAATAGAGAATAAACTACTCAAAAGTATTATTTATTTAATTGGCTAGTATTCTGAAGCTAAAATATATTTTTAATTGCTTTGTAGAGATTTTGTGTTTAAATTTTTAACTATTGAATATTTATAAATGAAGAAAAAAATTTCTCAATAATCTCAATATTATCGATCATAGTGAAGAAAAAGCAAGTCTTAATCGTCCTTAACACAGAATGATTATGGCTTAAGTGAAAAAAGAAGTATATCTTAAATCCTTAAGCCTGAATAATAAAGAAAGACGTAGGTCTCAATCATCCTTAATACTATTGACTGTACTAAAGAAATAGGTCTTTATTATCGTGAACATTGAATGATTACAGTAAAGGAAGAAGTATGTTTTAATCATCCTTAATACTGAAGAGTTACACTCTTGAAGTGACTCTTGACCATCCTTAACATTGAATGATTGTAATAGGTCTTAATCATCCTTAATACTGTTGACTGTACTAAAGGAATAGGTCTTCATTGTCGTGAACATTGAATTTTTACATTTGTCTGAGAAGTATAATTGCATTATAAGAATGGAAGTATTAATTTTAATGCTCATTTTTCACAAGATTGCTTTTTTATGCAAAAGGAATATGTTATCAACTTTTTTTAAATAGAAAAGTGAAATTTTCAGATATGTTTATTTAGTAGTACTGAAACAATGTTTTCGTAAATATAATATACCGTACCTATATACGTATTACTGAAGATAGCGTATTGAACATTTAAAAAATATTCGCATGGAAAATGTTTGTAAGGAAATGAATTAACATAGCAACTACTGTTACATCATAAGCAAAAGATACGTGCACATGTGTTGTAAAAATGTCAGCTCTATAGCTTCAGCAGGTTTCGAGAAAATAATTTAATATTCTGATGATAGAAAGTTACGCACCAATATCACCTTAAAAGCATAATGCGATAAAAGTTTTGTTATGTAATATTAGTTACAATTAAAACATATACCTAGGTAACTTTGCTTTGTACTATAATATTATTTTGATTAGTTTATTGATAACTTTTATGAGGCTAAAGATATCATCAATATCAATTTCAGCTTACAATGTTAAACTCTTTCTTTGGGATATCACTTTCTTTATGAAAGATGTGTTTCATTCACTTAGTACAGTATAGTTGTACTACTATGGAATTTAAGTGAATATTCCTTCTTAACTCTTTATTATGTTATTAACATTTAAAACACAGGTGCATTATTAAGAAATTGGTGTTAGTGGTTTTGTTTTCCAGACAATATAGATAATATCAAACAGAAAGAAGCCATATAAAAATAACGACATAAAATTTCACGTTTCGTTTGAAATTTGTACACCACTGTTTTCTTAATCTAACAAGCTGCTTATTTATATATATATATATATATATATATATATATATATATATATATATATATAAACCTTGCTCCTTCGATATCTAGCGCTTGATGCCCGCGCACGTCGTCAAGGTCAGAAAAATGCGCTTGCTTTTACATCACTGATCTACGTAATAGTCCAGTTTACTTTATCAGATTTAGCAGCTCATGACCTTATTAGATTCACTTACTAAGATGGGTCAAGTTTGTAAATATGGCATTAACAACTTATTAACAATGATTTCGCAACGAATGTGATAATATCATGAAAGAGATGGTGCGCTCAGTTACATTATGTAGGGGATATCACACCAGAAGGGCGTACCAACAAATACAGCGTTATTGAAATATTTTAATGGAACCTATTTATGTTTGAAAATTACAATGGGCATGAGGAAGAATCAAAGAAAGAAACTTGTTAAGCACACAAGGTTAGGAAAAATTATTCTATATTTAAATGACTCTAATGTAAGCTTGCATTTTTGTTGATACGCCCTTCTGGCATGATGCCCTCGATATAATTCTCTGGAAACAGTTAATCTAATAAAATTACATAATTATACATTTAATACTTATTAATGTAAGTTATTATAGGGCTCACTCAATTTGTAAATCAGAATGACAATTACTTCAATGTGTGTCACTTAATTGCCTAGTCATAGTAGAACTTCAAAGCAAATGTATTTTAAAATCAATGCTATGTACACAATTAGTACTACTCTTGAATTGAGAGCAAGATTATAGCATGGCTTCATGTTCTACGAAAGTTTACATGAATGTTTATGAAGTTACGACATATTACTTTCGAGCAACGAAAACTGGAAATAAAACTAGACTATTTCTTCTAAAAACAGAACACAAATTTATTTTTATTACTACAAATGCTACTAATTCTTTGTCACTTACTGGCTATAGCAGAACCTTGACTATCTCAGGATATTGTGAGATCAGCTTACCTGAAACAGAAGAAAGCAAAATGAGAATCTGAAGTAGTTAGCTATTAAATTGGGCAATATCAAGACATAATAAAAGGTACAAAATAAAACGAACAACGAATGAATGATATATATATATATATATATATATAT
Source organism: Periplaneta americana (assembly GCF_040183065.1). NCBI lineage: Eukaryota > Metazoa > Arthropoda > Insecta > Blattodea > Blattidae > Periplaneta > Periplaneta americana. Next base: position 48,114,552 of record NC_091127.1, read on the forward strand.
ATATACATATATATATATTGTGTATGTATGTATGTATGTATATTGGACACTGTGTCTCATGTGACAATACAAAATAGGTAAAATAAACCTGTAGCTCAACATTTTTAGGTAATTATACTCTTTTTCTTCATTTAATATGAATCAAAAAGCCAATCTTAGCAGAAATATAAATTGGTAGTGAACCTGAAAAGCTTGTGGGAGGAGGGAAACAATGAGCGGACTGTTTCAGTCTTCTCTTTTAACGGTTCAGTTCTCTTGTGAATCTGTTAGTGTCAAATTATTTTTTCTACGGTAGTGCGTAAAGTTGCATTTTACCCACTGTTATCAGTGCGTTAAGTGAGCCTTTGAAACACTAGTGCGTAAAAAAGTAAGTAATCACTTTAGAATTTTACGCACTGCCAAATAAAATGTAATATTCAATATACAAACTTCATTCAATAAGAAATTAATGCATTACCTCGAACTTTCATTACTTAAATATTACACATAACACAAATAAATAACATACATATTTACATTTTAGCCCTTATTATTCTGAAGTTATTAGTCGACTAAGGCCAGTGGAGTCCTGCAGACCGGAGCCGTGGCGCTACTGCTCCTGCGTTCGTAATACCGCATCGCGATAGTTCACATTACGCCCGCGGCTCCACTCGCCTTGGTCCAGTAATACATATAGTACTCGATGCAACAAAATATGGCGTTCAACATAGATATAATATATTTCTTGAAGAATGTGCTTAATTGCAAGAAAAAAAGATGACTTTTCATCAAAATCCGGTTCCTACTAATGGCATTATACTAACATCTTGCAGTAAGACTGTCATGATATATGAATTTCAACATAGTTCTGGTTCGATGGATATTCCTCGAAACATATTTAATTATAGCCTACAATACTACTATAGGAAAATCAATAAATCATGGTACATGGAAGCAATGGAAATATAAAGCTTCTGTGACACTCATTTCCGATCCTGTTAATAGTTGAATGTCCCATTCAAATAGCACGCGGCTGTTCTATGCTGTTCATGAGGATTCTAAAGGACCTGTCGCAGGGCTAATAGCTACTAAGCCCGCTCTCTAGTATCCAAGCCGAGGGGTGAAGAATGGATCTATGAATTGCACGCCTTATGACGTGGTTTTTATTTCATAGCGGGTGACAATTTCACTGTCAACTAGATGGGAGTGTAAGGATCCTGGTTTAAGGATTTTGGGGAGGGATGCGTGCAACAGAGAACAAAAAGAAAAATAAGAGCAGATGTTCACTCTTCCTTTCTGTAAAAGTAACAGTAGTATACGATACTGTAAATTCCACTTACAGTATTATGATAAATATAACTGTTGTGCAGAAGTACAAAACTTTTTTTTTCGTACATAAAAGGCCTGACGTTGTTGAAGAACTCAACGCTGCCAGAACAAGAAGTCCTATAGAAATTCTGGGCGTGATCCAAATGAGAGTTGGGTAGAGTGTGGCATAAAAATGAGCCTTTGACAGGCATTAAAGCCCAGATACAGAAGGTTGGAAAGTTTTTTTTTGTAAGAGTTTTTTTCACTGCCTACAATATCGAGTATAAATAACGGTAAAAAAGTCACCAGCTTTCCACGAAATATTAAAATTAGGATATTTGTAATTTACAGTTTCCAAAACTTGCCAGAACTTCGAACTTTTTATTTGTAAGAATCCGAGCAAAATTTTGCGTGGAAAAGGATATACTTATGACTTAGAGTTACAGTTAACTTCATATACAGTTATAATAGCTGTATTACAATATGAGATAGGTTTGGACGTAAATCCCGGAAAGACAAAATATATGATTAGGCTATGTCTCGTGACGGGAACATAGTACGAAATGGAAATACAAAAATTGGAAATTTACTCTTTGAATGATTAGGCTATATCTCGTGACGAGAACATAGTACGCAATGGAAATATAAAAATTGGAAATTTACTCTTTGAACGATTAGGCTATGTCTCGTGACGAGAACACAGTACGAAATGGAAATATAAAAATTGGAAATTTACTCTTTGAATGATTAGGCTATGTCTCGTGACGAGAACATAGTACGAAATGGAAATATAAACATTGGAAATTTACTCTTTGAATGATTAGGCTATGTCTCGTGACGAGAACATTGTACGCAATGGAAATATAAAAATTGGAAATTTACTCTTTGAATGATTAGGCTATGTCTCGTGACGAGAACATAATACGAAATGGAAATATAAAAATTTGGAAATTTACTCTTTGAATGATTAGGCTATGTTTCGTGACGGGAACATAGTACGAAATGGAAATATAAAAATTGGAAATTTACTCTTTGAATGATTAGGCTATGTCTCGTGACGAGAACATAATATGAAATGGAAATATAAAAATTTGAAATTTAGCCTTTGAAGAGGCGGAGAAATTTCAAATATATTGGAACAAATATAAATGACATTCGGGAGGAAATTAAACGCAGAATAAATATGGAAAATGCCTGATTTTATTCGGTTGAGAAGCTTATGTCATCTAGTCTGTTCTCAAAAAACTGAAAGTAAGAATTTATAAAACATTTATATTATCGGTTTTTCTGTATGGTTGTGAAACTTGGACTCTCACTTCCAGAGAGGAACAGAGGTTAAGAGTGTTTGAGAATAAGTTGCTTAGGAAAATATTTGGAGTTAAGAGGGATGAGGTTACAGGAGAATGGAGAAAGTTACACAAAGGAGAACTGCACGAATTGTGTTCTTCACGTGACGTAATTAGGAATATTAAGATCAGACACTTGAGATGGGCAGGACATGTAGCACGTATGGGTGAATCCAGAAATGCCAAATGGCGTGTTAGTTGAAGGCCTGAGGGAAAAGGATCTTTAAGGAGCCCGAGACGTAGATGGGAGGATAATATTAAAATGGATTTGATGGCGTTGGGATATGAAGGTAGGGACTGAATTAATCTTGCTCAGAATAGGTACAGATGACGGCTTATGTGAGGGGCGGCAATGAATCTCCGGGTTCTCTAAAAGCCATTTGTGAGTAAGCTGTATATTATAATATGGTATTATAGGATAGGGTTGTGCTTTTAGTACCTCCCTCATGCCAATAACACTTCTGTAGAAAAGAATAATAAAAATGCGTTAATAAGCATCTTGATTTTTCCTCAGAACTGTTGGATTCTGGATTTGAAGTATCTGTTATCCATCATATTTGTAATAATATCGTATTCAGTTTCGTATATTAAAACCGAAATATACTGTATTCAATTTCTATTCACATAAATATGAAAATAAAAAATCAGAGAACATATGTTTGACAGAACCTAAATGTACCACAACTGCAGCTTATAATCACAGTAGCAACTTCGGTCCAAGGCTTTATAACAAGATAACAGCTAAATTCCCAAACATTCAATTTGGTAATGCTCCTTATTTTAAAAGATAAATTAAAAATTATTTAGGGATAAAATACAAATTTTCAACTTTCATTTGTTTAGGAAATTTGGTTTCATATGAAGAAGAAAAAGATATCAGCTATAAATTAAATAATTATTTGAAAATAAAGGAATTATAAACAAATTTAAACACATAAAACTTTAAAGAAAACCAAGTTGAAATTGTACAACACACTAGGTCCCCCCACCTTCACGGCAGTGAAAACTGGACCATCAGAGCAGCAGATTCATAAGAATAAGAGGAGGAGAAATGAAATACATGCGAACAACAGCAGGTTACATTTGGATGGACTACAAAACTAATACAGAAATTGCAGAAGAATTAAAAATAGTTCCAGTATTAGAAAAAAATTGAAAATTATAAAACAAAATGGTTCCAACACATACACAGAATGGCAAGAAACAGACTACCCAAAATTTTGAAAAAAAAAAACACGTTCCAAGAGGAAGGAGAAGTCAAAGAAGACCTAGATAAAAACTTTTAGACAGTGAGATCGAAACAGATCAACTAATGGCCTAATTCCATGACAGCTAGGAGATGATTTAAAGTTTCAATTATTGTAATATCTGTGTTTTTCTTTTTTCTTTTTATTCTTTAATCTGCTGACTAATAAAATACTTATCTTAACATTTTGTGGAATGCCCCCTAAGCAAGAATATGTACTCTTTATGGGGATGCTAGAATGATTTCTTATAAAAATAATATGTACAGGGACATCAATTTATTTTTACTTCAATTTTTATTGTACCTGAGTTTTTTAATGTACTTCACTCCCACCCCTTCTACTAAGGAAGTTCCAACTCCACACAGAACCAAGACCGCAGATAGTAAGCAGTACTGAGTTACTGAGTATAGTACGTTCCAGAAATATGTTCGCGTTTTCCAGTGACGAAAGAGCTTTCAATATTGAATCATATTTTCGCACAGGTACTGTCCGTTTGCCTACGTCGCATCCCGATTTCCCCCACCTGCTTCTGCTCGCCCCTCTGTAAAAGCTGGGCTGTCTTAGCTCTTTTCTGAAAACATTAATTTCTCTTAGGAATTGGATGTTTACGTAATATTATACAGCTATTTAAAATAACTTAAATAAAAGGGTCTCGTAAAGTAATTAACTGTCACGTGATTTCCTCCCTTTCTACAATCCTGCGGCATAACCACTTGGACGGACAGTAGATAGCATGTCTGAGTAATTTTATATTTTCGGGTCGGGCAGAAGTGAAGATTGAATTCACAGTACGTAGAGTAGGTACAGAATTATTTCAACATGAGTTACTAGTACGAAGGACGAAACTGGCAATTGGAATTAGATGCAATAGTCTATAGTGCGATAATATGCACAAAAGAACTGAAGCCTGTATCGAAATGAACGGCCACCATTTTCAAAATTGTGTTTAAATATTGATATTATGATTATTTTTCAATTTAACTTCTTTCTCTATATTGTACGCTAGTGTGATGTAGACAGTATACACTGCATAATGAATACGTTCGCATGGATAACTCACTTCGTGAGTAAAAACACTTATTCGTAATACAGTACTGTACTTTGATTAAAGAAAGACCTAATGGAAATTATCAAACTCAAAATCGCGATATTTCCTAGTTTACGTAAATGGATGAACTACTTTTCTTCCATCCTATACCTAGTAGAGTGATTTGTGTTTTACGCCAGTATCATCGAACTCCAGTCTTGGAGGAGGGAGCAAGCGGTGTTTCCGGTTCTCTAAAGGTATAGACAGGTTAATATTAAAAATGTTAGTAAAAATAAAATGATGTCCCTGTATATTTGTTCTAGCAATAAATTTTTATTATTTATTATTATGAATGATTGGAATGACCTACCTGCAGCGGTCTTTGAGGGTTGTCCTTCCTTAAGGAGATTCAAGAATAACTTAAAAAGTTGTGTATAAAGTGCAAATTAAAATTAAGGTGACATTTAACATTTAATTTTGTAAGGTGACATGTATTTATTTAGCCTGACGAGTTACTCCCTTGGTTTGAATTGTAAATTATTTAAAAATAGCGTGTAAGAGTGTCTTAGACTAGAAATGTTTAGCTTAAATTTAGTTCTGTTTATAAGTATGCATAAGGGTGTAATTATTTCTCTTATTTGAACTGTTGTATCAGTGGAGCGAGGTGAGTCAGTGAAGTTATGGTTTTACAGTGCAGTGAATAGTTCCGATCAGTGATAATTTATAGCGTCAATGAAATGTGTTCTATAGTGTCAGAGAAATGTGTCCTAAAGTGTCAGTGAAATGCGTCATAGTGCCACTACAGTGAGTGAGATGAGAGTAAAGTGAAAGACTATTGAAACTTATGTAGGGCCAATACATATTTTATTTTTATTTTATTTTATTTTATTTTAAATCCACCACCAAAAGAAGCAGGCTTCCAATTACAGGTGGCATACATAGATATATACACAAAATACATAATAAGAGAAAAAACAACAAAATAAACAACACAAACGAAGTAAAGAATATACATAATGGTAATAGATGCTAGAATATAATATTACAGTTAATATAGTGCCAAATGTCAATATAGGTTGTATTGTAAAATTAGGTTATTTTATGTTTTATTATTAATTGTAATTATTTTGTTAAACTGTATTGTGTATTCTTATTGTATTGTGTATATAATTATATTGTGTATTGTAATTTTATTATGTATTGTTTATATTGTGTATACCACTGCCACCGGTTGCAGTGTAAATAAATAAATACATACATATTACCTTATTACCTTCCAAGAACGTTGAGGAACACAAATTACAAGGCATATAAATAATATGACTGCATAACCAAAATAAAATGAATTAAAAAAACTGGTAAAATATTCAATCAGAATTTATTAATAGTAGTGGGTTATAACATTAAACCAATATTCTGGGACAAAAGCATAACACAGCAAGAAGCAAAAGGTCAATAGTACTTTAGTTTAAATATTAATATGAGAAGTATCTGGTTTTGAACGCTCAGTACCTCATAAAAATTTGAATGTTTTCTGTCACGAACCTGCCATTAACAATGCTAAAGGTCTCTTTCATGTAAAACGTCCTAATGGACTAACAGTGCCTCTTGACCTACCAGAGATTCATAGTGTTACTTTGTGTTATGTGTTGATACAAGTTAAAAAAAGTCGACAAACGTCCAAACAATATGCTTCTACGAGTTCATGTTTGTCTGAAATGAAGGTAGATTCCTGGTAAAATGAATAGGCGATGGAGCACTGAAAAAAAAGTATGAAAACTAGCAACATTTATAAATATTTATTTAATATAGCCTACGTCGTCTTATATCACATTCTCTGAACTCAAATTAGCAGACAGTCTAGCCAAACAATGATGATTTTATAGAAAAAAATCAAAAGAAGTAAGGACTTAATATTTAGATTCTTATTCAATAATAAAGAATCCTTGTCAAGAAGATAGCAGATAGTTTATTTTATTTTACGCAATGTGTAACAATCCAGTTCTTTATTATGTCCCTATTCATATTTATTATCTTAACTATCATTAAAACTAATACAAATTAAATAAATGTATTGTGAACTCAAACATAAAGTTGACCTTCGTTACAAACGTTGGACTTTCGCTATAATAATTGAGGACCTGACATTCTAAATGTGCTAAGTGCCAAAAACTACTTTCTGATATAATGATGAAGAACACTCTGCGCAATGCATGCTGAGATACCTACAACACCGTCTTTTGGCGCACAAATGAGCCAGAGTTGAGCTATGGCAATGACAGTTTAGTATGATATTCTCACATGGATGTTCTTCCCTTAGGTTGAATAAAATGAATTTGAAAAACTGGCACTTAGCACATTCGAATGTTAAATCTTCAAAGAGATAGATTTGGAAGTAAATCCCGAAAAGACAAAGAATATTATTATGTCTTGTGACCAGAATTTTGTACAAAATGAAAATATAAAAATTGGAAATTTAACCTTTGAAGAGGTGGGAAAATTTAAATACCTTGAAGTAACAGTAACAAATATAAATGAAACTCGGGAGGAAATTAAACGCAGAATAAATATAGAAAATGCTTGTTATTATTAGATTGAGAAGATTTTGTCATCCAATCTGCTGTCAAAAAAGCTGAAAGTTAGAATTTATGAAACAGTTACATTACCGGTTGTTTTGTATGGTTGCGAAACTTGGACTCTCACTTTGAGAGAGAAGCAAAGGTTAAGGGTGTTTAAGAATAAGGTACTTAGGAAAATATTTGGGGCTAAGAGGGATGAAGTTACAGGAGAATATAGAAAGTTACACAAGGCAGAATTGCACGCATTGTAGTATTCTTCATCTGACATAATTAGGAACATTAAATCCAGACGTTTGAGATGGGCAGGATATGTAGCACGTATGGGCGAATCCAGATATGCATATAGAGTGTTAGTTGGTAAACCGGAGGGAAAAAACTTTTGCGAAGGCCGAGACGTAGAAGGGAGGATAATATTAAAATGGATTTGAGGGAGGTGGGATATGATTTTAGAGACTGGATTAATCTTGCTCAGGATAGGGACCGATGGCGGGCTTATGTGGGTGGTAATGAACCTCCGGGTTCCTTAAAAGCCATAAGTAAGTAAGTAAGGTCTTCAATAGGAAATGATCGGAGTAAAATTAATAAACCTTTCAACACTAGTTCAGTTACTTTTGTGAATTTCTTGCCATATTTTTGCTGACATACTTTCTAATTTACATAATTAATTGAGAAAATGTAAATAAATCGCAATTAAAATCATCAAACATGAGTTTTTTCAAACAATGATAGAAAATAGACAGACAGACAGGCAGACAGACAGACAGACAGGCAGGCAGGCAGGCAGGCAGGCAGGCAGGCAGGCAGGCAGGCAGGCAGGCAGGCAGGCAGGCAGGCAGGCAGGCAGGCAGGCAGGCAGGCAGGCAGACAGACAGACAGACAGACAGACAGACAGACAGACAGACAGACAGACAGATAGATAGATAGATAGATAGATAGATAGATAGATAGATAGATAGATAGATAGATAGATAGATAGATTTATTGAATAATATTATACATACAAATTTTATATTATCATAATTTTGTCTAAAATCCATTGCACGGGTCTTCTGACCGTACGTGCTTTGTATCGAAAACAAGTCCTCCTTTGTAGATTCTCCCCCCACCTATAATTACATCCGACTACTCTCTAAAAGAACACACGCATTAAAAATGGAAATGACACAATAAAACACATTATATAATATATCCTAACCTAAAAGACATAAAAGTGTACAGTTGGGTGTATACTATTATCTCTTCCTCAGTTCGCGTCGCAAACTTCGACAGCTGCAGCTCTAATCTTCCTCCCCTTCAAGAGGAACAATCCAGTCTTTTGTTCCCATTCTCTATTCCCCATGAGGTCAAGACATGCAAGCGAACTCCTACTCTGACCTAGCATCGAGGGTGGTAAATATTTTCTCCGCACCTGTTCCAATTCGACACACATTAATAAAATATGCTTATAGGAATCCTTTTCTTTGCAAAGCGGACAAAGACGCTCCCCTTCTTCGTTGACAATTTTATTACCCTTCCATGCCCGCAATCTTAGCAACGCTAAACCTGCTCTGCTGTCTTTGTTACAAGAATTTATGTAGTCACACCTCCCCCAGTTAAGCATGAGATCTGATTGTAAATGTAGTGAGGACTTTTCCGAACATTGGATCTCAATCTCTTGCCTCTCGATATCAATTAAACGCATCTTAACATTACGCCATACATTCCTCCTGTTATTCTCTCCTTTCTCCCACAACCATCCCATTCCTATATGATGCAGCCCTCTCTGCAGTTTATAAACCCACCCCTTTTCCCAGCCCTCCCTTTGTTGAACTTTGTAGCAAATCGACCGTAGAAGAGCCTGATCCCCAAATATAATTTTTAACCAGTATTTTATCACCCTGACTTTATGATAGAAAATAGTAAAATATGTTATAGTTAAGTAATATTTATATTTTATAGTAGTGTTATAAATTCGTATAAATTAGGCCCTAAATATTTTAATAAAACGTTATGACTAGGTACCGGATTTTATGTAATATCAAGGTCTGAAATATGTACATATTTATGTAAGAAAAATAAACTGAATATGTGCCAAAATATGTAAAATCATGAAAATATTTAATATCAATATCTGGCAGGTATAGGATAGGTAAGACTCTCCAGTTGTGATTTCATAGAGCACCCGACTTTTTGATCGCACACTTGATACATTACTATTTTTCCATCTGTAGTGAAAGCTTCGTCCATTGCAATCCATGATTTTATTTTTGTCGTTAGGGTTGAAGATACAGGAGGCATTTTAGTTAGTTAAAAGCTGTAGATAAACTTACTTGCACTTTATAGGTATTGTAAGTACTAAAACTTAATGAGTGAAATGAATGACACAACAGTACTGCAAGCACTGTTTCGCTTTACTGGATTAGGAGAAAATAAGAGGAGATGTGGGACACATTCATTTTAGCTGCTCCCTGTAAGAAACAAAGTACCTACTAAAACCTCAAACTATAGGCATTTACAAACTGTTGTTTGAAAAGTGACATTCCTGTGTCATTCAGAAGGGTAAGAATATGCCAGCAGAGAACCATACTTTCTGATTGCTCGGAAAAATCCCATTTCCGTATAGGTCTACTAAATTTAAAATAAAGAGGTCAAGCAATAACCTGAAAGTCTCATGTCAGACTTAATACGGGTTTTCCCTGGAAGAATTAAGAAGAGGTTGAGTAAGGTTACAAATTGCATGGGAACAACTTGTTAAGACATGTGCAGAACAATTATAGTTCGAAACAAATCATGTCGTCCTCGTCCCATCGACCGCATGAAGGCAACGCTACTTTCTAAGTGATATTTACAATACAAGGTACACTAGTTGTACGAGAAAGGTTGCCTTTTGTTCACTCATATTTACAGTAGGCGGTATGGGGTGAGTGTCTCTATTACGTTTTGTTTCGTCCCGATATATATACTTTCTCGGGTACGTAAAAAGGGTTTTTAAATCTGTGTATTTAAAATTGTAAACTTCCCCAGTAGAATTTTTTTTTTCCTTCCAGAGAAGTAAAAATGAATAAAACCCCTAAATATGTAGATTTATGTAATACCAAGCCATAATATGTAATGTGGGGTAAATATGTAAAAATATGTAATATCAAATTTTTAATATATTAATGGTAATTACAAGATTCGCAAAGATTTGTTATTTATGTACGTTTAGGTTGAAAGGAATATAAAATGTAATTACATAAAAATCCGGTCCCTAGTTATCACATAGTCTACTAAAATTGTTTCTTTTTTTAAACTAAGAAAGGCTATTTGCGTCATAAAACATTTTAAAATAGAGTTAGTAATAGCTAAAAGTTCGGGTCCTAATTAGCATCACGTTTGACCCTTTGAGCCTATAGATTTTAAAGCTTCTTTCCTTTTATTGTGGGTCCATTATGCTACCACTTATCCTATCGTATAACACATGACAATTAGTTGCTAGGTCTACTAGTTTGCTTATAAAAGGACTATACAAGCACACCAGTCATTGTGTGTTACACAAAGAGACGAGAGACGTATGTCCAATTTGTATTTATATAACGGGTGTGATAGAATACTCTTGACACTTTACAAATTGTGGTGACCCGATACTGTTGAACACGACACCGGCGCACGACTGCGCTGTTCACGGTTCACTGTTCGGAAGCGATGCCAAACCTCCTCAAGTTTCATATCCAACTTGTTTCCAAACTTTGGCTGTGCTACGGGAAGTGTTAAAACGGAGGAAGCCATCTCAGATAACTTCCTCTTCACTTACGCTCTAACACTTACGCCTTCATATTCTTCTTACATTGTAATATAAAGCTACTCCTTCCCCTCACTGCGTCCCCCCTTCCATTCGTTTCCCTCTCACTTGTTCACTCCACACTGCATATATTTCCTTTGTAGGGCTGCCTTCATTTTGCGGATAATAGGAAATTGCCAACACCGGCTAAGAAACAAGGACTTACAATGTCTCCGTGCATAAGAGAAAGGAGAATGTATTTCATTATCTCCGAGCAAGGACATCAAGTAATGAATTTCAGATTCGAGGCCGTTAGACTGTGGGAAATAATTGTCAGCCAAAGGATTAAAGGAACATGAATTTAAATACACACAGAATAGATTGCATTATAGTCTCTGTTAGTTGCCAAAGAACTCTGAAGTACATCAGAAGAGTTAGTATTAAGACCAATAATCTGAAATTGAAAGCTTAAGAAAATGAGATGAGAAGAAAATGTAATATCAAAATAAATATGAAATCATAAAATGGACAAGAGAGTAAAATGTAGAATGAAATATGCCATTTACAACTAGGTAATAATTTATTTATTGAATCTGACAGAGCTAAGGCCAGTATGCCTTCTCTTCCGCCCAGTTAGACTCTAATTCTAATTAAATACAATTGGTTACATAGTTATTACATTAATATCTAGACCATAAAACAACATGAAAGTAAATAATGAAAGTTGGATAAGTAATGTTAGTGTGACAATAATAAATATTGGTAAGAAATAATATAATAATAATAATAATAATAATAATAATAATAATAATAATAATAATAATAATAATAATATAAATGAGATAATTTAATTATTTATTGAGAAACTTGAAATAGCTATTATTGTTAACAAGAATTGTTAGAAAACTATTTCCTCAGTATTCTTAATTTGGTTTGATGTCTGACAGTCCCTGACATTAGTCGGTAAGGAATTCCGAAGTCGAGGAACAGCCACGGTGAAAGAAGATGAATATGAGGATGTTCGGTGGGAGGGAATGGATAATATTGAGGAGTGTTGTGATCGTGTGTCTAGGTTATGGTGGGTGGATAAATTTTGAAAACGAGACGCAATTTAGACAAGAGTGGAGAAATGCAATATGTGAAAGAGAAGGGAAAGACAGTGGATTTTCCTACGATCTTCTAGACGGAGCCAGGACAACATTTCGAGGGATGGTGTTACGTGATCAGCCCGGCGAATATTGCGGACGAAACGGACGCACATATTATGAACACGTTGTAGCCTCTGCGTCTAAGTAACGCTGACGTCAGTAAACAGAATATCACAGTAATCGAAGTGGGGCATCACGAGGTAGGCAATTCGATTTGAAGACCGAGGTAATCATGTTGAAGACAGAGAATATAACTGTTTTAAATATCAGCCATTGTCCAGGACGATGCTAGCATTTACAAATATTCCCCACTCATGTAATCTTGAAACATTTATTCATGCAATTTTAAACTGTAGCATATTGACAGTACTGCTTTTTACGTACGCGGCAAAAGTCACCTCAGGGAAAAAAAAATCTTTAGCACGTGAATTGTTGTATTAGTTAAGGAGTCATCTCTATGTGCAGAAGTATATCCATGGAAGAAATGTAAGAAACGAAAGGAGAAGAAACAGGATATAATAATTAAAAAATAAAAAGAAGATTAAAGGAGAGGCATACTTCAGCCACTATTTTTTCTTAAAATAACCATTGTCTACAGTTACCTACATTTACACATGTAACTTATTTCTATGTGGCAATTTAAGTTACAAATGTACTTCAGTTTTCCAAAGTTTCTACAATGCCTTAACAAATGGCATGATGAATTTCACACTTGAAGTGTCAACAATGTGGACCTAGAAAAGGCTTTTGACAGAGTGAAATGGAATAAACTGATGGGGATCCTAACGAAAATGGGTGTGGATTGGACAGAGAGAAGACAGTTCAGTAATCTTTATATGAAACAAAGAATGAAATTCAGGATAGGAGAAGATATGTCAGAAAGAAGTGAAATTGGGAGAGGAGTACGTCAAGGATGTCCTTTATCACCTACCCTGTTCAACATCTACTAGGAGGATTTAGTAAAGAATTGTTTTCAGAACATGGGAGGAGTGACAGTAGGAGAAAGTAGAATAAAATGCATAAGATTTGCTGATGATATGACGCTGTTAGCAGAAGAGAAGATGATACTAAAGGATATGCTATTGGAGCTAAATGACAGCTGTGAGCAGTATGGAATAAAGATAAATGCAAATAAGACGAAGAACATGGTCATAGGAAGAAAAATACAGAAAAATAAAAAAATGCGAATTCTAAATGAGGCAGTAGAGCAAGTGGGCAGCTTCAAATACTTGGGGTGTACTATAAGCAGTAATATGAACTGCTGCCAGGAAGTGAAAAGGAGTATAGGAATGGCAAAGGAAGTTTTTAATAGTAAAAGGAGCATCTTCTACGGACCTCTGGAAAAATAACTAAGGAAGAGACTAGTGAAGTGCTTTGTGTGGAGTGTGGCATTGTATGTGGGCAGAAATATGGACATTACGACGAAGTGAAGAGAAGCGAATAGAAGCATTTGAAATGTCGATATGGAAAAGAATGGAACGTGTGAAGTGGACAGACAAAATAAGAAACGAAGCTGTGCTGGAAAGAGTGAGTGAAGAAAAAATGATGCTGAAATTAATCAGAAAGTGTTTACGATTAGAAGAAAAAACTCAAATACCACAAAAAAATAATACAAAAAATAATTTTCATTAGTTTTAATAATTTAACAAAAATATTGGTCTTGTAAACCAAAAATAAAGAACACCTTTTAAAACTTCAGAAAAAAGATTATGTCTTTGAAAAAGGAATTGGTTGGGTCACTGGCTGAGAAGAAACTGTCTACTGTAGGATGCACTGGAAGGAATGGATAACGGGAGAACAGTTCGGGGCAGAAGAAGATATCAGATCAGTCGACATTAAGATATATGGATCATATGAGGAAACGAAGAGGAAGACCGAAAATAGGAAACATTGGAGAATGCTGGGTTTGCAGTGAAAGACCTGCCCTTGAGCAGAATACTAAATGGATGAATGAGTACCAAACAATACCCATGTCAGATAGTTTTTTTTGTTTTTCCTGAAAATTTATGTTTTTGGACTATGGTTGCTTTTCCAAAAAAACCTTCAATTATTTTCAAGCTTCAGCAAGGACGTAACTTCTGTGTTATTTAAATGTAATAAATCGAGTACTTTTACCTCTCGAATATAATCCTTTTCCGAAGAGCCAGGGCCTTCTGCCACGTTTACAGACTGGCAAAGGATCCAATGAACATCACGTTAACCTCTCAACCACGTAGCACAATATTTGACGGAATAATCCGCCACGTCCGCGATGTTGATGACGATATCTTGAAAATGCATAAATCCAGGGATGGGGGGCCGGCTCCATCATGTGTCCACTTGTGGCGCGGCTGATCTCTGCTGTGATGTGTGAATCGTCCAGATGTCGCGCCTAACGCTGCTGTACATTACGTACACATGTGAGAGGGCTGCACGGCTCAGCGGTCATCGTGTAATGCTACTTCGACCGTAAGTCCTACTACACTGCCCTCCCATCTAAGGCGATCTGCTCCGAGGATGTATCGGTTCCCATTAAATGCGGCACAAGGCACACTCGTGCACATTATTCCTTCTTGTTCTTCAGGATTTCTCCTGTTATCTCTGACGTGGTCTCGCTTCACGACGTATTATGGCTTTGTACCCATCGTCGTCCTAGGTCCACCATGAGGGCATCTGCACTCGATCATCAAATAAGCAGTCATCCGTACTGACAGTACGACTTCACTAATCTATTAGGTCGTCTCAAAATGTCGGTTTTTAACCCTTTCCGTTCAAATGAGTCCACTTGGAATCACCAACATTTCTGTAATATGCGACTCGTATGATTTGCCTGATGATTCCATTTGGTATCCTCAGAAGTAGTTTCGTTCTTTGCCAATAGAGTGCATCACCCACCAGTTCCTTGGCCAGCTGTTATTATTTATTTGTTTATTCTGGTGTATTTAAGGCCATCAGGCCTTCTCTTCCACAACACCAGGAATACAAATACAATAACAGAAATAAACAGAAAAAATACACTAATACAAAATAAAGCTACAAAAAAAAATAAAGGGAGAGAGAGAAAAAAACACTATAAACAAAGTAAAGCCACACAAAAATATACACAGGTTGCAGTCACACAAACTTTAAATGAGTGATTAAGTATCATAATAACTTGTATCCTAAATAATTAACTAACATAAACAAGAAACTTGCAATTTTAATCTAGATTAAAAAAGAAAAAGAAAAAAAACACAAATCAATACTTCTAGCAATACCTAAAAACATTAACTAAGACAAAATTTTCCAATTTAATTTTGAACTGTGATAAAGTCCGGCAGTTCCTGACGTCATTAGGTAACGAATTCCAGAGGCGAGGTATTTCTACAGTATAGGAACATGAGTATAAAGACGTTCTATGATGAGGGATAGAAAGAAGTGCTTGATGTCGGTTTCGAAGAGTTGTAAGAAATTGAAAGCGCGATAACAGATAATTCGGAGTAGAAGTATGCATGATTCTAAACAGAAGAGACAGTGAATGTATTGTTCTTCGTTCCTTCAGACGCACCCATGAAAGTAATTGGAGGGAAGGTATTATATGGTCAAATTTACGAGTATTGCAGATGAATCGTATGCACACATTATGAACACGTTGTAGTCTCTCAGCTAAGAGTGAACTTACATTAGTTAGCAAGGAATCGCAATAATCAAAATGGGGCATTACAAGCGTCTGAATAATATTCTTTTTTTAGACTAAGTGGTAGAAATTCTTTCATATGGAACAAGGAGTGAAGTTGAGAAAATATTTTTTTGCAAATGTGTGTTACTTGAATGTTCCAATTTAGATCGCTATGCATAAAAATGCCAAGATTTTTAACTGTTCCACTGTATTTAACAATAATCCCATTCAATATTATAATATGTTGTATAGTACTACTATCAAGAGTGCTTCGTATACGATTATGTCCCATTACGATTGCTTGCGATTTCTCTGGATTTAACCTTAATCCAAATTTTTGTGCCCACAGTGAAATCGAATTCAAGTCTTCGTTTATTAGGAAGAGGGTTGCTTTGTTTTTCTGTTTCTCTATAATCTTACATCACAATACAAGAAAGATGCAAAGAAAAAATTATTTCATCCACAAAAAAACAATTCAGGCCAGAAAGGGTTAAATTTACTAAAGAATATTATATTTTTTGTCCTACAGAATATATCTGTTATGGTAACAATTAATATTAGAGAAGAAAAATTCGTTCCGGCGCCGGGATCGAATACGGGTCCTTGGTTCTACGTACCAAGCGCTTTCACCATTGAGCTACGCCGAAGTCCAATCCACAGCACCGGATCGAACTCCCCTCCTCCACAGTTTTTCCTTTTGTGGTCTGACTCCAAGTTGGGCATGTATGTTTACACTTTATTGAGTCAACTGCCATTATACAAGGAGCGCACTCAGTTGAGTGACTTGGTGGCCGGGATTCCACAGTAATGAGCATAAAAATCTGTACAGAAATATGCACTGTTGCTAGAAGAATTTACTAAAGGTTATTACTTTTTTATCCTACAGAATCTGTTATCCATGTATTGTGGGTCCCTATCATCACGGCATGGCGCGTCCTCAGGTTGCGGATAGAGGAGACGGCCTCCAGATATGGAGGGTAGCTGTGAATATATTGAATAAGCAGTCGTGGACAGCCGATAAGGGGTGGTCCTCCAGCTTGGGGGTTGGGCGAAGGGCTAACAACCCATCACCGTAAAAAACAGCTTGTTACGAATCCCTACAATAAGGTTATATTACCGGTTGTCCTGTATGGTTGTGAAACTTGGACTCTCACTTTGAGAGAGGAACATAGGTTAAGGGTGTTTGAGAATAAGGTGCTTAGGAAAATATTTGGAGCTAAGCGGGATGAAGTTACAGGAGAATGGAGAAAGTTACACAACGCAGAACTGCACGCATTGTACTCTTCACCTGACATAATTAGGAACATTAAATCCAGACGTTTGAGATGGGCAGGGCATGTAGCACATATGGGCGAATCCAGAAATGCATATAGAGTGTTAGTTGGGAGACCGGAGGGAAAAAGACCTTTAGGGAGGCCGAGACGTAGATGGGAGAATAATATTAAAATGGATTTGAGGGAGGTGGGATATGATGATAGAGACTGGATTAATCTTGCACAGGATAGGGACCGATGGCGGGCTTATGTGAGGGCGGCAATGAACCTTCAGGTTCCTTAAAAGCAATTTGTAAGTAAGTAACAGAATCTGTTATGGTACTGTGGAACTCCGGCCATCTAGTCACTCAACTGAGTGCGCTCCTTGTATAATGGCGGTTGACTTAATAAAATGTCAACATATGTGTCCAACTTGGAGTCAGGCCACAAAGGGAAAAACGCTGGAGGAGAGAAGTTCGATCCGGTGCTATAGATTGGACTTCGGTGTAGCTCAAAGTTGAGAGCGCTTGGAACATAGAACCAAGGACCCGGGTTCGATCCCCGGCGCCGGAGCGAATGTTCTTCTCTAATATTAAATATTAATATTAACAGAAAGGGTTAAGTTTGTTTTGTAAGATTTCAATTATTCACTTTAGTTGAGCAACACAATTTACAGGATACTATGGTTACTCTTAGAGACCGGAATCTTAGTCTCTATCTTTTCAGTTAAGTGAGTACGGAGTTTATGCAATGAGGCAATGACTTGAAGAAGAGTAGTAGCGCGTGGTGCTGTATGTTGAAAACAGACGGCGCCCGCATCAAGGGAAACAAACACACACATAAATCAACGTAAAGATTAATTTTTTCGTCCTATAGAATTATCTGTTATGGTTACCATTGGTTATTAATGGAGAAAAATTCGCTCCGGCGCCAGGGATCGAATTCAGGTGCCCAGTTCTACGCACTGGGCGCTCTAACCACTGAGCTAAGCAAAGGCTCAAGCCACAGCACCGGATAGACTCTCTCTCCCTTGATACTTTTCCCTTATTGACTTTACTCCATGTTCAACTTATACAGGGACATAATTTTATTTTTTTTCTAACATTTTTAATATTAACCTGTCTATACCTTTAGAGAACGGGAAACACCGCTTGCTCCCCCCTCCAAGACTGGAGTTCGATGATACTGGCGTAAAACACAAATCACTCTACTAGGTATAGGATGGAAGAAAAGTAGTTCATCCATTTACGTAAACTAGGAAATATCGCGATTTTGAGTTTGATAATTTTCATTAGGTCTTTCTTTAATCAAAGTACAGTACTGTATTACGAATAAGTGTTTTTACTCACGAAGTGAGTTATCCATGCGAACGTATTCATTATGCAGTGTATACTTTCTACATCACATTAGCGTACAATATAGAGAAAGAAGTTAAATTGAAAAATAATCATAATATGAATATTTAAACACAATTTTGAAAATGGTGGCCGTTCATTTCGATACAGGATTCAGTTCTTTTGTGCATATTATCGCACTATAGACTATTGCATCTGATTCCAATTGCCAGTTTCGTCCTTCGTACTAGTAACTCATGTTGAAATAATTCTGTACCTACTCTACGTACTGTGAATTCAATCTTCACTTCTGCCCGACCCGAAAATATAAAATTACTCAGACATGCTATCTACTGTCCGTCCAAGTGGTTATGCTGCAGGATTGTAGAAAGGGAGGAAATCACGTGACAGTTAATTACTTAAAGAGGCCCTTTTATTTAAGTTAAATTAAACAGCTGTATAATATTACGTAAACGTCCAATTCCTAAGAGAAATTAATGTTTTCAGAAAAGAGCTACGACAGCCCAGCTTTTACAGAGGGGCGAGCAGAAGCAGGTGGGGGAAATCGGGATGCGACGTAGGCAAACGGACAGTACCTGTGCGAAAATATGATTCAATATTGAAAGCTCTTTCGTCACTGGAAAACGCGAACGTATTTCTGGAACGTACTATACTCAGTAACTCAGTACTGCTTACTATCTGCGGTCTTGGTTCTGTGTGAGTTGGAACTTGATTAGTAGAAGGGGTGGGAGTGAAGTACATTCAAAAACTCAGGTACAATGAAAATTGAAGTAAAAATAAAATTATGTCCCTGTATATTGACACTTACTGTTGACTTAATATGTCCCGCGTCGTGGCGTCATAGTCTAAGGCATCCTGCCTAGGACTCGCGTTACGGAATGCGCTCTGGTTCGAGTCCTCATGTGGGAAGAAATTCTCATGAAATTTCGGCCAATGTATGGTACCGTGCCCATTCAACATCGTGATGCACTTGGGGAGCTATGATAGATAGCGAAATCCGATTACGAAAGCCAGCTATAACGGTTGAGGGAACATCGTGCTAACCACAAGATACCGCCATTCTAGTTGCGTGATCGTTCAGCTCTGCTTCGGCATATAGACGTGAGGCCAACAGCCGGCTAGTTGGTCATGGTCCTTCATGGGCTGTCGTGCCTCGGATTATTATTATTATTATTATTATTATTATTATTATTATTATTTGTTGACTTAATATGTATTGTCACTATATGTCGAAAATGGAGTAAGGCCAATAAGGGAAAAGTACCAAAGGAGAGAGATTCGATCCACTGCTGTGGATTGAGCCTCGGCGTAGCTCAGTGGTTAGAGCGCCCAGTTCGTGAAACTGGGGCCCCGGATTCGATCCCCGGCGCCGGAGCGAATTTTTCTCCGTTAATAACCTATGGCTACTCATTCTTAGTTTTGATGTAAGGACTGGAGACACGAGAATTAAGAAAGTCTAATAAAATAGTAATAGAACCCATTGCCTCAGAAATAATTTCTACGTACAGGAGCGTAAAGGCACAATATGCCTATTAAAGGTTGTAGTGCTATCATTCGGGGTCCGCCTCCACACTAAAAGAAGAAAAATTGTACAAAGTGGAAAAAGAAATATAGTTCATCTCGCCTCATTCTTTGAACTTTGCCTAATGAGTCCACACGTCAGAATCGTGATTGTTATAGAGGTTTTATCCAAATGTGAATATGAATGTGAATGTACATATTTGTCTTTAAGAAATATACCTTTCGGTGAAGCGGCACTTCACATTATTAGTATACAGTGTCGTCTCACCGTTTTACACGCCTCTCGTACAAGTCAATTGGGACATTACTTATTTTTAATTTATTATTGCAATTCTTCCACTAATCTTTTCTTGTCTTTCATCAATTCTTCCTCTACTTTACTCCTAACCCATCATTATACCAAACATACTGTAAACCCCCTCACTCTACATCTCTAATTATTTGCACTTTTCACTAGTCCCTTTTCCACATTGCTACTTTTTAGGTCTTAGTTTTCTTCTCTCATGATTTATGTCCCCTCCACACCATTTCCTTAAGTCATACTGTTTTTTCACCTTGTTTTCCCCTCTTCCTTCATCACTACTCCCTGAATTATCTCCTACTTGCGTTACTCTATTTCTAGTCAGCTCGATTTAGATCTTAGTTCCTTCATCCGCTTCGGAATTGCTCCCATCTGATGTCCACTTTTACCCGAATGTAGAGCGAGTGTTAGGTAATTTCATGACGAATACTAGACTTCACCTCATCTCGCCAAAAAATTTGTATAATACTTGATTTGTTCCACATCTTAAAGCTCCAAAGCTAATGTAATACTCGTATCTATAGAATACAATAAATGAAATAAAAATTCGACTGGAAAAGTTTATTATGTAGCAGACTGTATTTCAGCTAACTCCGCAATACTCTCTTCGCTTAATCGATGAATCCATAACCTACATTCCATTAGTTTTACAGCTCGTATGAGATCCATTAAATGAAATGACGTCGGGACATACGCGGTTGCACGGAAGTGGCAGTAACAAGTGCTAAATGAACAGTCCGAGACCATAAAATCTGTATTAGTATTTGGGTCCAGTTATTGCAGTTCTATTCCTTCTCTCTGAGAATTATTTTTGTATGTATTTAGTGTTAAGCTGCACTTTATAGGCCATTCCTCGTATTTCTAGAATCTAGATGGTTACGTATATAGATTGCGACACTGTAGAGCTCTGAATATAATGCTATGAGGCAAAAACGTTCCAACTTATTACATTACCAAATTTAGCATCCATTACGCTATACATGTAACAGGTATCAAACTACTCCTTTACTAACGTGACACATTAACAATATTTCCTTATGTTTAGGGTAATCGGATGCTTTCCTGTGACGAAACTAAGGTGTAAATACTGGGTATGCTGAAAAAATCTCCTTACCTTATATATTTCTATATAAGCAGATGTTTATCGGCTTTTCTGTCAAAATATTTTTTGTGACACAGATCCCACCTTATATATTTCTATATAAGCAGATGTTTATCGGCTTTTCTATCAAAATATTGTTTGTGACACAGATCCCACCTTATATATTTCTATATAAGCAGATGTTTATCGGCTTTTCTATCAAAATATTGTTTGTGACACAGATCCCACCTTATATATTTCTATATAAGCAGATGTTTATCGGTTTTTCTAACAAAATATTTTTTGTGACACAGATCCCACCTTATATATTTCTATATAAGCAGATGTTTATCGGCTTTTCTGTCAAAATATTGTTTGTGACACAGATCCCACCTTATATATTTCTATATAAGCAGTTGTTTATCGGCTTTTCTGTCAAAATATTGTTTGTGACACAGATCCCACCTTATATATTTCTATATAAGCATATGTTTATCGGCTTTTCTATCAAAATATTGTTTGTGACACAGATCCCACCTTATATATTTCTATATAAGCATATGTTTATCGGCTTTTCTATCAAAATATTGTTTGTGACACAGATCCCACCTTATATATTTCTATATAAGCAGATGTTTAACGGCTTTTCTATCAAAATATTGTTTGTGACAGAGATCCCACGTTATATATTTCTATATAAGCAGTTGTTTATCGGCTTTTCTGTCAAAATATTTTTTGTGACACAGATCCCACCTTATATATTTCTATATAAGCAGATGTTTATCGGCTTTTCTATCAAAATATTGTTTGTGACACAGATCCCACCTTATGTATTTCTATTTAAGCAGATGTTTATCGGCTTTTCTATCAAAATATTGTTTGTGACAGAGATCCCACCTTATATATTTCTATATAAGCATATGTTTATCGGCTTTTCTATCAAAATATTGTTTGTGACACAGATCCCACCTTATATATTTCTATATAAGCAGATGTTTATCGGCTTTTCTGTCAAAATATTGTTTGTGACACAGATCCCACCTTATATATTTCTATATAAGCAGTTGTTTATCGGCTTTTCTGTCAAAATATTGTTTGTGACACAGATCCCACCTTATATATTTCTATATAAGCAGTTGTTTATCGGCTTTTCTGTCAAAATATTGTTTGTGACACAGATCCCACCTTATATATTTCTATATAAGCAGTTGTTTATCGGCTTTTCTGTCAAAATATTTTTTGTGACACAGATCCCACCTTATATATTTCTATATAAGCAGATGTTTATCGGCTTTTCTATCAAAATATTGTTTGTGACACAGATCCCACCTTATGTATTTCTATTTAAGCAGATGTTTATCGGCTTTTCTATCAAAATATTGTTTGTGACAGAGATCCCACCTTATATATTTCTATATAAGCATATGTTTATCGGCTTTTCTATCAAAATATTGTTTGTGACAGAGATCCCACCTTATATATTTCTATATAAGCATATGTTTATCGGCTTTTCTATCAAAATATTGTTTGTGACACAGATCCCACCTTATATATTTCTATATAAGCATATGTTTATCGGCTTTTCTATCAAAATATTGTTTGTGACACAGATCCCACCTTATATATTTCTATATAAGCAGATGTTTAACGGCTTTTCTATCAAAATATTGTTTGTGACAGAGATCCCACGTTATATATTTCTATATAAGCAGTTGTTTATCGGCTTTTCTGTCAAAATATTTTTTGTGACACAGATCCCACCTTATATATTTCTATATAAGCAGATGTTTATCGGCTTTTCTATCAAAATATTGTTTGTGACACAGATCCCACCTTATGTATTTCTATTTAAGCAGATGTTTATCGGCTTTTCTATCAAAATATTGTTTGTGACAGAGATCCCACCTTATATATTTCTATATAAGCATATGTTTATCGGCTTTTCTATCAAAATATTGTTTGTGACACAGATCCCACCTTATATATTTCTATATAAGCAGATGTTTATCGGCTTTTCTGTCAAAATATTGTTTGTGACACAGATCCCACCTTATATATTTCTATATAAGCAGTTGTTTATCGGCTTTTCTGTCAAAATATTGTTTGTGACACAGATCCCACCTTATATATTTCTATATAAGCAGTTGTTTATCGGCTTTTCTGTCAAAATATTGTTTGTGACACAGATCCCACCTTATATATTTCTATATAAGCAGTTGTTTATCGGCTTTTCTGTCAAAATATTTTTTGTGACACAGATCCCACCTTATATATTTCTATATAAGCAGATGTTTATCGGCTTTTCTATCAAAATATTGTTTGTGACACAGATCCCACCTTATGTATTTCTATTTAAGCAGATGTTTATCGGCTTTTCTATCAAAATATTGTTTGTGACACAGATCCCACCTTATGTATTTCTATTTAAGCAGATGTTTATCGGCTTTTCTATCAAAATATTGTTTGTGACAGAGATCCCACCTTATATATTTCTATATAAGCATATGTTTATCGGCTTTTCTATCAAAATATTGTTTGTGACAGAGATCCCACCTTATATATTTCTATATAAGCATATGTTTATCAGCTTTTCTATCAAAATATTGTTTGTGACACAGATCCCACCTTATATATTTCTATATAAGCATATGTTTATCGGCTTTTCTATCAAAATATTGTTTGTGACAGAGATCCCACCTTATATATTTCTATATAAGCATATGTTTATCGGCTTTTCTATCAAAATATTGTTTGTGACACAGATCCCACCTTATATATTTCTATATAAGCATATGTTTATCGGCTTTTCTATCAAAATATTGTTTGTGACACAGATCCCACCTTATATATTTCTATATAAGCAGATGTTTAACGGCTTTTCTATCAAAATATTGTTTGTGACAGAGATCCCACGTTATATATTTCTATATAAGCAGTTGTTTATCGGCTTTTCTGTCAAAATATTTTTTGTGACACAGATCCCACCTTATATATTTCTATATAAGCAGATGTTTATCGGTTTTTCTATCAAAATATTGTTTGTGACACAGATCCCACCTTATGTATTTCTATTTAAGCAGATGTTTATCGGCTTTTCTATCAAAATATTGTTTGTGACAGAGATCCCACCTTATATATTTCTATATAAGCATATGTTTATCGGCTTTTCTATCAAAATATTGTTTGTGACACAGATCCCACCTTATATATTTCTATATAAGCAGATGTTTATCGGCTTTTCTGTCAAAATATTGTTTGTGACACAGATCCCACCTTATATATTTCTATATAAGCAGTTGTTTATCGGCTTTTCTGTCAAAATATTGTTTGTGACACAGATCCCACCTTATATATTTCTATATAAGCAGATGTTTATCGGCTTTTCTGTCAAAATATTGTTTGTGACACAGATCCCACCTTATATATTTCTATATAAGCATATGTTTATCGGCTTTTCTATCAAAATATTGTTTGTGACACAGATCCCACCTTATATATTTCTATATAAGCATATGTTTATCGGCTTTTCTATCAAAATATTGTTTGTGACACAGATCCCACCTTATATATTTCTATATAAGCAGATGTTTAACGGCTTTTCTATCAAAATATTGTTTGTGACAGAGATCCCACGTTATATATTTCTATATAAGCAGTTGTTTATCGGCTTTTCTGTCAAAATATTTTTTGTGACACAGATCCCACCTTATATATTTCTATATAAGCAGATGTTTATCGGCTTTTCTATCAAAATATTGTTTGTGACACAGATCCCACCTTATGTATTTCTATTTAAGCAGATGTTTATCGGCTTTTCTATCAAAATATTGTTTGTGACAGAGATCCCACCTTATATATTTCTATATAAGCATATGTTTATCGGCTTTTCTATCAAAATATTGTTTGTGACACAGATCCCACCTTATATATTTCTATATAAGCAGATGTTTATCGGCTTTTCTGTCAAAATATTGTTTGTGACACAGATCCCACCTTATATATTTCTATATAAGCAGTTGTTTATCGGCTTTTCTGTCAAAATATTGTTTGTGACACAGATCCCACCTTATATATTTCTATATAAGCAGTTGTTTATCGGCTTTTCTGTCAAAATATTGTTTGTGACACAGATCCCACCTTATATATTTCTATATAAGCAGTTGTTTATCGGCTTTTCTGTCAAAATATTTTTTGTGACACAGATCCCACCTTATATATTTCTATATAAGCAGATGTTTATCGGCTTTTCTATCAAAATATTGTTTGTGACACAGATCCCACCTTATGTATTTCTATTTAAGCAGATGTTTATCGGCTTTTCTATCAAAATATTGTTTGTGACAGAGATCCCACCTTATATATTTCTATATAAGCATATGTTTATCGGCTTTTCTATCAAAATATTGTTTGTGACAGAGATCCCACCTTATATATTTCTATATAAGCATATGTTTATCGGCTTTTCTATCAAAATATTGTTTGTGACACAGATCCCACCTTATATATTTCTATATAAGCATATGTTTATCGGCTTTTCTATCAAAATATTGTTTGTGACACAGATCCCACCTTATATATTTCTATATAAGCAGATGTTTAACGGCTTTTCTATCAAAATATTGTTTGTGACAGAGATCCCACGTTATATATTTCTATATAAGCATATGTTTATCGGCTTTTCTATCAAAATATTGTTTGTGACACAGATCCCACCTTATATATTTCTATATAAGCAGATGTTTATCAGCTTTTCTATCAAAATATTGTTTGTGACAGAGATCCCACCTTATATATTTCTATATAAGCATATGTTTATCGGCTTTTCTATCAAAATATTGTTTTTGACACAGATCCCACCTTATATATTTCTATATAAGCAGATGTTTAACGGCTTTTCTATCAAAATATTGTTTGTGACACATATACCACCTTATATATTTCTATGTAAGCAGATGTTTATCGGTTTTTCTATCAAAATATTTTTTGTGACACAGATCCCACCTTATATATTTCTATATAAGCAGATGTTTATCGGTTTTTCTATCAAAATATTGTTTGTGACACAGATCCCACCTTATATATTTCTATATAAGCATATGTTTATCGGCTTTTCTATCAAAATATTGTTTGTGACACAGATCCCACCTTATATATTTCTATATAAGCAGATGTTTATCGGTTTTTCTATCAAAATATTTTTTGTGACACAGATCCCACCTTATATATTTCTATATAAGCAGATGTTTATCGGTTTTTCTATCAAAATATTTTTTGTGACACAGATCCCACCTTATATATTTCTATATAAGCAGATGTTTATCGGTTTTCTATCAAAATATTTTTGTGACACAGATCCCACGTTATATATTTCTATATAAGCAGATGTTTATCGGTTTTTCTATCAAAATATTTTTTGTGACACAGTTCCCACCTTATATACTTCTATATAAGCAGATGTTTATCGGTTTTTCTATCAAAATATTTTTGTGACACAGATCCCACGTTATATATTTCTATATAAGCAGATGTTTATCGGTTTTTCTATCAAAATATTTTTTGTGACACAGATCTCACCTTATATATTTCTATATAAGCAGATGTTTATCGGTTTTTCTATAAAAATATTTTTTGTGGCACAGATCCCACCTTATATATTTCTATATAAGCAGATGTTTATCGGTTTTTCTATCAAAATATTTTTGTGACACAGATCCCACTTGATATATTTCTATATAAGCAGATTTTTATCGGCTTTTCTATCAAAATATTTTTTGTGACACAGATCCCACCTTATATATTTCTATATAAGCAGATGTTTGTCGGTTTTTCTGTCAAAATATTTTTTGTGACACAGATTCCACCTTATATATTTCTATATAAGCAGATGTTTATCGGCTTTTCTATCAAAATATTGTTTGTGACACAGATCCCACCTTATATATTTCTATATAAGCATATGTTTATCGGCTTTTCTATCAAAATATTGTTTGTGACACAGATCCCACCTTATATATTTCTATATAAGCAGATGTTTAACGGCTTTTCTATCAAAATATTGTTTGTGACAGAGATCCCACGTTATATATTTCTATATAAGCAGTTGTTTATCGGCTTTTCTGTCAAAATATTTTTTGTGACACAGATCCCTCCTTATATATTTCTATATAAGCAGATGTTTATCGGCTTTTCTATCAAAATATTGTTTGTGACACAGATCCCACCTTATGTATTTCTATTTAAGCAGATGTTTATCGGCTTTTCTATCAAAATATTGTTTGTGACAGAGATCCCACCTTATATATTTCTATATAAGCATATGTTTATCGGCTTTTCTATCAAAATATTGTTTGTGACACAGATCCCACCTTATATATTTCTATATAAGCAGATGTTTATCGGCTTTTCTGTCAAAATATTGTTTGTGACACAGATCCCACCTTATATATTTCTATATAAGCAGTTGTTTATCGGCTTTTCTGTCAAAATATTGTTTGTGACACAGATCCCACCTTATATATTTCTATATAAGCAGTTGTTTATCGGCTTTTCTGTCAAAATATTGTTTGTGACACAGATCCCACCTTATATATTTCTATATAAGCAGTTGTTTATCGGCTTTTCTGTCAAAATATTTTTTGTGACACAGATCCCACCTTATATATTTCTATATAAGCAGATGTTTATCGGCTTTTCTATCAAAATATTGTTTGTGACACAGATCCCACCTTATGTATTTCTATTTAAGCAGATGTTTATCGGCTTTTCTATCAAAATATTGTTTGTGACAGAGATCCCACCTTATATATTTCTATATAAGCATATGTTTATCGGCTTTTCTATCAAAATATTGTTTGTGACAGAGATCCCACCTTATATATTTCTATATAAGCATATGTTTATCGGCTTTTCTATCAAAATATTGTTTGTGACACAGATCCCACCTTATATATTTCTATATAAGCATATGTTTATCGGCTTTTCTATCAAAATATTGTTTGTGACACAGATCCCACCTTATATATTTCTATATAAGCAGATGTTTAACGGCTTTTCTATCAAAATATTGTTTGTGACAGAGATCCCACGTTATATATTTCTATATAAGCAGTTGTTTATCGGCTTTTCTGTCAAAATATTTTTTGTGACACAGATCCCACCTTATATATTTCTATATAAGCAGATGTTTATCGGCTTTTCTATCAAAATATTGTTTGTGACACAGATCCCACCTTATGTATTTCTATTTAAGCAGATGTTTATCGGCTTTTCTATCAAAATATTGTTTGTGACAGAGATCCCACCTTATATATTTCTATATAAGCATATGTTTATCGGCTTTTCTATCAAAATATTGTTTGTGACACAGATCCCACCTTATATATTTCTATATAAGCAGATGTTTATCGGCTTTTCTGTCAAAATATTGTTTGTGACACAGATCCCACCTTATATATTTCTATATAAGCAGTTGTTTATCGGCTTTTCTGTCAAAATATTGTTTGTGACACAGATCCCACCTTATATATTTCTATATAAGCAGTTGTTTATCGGCTTTTCTGTCAAAATATTGTTTGTGACACAGATCCCACCTTATATATTTCTATATAAGCAGTTGTTTATCGGCTTTTCTGTCAAAATATTTTTTGTGACACAGATCCCACCTTATATATTTCTATATAAGCAGATGTTTATCGGCTTTTCTATCAAAATATTGTTTGTGACACAGATCCCACCTTATGTATTTCTATTTAAGCAGATGTTTATCGGCTTTTCTATCAAAATATTGTTTGTGACACAGATCCCACCTTATGTATTTCTATTTAAGCAGATGTTTATCGGCTTTTCTATCAAAATATTGTTTGTGACAGAGATCCCACCTTATATATTTCTATATAAGCATATGTTTATCGGCTTTTCTATCAAAATATTGTTTGTGACAGAGATCCCACCTTATATATTTCTATATAAGCATATGTTTATCGGCTTTTCTATCAAAATATTGTTTGTGACACAGATCCCACCTTATATATTTCTATATAAGCATATGTTTATCGGCTTTTCTATCAAAATATTGTTTGTGACAGAGATCCCACCTTATATATTTCTA
Organism: Periplaneta americana; assembly: GCF_040183065.1. NCBI lineage: Eukaryota > Metazoa > Arthropoda > Insecta > Blattodea > Blattidae > Periplaneta > Periplaneta americana. The sequence continues at coordinate 48,144,180 of NC_091127.1, forward strand.
TATAAGCATATGTTTATCGGCTTTTCTATCAAAATATTGTTTGTGACACAGATCCCACCTTATATATTTCTATATAAGCATATGTTTATCGGCTTTTCTATCAAAATATTGTTTGTGACACAGATCCCACCTTATATATTTCTATATAAGCAGATGTTTAACGGCTTTTCTATCAAAATATTGTTTGTGACAGAGATCCCACGTTATATATTTCTATATAAGCAGTTGTTTATCGGCTTTTCTGTCAAAATATTTTTTGTGACACAGATCCCACCTTATATATTTCTATATAAGCAGATGTTTATCGGTTTTTCTATCAAAATATTGTTTGTGACACAGATCCCACCTTATGTATTTCTATTTAAGCAGATGTTTATCGGCTTTTCTATCAAAATATTGTTTGTGACAGAGATCCCACCTTATATATTTCTATATAAGCATATGTTTATCGGCTTTTCTATCAAAATATTGTTTGTGACACAGATCCCACCTTATATATTTCTATATAAGCAGATGTTTATCGGCTTTTCTGTCAAAATATTGTTTGTGACACAGATCCCACCTTATATATTTCTATATAAGCAGTTGTTTATCGGCTTTTCTGTCAAAATATTGTTTGTGACACAGATCCCACCTTATATATTTCTATATAAGCAGATGTTTATCGGCTTTTCTGTCAAAATATTGTTTGTGACACAGATCCCACCTTATATATTTCTATATAAGCATATGTTTATCGGCTTTTCTATCAAAATATTGTTTGTGACACAGATCCCACCTTATATATTTCTATATAAGCATATGTTTATCGGCTTTTCTATCAAAATATTGTTTGTGACACAGATCCCACCTTATATATTTCTATATAAGCAGATGTTTAACGGCTTTTCTATCAAAATATTGTTTGTGACAGAGATCCCACGTTATATATTTCTATATAAGCAGTTGTTTATCGGCTTTTCTGTCAAAATATTTTTTGTGACACAGATCCCACCTTATATATTTCTATATAAGCAGATGTTTATCGGCTTTTCTATCAAAATATTGTTTGTGACACAGATCCCACCTTATGTATTTCTATTTAAGCAGATGTTTATCGGCTTTTCTATCAAAATATTGTTTGTGACAGAGATCCCACCTTATATATTTCTATATAAGCATATGTTTATCGGCTTTTCTATCAAAATATTGTTTGTGACACAGATCCCACCTTATATATTTCTATATAAGCAGATGTTTATCGGCTTTTCTGTCAAAATATTGTTTGTGACACAGATCCCACCTTATATATTTCTATATAAGCAGTTGTTTATCGGCTTTTCTGTCAAAATATTGTTTGTGACACAGATCCCACCTTATATATTTCTATATAAGCAGTTGTTTATCGGCTTTTCTGTCAAAATATTGTTTGTGACACAGATCCCACCTTATATATTTCTATATAAGCAGTTGTTTATCGGCTTTTCTGTCAAAATATTTTTTGTGACACAGATCCCACCTTATATATTTCTATATAAGCAGATGTTTATCGGCTTTTCTATCAAAATATTGTTTGTGACACAGATCCCACCTTATGTATTTCTATTTAAGCAGATGTTTATCGGCTTTTCTATCAAAATATTGTTTGTGACAGAGATCCCACCTTATATATTTCTATATAAGCATATGTTTATCGGCTTTTCTATCAAAATATTGTTTGTGACAGAGATCCCACCTTATATATTTCTATATAAGCATATGTTTATCGGCTTTTCTATCAAAATATTGTTTGTGACACAGATCCCACCTTATATATTTCTATATAAGCATATGTTTATCGGCTTTTCTATCAAAATATTGTTTGTGACACAGATCCCACCTTATATATTTCTATATAAGCAGATGTTTAACGGCTTTTCTATCAAAATATTGTTTGTGACAGAGATCCCACGTTATATATTTCTATATAAGCATATGTTTATCGGCTTTTCTATCAAAATATTGTTTGTGACACAGATCCCACCTTATATATTTCTATATAAGCAGATGTTTATCAGCTTTTCTATCAAAATATTGTTTGTGACAGAGATCCCACCTTATATATTTCTATATAAGCATATGTTTATCGGCTTTTCTATCAAAATATTGTTTTTGACACAGATCCCACCTTATATATTTCTATATAAGCAGATGTTTAACGGCTTTTCTATCAAAATATTGTTTGTGACACATATACCACCTTATATATTTCTATGTAAGCAGATGTTTATCGGTTTTTCTATCAAAATATTTTTTGTGACACAGATCCCACCTTATATATTTCTATATAAGCAGATGTTTATCGGTTTTTCTATCAAAATATTGTTTGTGACACAGATCCCACCTTATATATTTCTATATAAGCATATGTTTATCGGCTTTTCTATCAAAATATTGTTTGTGACACAGATCCCACCTTATATATTTCTATATAAGCAGATGTTTATCGGTTTTTCTATCAAAATATTTTTTGTGACACAGATCCCACCTTATATATTTCTATATAAGCAGATGTTTATCGGTTTTTCTATCAAAATATTTTTTGTGACACAGATCCCACCTTATATATTTCTATATAAGCAGATGTTTATCGGTTTTCTATCAAAATATTTTTGTGACACAGATCCCACGTTATATATTTCTATATAAGCAGATGTTTATCGGTTTTTCTATCAAAATATTTTTTGTGACACAGTTCCCACCTTATATACTTCTATATAAGCAGATGTTTATCGGTTTTTCTATCAAAATATTTTTGTGACACAGATCCCACGTTATATATTTCTATATAAGCAGATGTTTATCGGTTTTTCTATCAAAATATTTTTTGTGACACAGATCTCACCTTATATATTTCTATATAAGCAGATGTTTATCGGTTTTTCTATAAAAATATTTTTTGTGGCACAGATCCCACCTTATATATTTCTATATAAGCAGATGTTTATCGGTTTTTCTATCAAAATATTTTTGTGACACAGATCCCACTTGATATATTTCTATATAAGCAGATTTTTATCGGCTTTTCTATCAAAATATTTTTTGTGACACAGATCCCACTTTATATATTTCTATATAAGCAGATGTTTGTCGGTTTTTCTGTCAAAATATTTTTTGTGACACAGATTCCACCTTATATATTTCTATATAAGCAGATGTTTATCGGCTTTTCTATCAAAATATTTTTTGTGATATAGATCCCACACGAAGGTGATGACCACTCATTTTCACCACCAAACAAAATATAGGTAAAACAATTTGCCTTAGATCACTCTGTTAGCCAAGGATATTTCTCCATTCATTTCATTCATTCAATGTTCTGCACAAGGGCAGGTTTTCACTGCAAACCCATCTTTCTCCAATCTTTCCTATTTTCTGTCTTCCTCTCTGTTTCCTCATTTGATCCATATATCTTAATGTCGTCTATCATCTGATATCTTCTTCTACCCCGAACTCTTCTCTCGTTCACCATTCCTTCCAGTGCATCCTTCAGTATGCAGTATCTTCTCAACCAGTGACCCAACCAATTCCTTTTCGTCTTCCTGACCAGTTTCAGCATTATTCTTTCTTCACCCACTCTTTCCAACACAGCGTCATTTCTTATTCTCTCTGTCCATTTCACACGTTCCATTCTTCTCCATATCCACATTTCAAAATGCTTCTATTCGCTTCTCTTCACTTTGTCGCAATGTCCACGTTTCTGCCCCATACAATACCACACTTCATACAAAACACTTTACTAATCTCTTCCTTAGTTATTTTTCCAGAGATCCACAGAAGATGCTCCTTTTTCTATTAAAAGCTTCCTTGGCCATTGTTATCCTTCTTTTGACTTCCTGGCAGCAGCTCATGTTACTACTTATGGTACATCCCAAGTATTTGTAACTATGCACTTGCTCTACTGCCTCACTTAGAATTCGTAAGTTTATCTTCTGTATTTTTCTTCCTATGACCATGTTCTTCGTCTTATTTGCATTTATCTTCATTTCATACTGCTCACAGCTGTTATTTAGCTCCAGCAACATATCTATCTTTTAGTATCATTTCCTCTTCTGCTAACAAAGCCGTATCATCAGCAAATTTTATGCACTTTATTTTTCTTCCTTCTACTATCACTCTTCCACTGTTCTGAAAACAGTTCTCCACTAACTCCTCCAAGTAGATAATTGTGATATTTCTTATGCCTCGAAAACTGAAATACAGAATAAACCATAAATAAAGGCCATTAATTCTAGGGGTTACTCTTTGAGGTATTTCAAACAAAAAATTGGAATACAATTTTGCTCGTGTTTGTTTCGTGTTTGAAATAAAAATTGTTTTATGTGAAACATATCATAGCGTGTTTTGGAAAAGCCATTGAGTGAATACACAATATGCTAAGTCAATTTAAGAGAGCAGTGTATTATGATAATAAATGATTCAAAGAATCTTAGTTTTGTTCTTTCAATGAGCAGAAACTTGCTCTGAACAAAATATGGAAGTTTTCGTTCTGAAAAGGAATTTTAATATAAAAAGACATTATAAACTAGTACCAGCTCACAACTAAATTTACACTATGTTTTATTCAAGATGTCTATTATTACAACAGGGAGGTGCAGACGGCTGTCACACACTGGTTCTGATCCCACAGGTGTACTCAAGTTGACCGCACGGTATGGCAAATGTTTCATTTCCGCTGGAGAATATGTTGAAGAATAGAGCAACAATCTCTGTATCTGTTCCAATATAACTTTCCATGAAATTGTGTTTTATTTCTTTAAACGGCACCAGGGGAACTTACTTTTAGGAGGGGGACCCGTAATTGCGCTCGAGTGTGCGAAAATATGTAGAAACACTTGATTTGACATTATTTATTTATTTATTTATTTATTTATTTATTTATTTATTTATTTATTTATTCTGGTGGAGTTAACGCCATCAGGCTTTCTCTTCCACATCACCAGAAATACAATACAACTACAAGAAAAATTATACATCAATGCAATTAATCTACAGTAATAACGAGTGACAGAATGAATATGACACAAAAAACAACTGAACATACAAATACAAACTGAAAATAATAAAAATTAGTGTAACATATTAAATGATGCAAAAAAAAGTACAAACAAAAAGTGAAAACATATGAAGAGTTCGCGGGAAAAACTATGAATGTCACATTTCTGTTAGGATTAGATAATGATCTAATTGAGTCTATAATTGCAAGATGTAGTGCTGTTTCTATAGAAAATAAAGGAAAGGATTACTGTATTCGTGGTGATAATTGAATCCTCTAGATTCAAAACCCCCTAAAGACCATTTTGTTCAGAATTGAGTTATGCCCACATACTGCTTGCAAAGAATGAATTCTAATGATTTTTGTAGTTTTAATTAAAAAAAACACCAAATGTGAAGCAAAACTTTTGTTAAATTCACTCTTAGGTTGAAAATTCCCTGTATTTTCCACCAGTTACTGTCAAAATCTTTTAAGTTGTGAAAGTGGATATAGGGAATTTTGAATCTATAGGATTCAATTCTCATTTTACCATTTTTCATAAGGACAACATTAAATTTCGTAGTGATCCAATGAATTAGATAATGACATCAACCTTAACAAAACTGTGACATTCATCGTTTTTTCCGCGAACTCTTCATATGCAACAAATACAGACACAAAATAACAGTGTCACTCAGCATTATTGTTATTAACCAAGGATAATAAGCTGTTCTAGTGTCCTGGCACAAAGACAAGAGAAATGGTTAATCTAACAAAAGGAAATTATTGCCAAAATACTAAAGATAAAAACTCCGGCATAAATCTAGCAACTTCTCAGAAACAGATTTCGTGAGATTAAACATACTTTTCTAGTTTACTTTTAAACTGTGACAATGTCCGGCAATCCCTGACGTCACTAGGTAACGTATTCCAGAGGCGAAGCAATGATAGTGATTATTAGCATGGTGGAAGAAAAAAATAACTTTTTTATGTCCCCAAGCAAACATTTGCTTGTAGCTGGTTATGTTGCAACCCAGTCTTCGTACAATCGTTGTGTTAAAATAATAACATAACGTATTAAAATATAGCTACAAGAACTGTTCATATTTGCCACGTAAAACGAGAGTCGTCCCGTTTTACATTTCACAACAAAACGGGACTAATGGGCCCCCAACAAAAATTGTTGTGACTCTCGGACAGAAAGTCCAAAAACGGGACTGTCGTGTTCGTTTGGTCACTAAAATAAAAGCATTCACAGATCTGCAGGAAGTTGAATCCCTTTTCTTTTAGCGAGAAATCACCAGCAGAATGAGCTAAAAGTACGTTGAAACATTTCTTCAATCTAACTGAATAAGTGTTGCCTGATAACGCTGTACGGCTGTATTACATCGGAGCAGCAATCAAGCAATCTACTTGCGCATTGTGTGTGACGTCTCCTCAATGAATAGTGATAGACTTGATTCCCATTGGGCGAAGCGACAACTTGTGATTCATTTAACACTTCCCCATTGTTGATGTCAATGGTTAGCACGGCGAAGAGTGAATCATGACACGGCGTTTGATACATAACTATACCATTTGCAAGGGGGGCGTCTGTCCTGTGGGACTTAAACCGGGTCATGTGAATAGTGTGTCACATAAAGTGGTGACGTTGATGTAAACTGATGACGTAATATGAAGCGGTCTAAAGCACTCTTATTTTTAATCATTACTCAATATAAATACTCCCGCAAAGTTGATACAATTTTTTATGAGGTACTATGCGTAAGAATATTAAATGTATGTATGTATGTATGTATGTGTGTATGTATGTATGTATGTATGTATGTATGTATGTATGTATGTATGTATGTATGTATGTATGTATGTATGTATGTATGTATGTATGTATGTATGTATGTATGTATTTTTTATTTTATTAGGTTATTTTACGACGCTTTATCAATATCTTAAGTTATTTAGCGTCTAAATGGATAATGTCGGTGAAATGAGTCCGGGGTCCAAGACCTAAAGTTACCCAGCATTTGCTCTTATTGGGTTGAGGGAAAACCCCGGAAAAAACTCAACCAGGTAACCATTAAGTACGAGAAAAATTCGTACTTAATGGTAATAAAACAAACTGACTAGTTCACACTAGCCATGCAATATGCAATGAGGTGGGCGAGACCTCATTCATATTCGACACATATCAACCAGGTAACTTGTCCTACTTGAGTTGTCTTCCTACCTCCAGCGTCTACAGGGATGTCTTCACAGCACACATGATATTGATTCAACATATTCTAGTCAGATCTGGACATTACTACAGATGAACCAACCTATTTTAATCGCAACCACATCGCACATGGTTTTAATTTTAGTATTTAATAACTTTTGATCATGGTTTATATAGCCCTTGTTTTTAATACAGTAATGATTTAATCATTGTATGTTTACTCATCTCCACAGAGATTTATATTTTTCAACTGTTTCATTTATTTGTACTATACACATATGTACCATTTCATATATAGGCATAAAACTTTTTTCTGAAGATGGCTTACTCAAGCCGAAAACGTTAAAAAACTAAATAAATAAATGTGACAAATATTGTAAACTACTAATATTTGTTAAATAGATAAGCACAGACGGATCCTGACAAAACTCCTATTGTTATTGTATCAGCTTATCGGCCCTCACTATGCATTTCAAAAAATGAAAAAGAGTTAACGTAATACAAGAAGAACTAGATGATATTAATTTCACTGTCGTCCATGGATATACTTTTCTCTCAAAAGAAAGTTGTTGACTACGACTGTAAATAAATTATTTGAAGAATGTAGTTCCCTTATTTAAACTTCTGTCCTCACTTTCCCATATACCGTAGGCCTACTCTAAAAGATATAAAGTGCTTCAAGTTTCGTTCGTCGTAGAAATCTATATATATTCACTCGAAGTCCGATGATGCCTGTTAGAGGTCTCCGCGCTTGCAAACACGTGTCCTGCGAGTACTTAAAAAGTTGTGAAGTGTATTCCTGTGTTCAGACTCCTTGTATAAGTTCAAAGGTCAACATGTTTACAAGTAAAGTTGAAACTTCTTGCTCCGATATTAATACTAGAGAAACTTCAGTCTTTTATTTATTTCTAGACTCGAAAGTTGTCGGCGAGTTGCGCGAGCCAAATGATATCATGACTGGCAGACAGGTCACTGTGCTTTGACCTCCTGGAGTGACGTACGAATAGACCGACGCCTCCCTTCTCCTCTTCCTCCATTCCACTAACACCTGATAAAAAATTTAAAACTCCCTGAATCCCATTCACTTGAAATCCTCATCCCCCTGCATGCTGTCAACCCCGATGCAACTCTACGCCAACCCCATTACAACTAGTATAAGAGGATACAACTCCCGAGGCCTCTCATGTTCTCCGTATTACATCATCCATAGTGTCGCGACTCTCAGGATTAAATATGTAGTATCATATCCTTCTTTCTCCTTTTCTGCAGTTCAAGAACTAGGCCCATGGCCTGTACCAGCTTCTACATAATCCAACTTTTGCTAGGATGGTCGGATACCGTTTCGCAAAGCAAAGAATGCTTCTTTTCAGGTGCAAGAGTCACTGCCTTTTGTAACCACGACTCCGGTGTCTAGTTTAGGTGGGCATGGAACTGATGTCCTTACAAGGGTTGCCTTTGATGATGATAATGACCAATGAATGGACGATTTAAATTTATTCTAAGACATACCTGCACAAACAGCGCTCAACGAGCGCGCGCGCTCCGAGCGGGAGAGCTGTGTTTACCGCTCGCCGAAACGGAGAGGAAGATACGTCAGAAGGACATAGACTTGCTATAGGTAGAGGAGAGGGAAACGACCACTCAGTTATCTAGTGGAGTGCAGTGTGTAGGCCTATTCTCAGTAACTGTTTCACGTTCCTTACCTACTGCTACAGTACAGTATGGAGGAATCTAAGAGACGGAACATAACATTTACAGCTCGAACTTATTGATCTTCAATGTGACCTAAGGACTAAAGATCGTTTGAATAATACTACTAGCCTGGTTGAGTTTTACAAGACTAAACATTAGCAATAATATCCACGACTATACAGGCTGGCTGTAAAAATGATTGCTATGTTTGGCTCAACATTTATGTTTGTGAGCAACTGTTTTCCATCATCAACTTTAATAACGGCAGACATCGAACATCTGCAACTGATGTTTCATTACGATCAGTAGGCTACTGTTCCTTTCAGCTGCCAACAGTATAAAACTCCGTTTTGATGTACTGATAAATAAAAATATAACAAAATGATATTGTACATTGTAGAATTTCTATTATTTCTGTAAAATAAATATTTCTTTATTAATTAATAATAGTCCAAGAGAGTTTTGCAAACACTGAACGGGAATTCATTTCATAAACACTCTTACTAGTACTGTATTTCCTTTTGTGTATATTTTGTACGAGATCACCCCTTCTTCCAGTTCACCCTTATACAGAGCGCAGCTAATATCTGCATTCCGCTCATGAGCTGTGAGCCGGCTCGGAGAGCGCAAACCTTGTGCAGGCCTGTTCTAAGATTTAAGACGTCGCTGGTAGTAATAGCTTAATAATTATGGAGGTGAATGTGGTGGTGATAATAATAAAGTTGGTGATATTTACGATAATGAAAGTAATTATTTTGATAGTAGAAGTGATGATTTTTACGAATATGGTAAGGATGGTAGTGATAAAAGTGTAGATTTTGATGATAGTGGTAATAGAGGTGATGAAAATAGTGGTTGTGGCGCTGGTGATAGAGATAATGGAAGTGTTGATGATAATGGTGAGGACTGTGACAGTTATGATAGTGATGAAGATGATTGTGATAGTGATGATGGTGGTTGTAATAGTGATTATGAATACAGTTGTGATAGTAGTGATGGTTGTGACAGTTATGAAGTCTGTGATATGAATAATGATGATAATTATGGTTGTTATAGCGATAATCATGATTGTGATAGTAGTGATGATGCTTGTGATGGGGATAATGATGATGATTATGGTTGTGATAGCGATGATCGTTGTTGTGATAGTAGTGATGATGGTTGCTATAGGGATAATGGTGATGAAGAGTACAATTGAAATAGCGATGATGATCATGGTTGTGATAGTAGTGATATTACCTTGTTGAATGATGAATGTGATAGTGATGATGATAATTGTTTTTGATAGTGATAATAATGTTTCTGATAGTGATAATGATGTTTGTGATAGCAGCGATGATGTTGATAATGATGATGGTGAACGGAAAAGTTAATTGTGAATGCGCACATTTAAATATATTGTATTTATTTTAACAATATTTCCGTTCTCGTTCTCGTTTCCGTTTCCGTTCCCGGTTTATTGTGAACCAGTCTTTACTCGCGCAATTACTACAGATAAGTAATATGATAAGACCATTTTAGATTCTGAACAATAATTACTAGGGCTAGGATTTTGATGACCTATAAATCATAAAAAAAATGTCCTAAAACAATGCATTTATGACCTAAAAATCTTTCAAAAATGCCCTTAAAAATGCTCTAAAAACTGATCTTGTATTCTAAAATTGGCTTAGTAGGAAAAGGAGTATTGTGCTACCGGTACTTAATATTTAGACTAGTAATTAAATTAAATTCTAGTACCAACATTTAACTTTATTTAATTTTACATACTTTTCTCTAAGTGATACACTTTAATTAATTATTTTACCTGATGTAGTTTCCATGTACCCCATCTCAAGGCCACTCTTATACGGAATTAGCAAGTATAGAGGAGTCTATATTGAAGGCATGGTTGGACTGATCCATTACATGGGATGTACTACGTTAAAAGGGCAATATTTGTCTAGAAAAACGATTAAAATATTATACAAAATAATGGGTATTAGCCACTGGCGTAGCTCGGTCGGTTAAGGCCGATCCGGAGTTGCGCTCGGGCGCGGGTTCGATTCCCGCTTGGGCTGATTATCTGGTTGGGTTTTTTTCAGAGGGTTTTCCAAAACGTAAGGCAAATGTCAGGTAATCTATGGCGAATCCTCGGCCTCATCTGGCCAAGTATCATATCATTATCATCAATACCATTGACGCTAAATAACCTCGTAGTTGGTACAGCGTCGTTAAATAACCAAGTAAAAAATAGAGGGTATTAATGGACAAAATATGTAGACAAATTATCAAAGGAAATAAACATTATTTTGTATTAATAATGGAGATTTGTGGCCAAAATTAAATGAAAATGCCTAAAAAATGTCCGAATAACACAAAAGATGCTATTATGAGTTGAAACAGGCAAAAAATACAAAAAAATGCCCTAACAAATATGTCTTAAAACACTCAGTTTATCACATGACGTATAAATACTAAAGCGGCTATGTTTCTGGCTTACTAGAAAAAAGATGAAATTTCATCAAAATCCTAGCCCTAATAATTACAATGATACAGCATCGTTGAAATAGAACCAATGTAATCGGAGGAAACCTGGTGCAGATTTCAATAACGCCGAGTATCGAACCTCAATCCCTTTCGTGGAAGCGGAAGAGAGAGCGTGACGAATTTAGTGACGCGGCAGGCAGCGAGCGACAGAGTGGCTTGTTCACAGCCAGCACTCCAAAATCGATGAGCGAAGACTGTAAGGCTCCGAAATTTGATGGACGTTTCTTTGGCGCTCGCTATCGCTGGGAATGAATGCGCAGTTCTGAGAAGCCCGGTCGGCTGTCTATTGAGCATTCTATTACGACGGGTTTGAACCCGCGCTACAATGGCAGCATTGTCATGCCAATAATGCAGCTTATCTTCTCCATATACGCACATGTCGGAGAGCATTCTGCCCCTCGTATGGTGATGCACCCTCCCCTCACATCAGATACAATCCCCAGTTTTGGGGATGCGGGGACGTTCTACCTGGGGATCAATATCAGCTTGGGTTCCAACCTATCTTCGTTTTACGCAGTTTTGTTTTCAATAATTTACCCATAAAACTATTAGTTAAGTTATTTATTAGTTATTTATGAGATACTGGGATTTTCCCCAATTCGCCAACATACTCGTTACTTTGTTCATTAACATTCCCGGTTAACCACTCATTTATGTAATTATTCACTCGCCCAGTCATTTATTCACTTAATACTTTCTCTAATGTCCCTTCCATTCGCCCATAAAACATATCCATAATTATGTATTCACCAATCCATTTAACAGTCAGTATATCTATCGATTCATCTATTTATCTATTCAGTCATCTATCCGTCCACCCATTTACTCCTCAATCCAACCATATATTCATCCCTCAATAAATAAATAAATAAATAAATAAATAAATAAATAAATAAATAAATAAATAAATAAATAAATAAATAAATAAATAAATAAATCTCTCCATTAGTCAATAAATCAATCAACTATCAACACAAATCAATTAATCAATCAGTCAACTAACCAATCGATCAATCGACCACCAATCAGTCAGTCAATTCACCAATCACTCAATCAATGAATCAATCCAACCTCTCTCTATCAGTTAACAAATCAATCAACGATTTTTTTTGTTTTAGTAGGTTATTTTACGACGCTTTATCAACATCTTACGTTATTTAGCGTCTGAATGAGATGAAGGTAATAATGCCGGTGAAATGAGTCCGGAGTCCAGCACCGAAAGTTACCCAGCATTTGCTCATATTGGGTTGAAGGAAAATCCCGGAAAAACCTCAACCAGATAACATGTCCCGACCGGGAAACGAAACCGGGTCATCTGGTTTCGCGGCCAGACGCGCTAGCCGTTACTCCACAGGTGTGGACTCAAACAACGATAAACACATCAATCAATCAAGCCGTCAAATAATCAATCGACCAATCAGCCAGTTAATTGACCAATCATTCAATCAGTTAATCAATCTACCCATCTCTCATTCAGTCAATAAATAAATCAAACCATCAACCCATCAATAGATCAACTCATCAATCAATCAGTCAACTAACCAATCTATTAATCGACCAATCCACCAATCCGTCAGTCAATTGACCAATTACCCAATGAATCAATCCACCCATCTATCCATCAGTCATTAAATAAATCAACCCATGAACTCATTAATCAATCAGTCAACCCATCAACCCATCAACAAATCAGTCAGTCAACTAACCAATCGATCAATCGACCAATCCACCAATCAGTTAGTCAACTGACTAATCATTCAATCAATGAATCAATCCATCCATCTCTCCATGAGTCAATAAATCAATCAACCCACCAATCAACCGAGTAATCCATCAATCAATCAGTCAATTAATTAGTCAGTTAACTAAAAAATCGATCAATGGACCAATCCACCAAACAGTCAGTCAACTGACCAATCATATTCAATCAATGAATCAATCCAACCATCTCTCCATTAGTCAATAAATAAATCAACCCATCGAACCACAAATAAATCATTTCACTAACCAATCAATCGACCAATCGGTCAGTCGGTTGGTTGGTCAATCAATCAATCAATCAATCAATCTCTCCGTTAGTCAATAAATCAATCAACTATCAACATAAATCAATTAATCAGTCAACTAATCAATCGATCAATCGACCAGTCCACCAATCAGTCAATTGACCAATCACTCAATCAATGAATCAATCCATCCATCTCTCTATCAGTTAACAAATCAATCAACGATAAACACATCAATCAATCAATCAGTCAACTAATCAATCGATCAATCGACAAGTCAGTCAACTGACCAATCATTCAATCAGTTAATCAATCCACCCATCTCTCATTCAGTCAATAAATCAATCAAACCATCAACCCATCAATCAGTCAACTAACCAATCGATTAATCGACCAATCCACCAATCCGCCAGCCAATTGACTAATTACCCAATGAATCAATCCACCCATCTCTCCACCAGTCATTAAATAAATCAACCCATGAACTCATTAATCAATCACTCAACCGATCAACCCATCAAAAAATCGGTCAGTCAACTAACCAATCGATCAATCGACCAATCCACCAATCATTTAGTCAACTGACCAATCATTCAATCAATGAATCAATCCATCCATCTCTCCATCCGTCAATAAGCCAATCAACCCACCAATCAACCGATTAGCCCATCAATCAATCAGTCAATTAATTAGTCAGTTATCTAACCAATCGATCAATGGACCAATCCACCAAACAGTCAGTCAAATGGCCAATCATATTCAATCAATGAATCAATCCAACCATCTCTCCATTAGTCAATAAATAAATCAACCCATTGAACCACAAATCAATTATTTGACTAACCAATCAATCAATCGACCAATGGACCAATCGGTCAGTCGATTGGTAAATCAATCAATCAATCAATCAATCGTTCAATAAGTAATTCGTCCATACATCCAACTCTTCATTCACTTATCTGTCAGTCTGTCCATCCATCCATCCATCCATACGTCTTTTTCCCGTCTGTTCGTCTATCCATTTGTCATTCATCGCTCACTCTTATCAATTTTATCAATTAATTCATTGGCTACTTACATCCATACATCAGTCCATCCATCCACTGATTTTAAATTAATTAATTCATTCATGAATTAATTAATAATACCTTCAGTCCTTCATTCATTCATAATTCATTCGATTTATCCGTTCTAATTATTGTTAATTAAGTTACATATGCACATGTTTTTATACAAAATCTGTGCTTTCGACAGCACATAATTCGTAGAGTACAAGCCTATTAGTCGTTACTAGGCTGTAACAAAATATTTTTACAAGTAAAATAATAGTAAAATAATCGATATTAGTACACAAATAAGATGTTCGGAGTGAAGTAAAATTCATCTCATAGCAAGTTTCGATGCACTTGTAAAGTTTCGTAACTATCCTTCCCTTAATCGTATTCCCTGTAAAATAAGCAGTATGTAGGTCTATATCGGCAGTAAAATTTAGAAGAGATTTTAATTACATTCAGAGTATCAAATAGTAAAATTTTCAAACTGTCCATTCTCTTATTAATTGAAACATTATACTATTTACATTGCCGACGACTGTAGTAAATGGCTAATAATTTCACAGCTAATTATAAAAAAAAATGTCCTATAGGACTATTCCATATGAAATCGATCAGTAAAAAACCTCGCATTTTTTAATACTCTAATTTTTTCCTCTATTTATACAAGGTGCTGAAGAGAGCGCATTTAAAAAAATATACTATCGAAAGTCAAAAGGTTTTCGTACTATTGAGCGACAAATTTAGCGTATCTTGTAAAAACAAGCCTCTTTCAGCGTTCAGAAGTCTGGAACCATTTACTGCACAACATTGAACTGGAGCTCATTTTGAAGCTGACATTTGGTAAGTTATGATAAGAAGTAATCCTTATTTTTATTGTATACAGAGAGACCGATAATCTGATTTTACTTACTTTCAGGCTTTTTGCCCATTTGTAAAAATGTGAAAAAAATTGAGAAAAAACTTGCATTATTAAGAGGGATTCGGCATTGTTTGCTTAGTGCCTCGGCAATAAGTTTCGAGGGTATTAAATAAATTATTTTCACAAGCCTGGACTTGAACGGCCCAGTACAGAAAGCACTGGCCGAGAGCTGAAGATAAGCGAGCGTTCGGCGTCATTTTACTCCTATGTTTATGAAAACTTGTGATAAAGCTAGCCCAGCTATGCGGTACTAGACGAAACATCACGTGTTTGTCTCCTGGCCTTGCTTGTCTGGGCTAAATCCCGCCTCACAGTCAGCTGGTTACTTCACGTGCGTACTATTCATTTTCTTTATTTGATATTTTCAATATTTTCTTATCAACGGTGTACCAGTAAAAATATGTGTTTATTTGTACTTTCAATGCGGAATCTAACCATATATTTTAAAAATATTTTTTCGTGGGCAAAGGCGTCTTAATGAAGAAAAATCTAAATTTCTCCATTTCCATAAAAAGTAAGAAAAACTGTTTACATGTCAATATAAACTTTAATTTCTCAGCACCAAAATAAACCATGATTTTGATCATTGGGTGAAAGGGTTTCGGAGCCACAACAGTTTAAAGTTGCTAATTTTATGAAAATACGATAAATTCAAATATTTTTAATTTAAACACTATGAAGTTCTGATGCCTCAAACTTTGCACAAAGCATTGTATCACAGTTGTCAACGGACAGAAAAAGTTTCATTATATTTAAAAATTGCAAGGTCAATTTTCTCTATATTTCGGTCGATTATAGCCCTATAATGAATTCACACATACTCGTACACAGAACGTAAAACTCGATCTCATCTGGAATTAAAAATTCATTATCCCAGTTTACGTCCTTCAGGATTGTCACAGCACGTGTACATTGATCTCTTCTTTATCAAAGTTCAGTAAGCATTCCCTTTTGCTTCAGTATTGCAGTTAATGTATTACTGTTTAAAGCAGAAGTAAACAAAAAGGCGAATCTCCCTGTCGTACATTGCTCACGGAAGATCAACAAATGAGGAAGAAATCTTAAAAACAATTGGACGTATCTGAAGAAAGTAAAAGTGAATTTCTGCAGCGAAGTCGTGATGTCAAAAGAGTTTCTTTTCATGCTAGGAGGTAAAGGGAAGTGTTTTTTTCCCCTTTTTCTATAACAAAGAAGAAGCTTTCAACAACATTACAAATGATAGCACGCCCTGTTAACCTGCATGAACTCTTCATGGAATTAAGTTTGCATCCCAGGGAAAAAAACTCCACTGCTATTGATCTATGAAATAAAGAAAACATGAAGTCTCGTTTAAACCTGTTTATACGATCGTTCAATTACAGGAATGGACAAGAAATTATCTTCTCTTTGAATACAGTCACGGAAACATCAAGGTAAAGTAGTCTACAGTTGACGTTTCATGAAACCGAGCGGCGCCTAACAACCTGCATATTCTTTGAGATTTGTCGAAGATAAAGTGCATTTGGTTCAGTTTACTTCTGGGCACGTAGCTATCATTCATTTATCAACGTACAATTTTTATATGTATAAAGGCAGATCTACAGGGACATCATTTTATTTTTACTTCAATTTTTATTGTACCTGAGTTTTTGAATGTACTTCACTCCAACCCCTTCTACTAATGAAGTTCAACCGTCCTCCACACAGATCCAAGACCGCATATACAGTCATAATAGCCTTACGGTCATAGTAAACAGTACGTTCCAAAAATATGTTCTCGTTTTCCAGTGACGAAAGAGAGTTTTCAATATTGAATCATTTTCGCACAGGTACTGTCGTCCATTTGCCTACGTCCTATCCCGGTTTCCCCCACCAGCTTTTATTCGCCAGCTAGTGGCTAGGCTGTCTTAGCTCTTTTCTGAGAACATTAATTTCTGTTAGGAATTGGACGTCTACGTAATATTATACAACTGTTTAAAATAACTTAAATAAAAGGGCCTCGTTAAGTAATTAACTGTCACGTGATTTCCTCCCTTTCTACGACCCTACGGCATAACCACTTGGACGGACAGTAGATAGTATGTCTGAGTAATTTTATCTTTTCGGATCGGGGCAGAAGTGAAGATTGAATTTACAATACGTAAGGTACTTTTTTATAGAGTAGGTACAGAATTATTTCAACATGAGTTACTAGTACGAAGGACGAAACCGGTAATTGGGATTAGGTACAATAGTATATAGTGCGATAATATGCACATTAGAACTGAAGCCTGTATCGAAATCAACGGCCACCATTTTCAAAAATGTGTTTAAATATCCATATTATGATTATTTTTCAATTTAACTTCATTCTCTATATTGTACGCTAATGTGCTGTAGACATTATAATATACACTGCATAATGAATGCGTCCACATGGACAGCTCAGTTCGTGAGTAAAAACACTCATTGTTAATACTGTACTGTATTTTGATTAAACAAAAAAATAATGAAAATGATCAAACTGAAAAGCGCAATATTTCCTAGTTTACGTAAATGGATGAACTACTTTTCTTCCCTCCTATACCTAGTAATCGAACTCCAGTCGTGGAAGGGGGTAGCAAACGGCGTGGATCCAGAAGTATAGGCAAGTTAATATTAAAAATGTTAGTAAAAATAAAATGATGTCCCTGTACTTGTACAGTATTATATGCAATCATACGCATATTTTAATGTTTATTTTACATTTCTTTTAACTTTATTTTCTTCATTCGAGTTTCTCGTACTTTCCAAAAATATATTCCTAAGGATTTTGTTATCTGATATTTTGGCTATTACAATGTCATTAATAAAATGTAGCCATTTCATTCATACAATTGCCTTCACTCCAATCTGTCTCAACACATGCTAACAATGTATGTTTTATATGAAGGGTTCAGAGCCATAATGGGCCAAGCGCCATTTATTAAAAACGGAGAAAGCAAGGGTTAAAATTAAGTGAATACTATAGTTGAATGAAGATTGACATATCATTTAATTAGAATGTGTATAATTTATTTTACTTGCTATATTTTTCCATTAAATTATAACAACTTAATTTTAACCCTTGTTTTCTACGGTTTTAGTAAATGGTGCTTGGCCCACTATTGTTCTGAACTCTTCATATCATCTTCTCTTTAGCCACACAATACACATGTCATTTTCTATATTACCCTTAAAACCCATCAATTTCAACACGCCTAACCTAATCCATGCAAAACGAATTATATCATTTCTAGCACATATCGTAATACGAGTATAATATGGTTCTTGACTCGATACAGTTTAAACCATTCTGTAATCTTTTAGTGGAATTCTGTTATTCATGTACCCAAACATTTGTTCTTTTTTATATATGTTACACCTTTGTCTTATAACATTCAAATAGCTATTTATGCAACAAGTTGCAAAATGATAATGTTTTAAGCACGAGAAGTGAAGATTTTCCATTGACCCGAAGGGGAAAGAATAAGGAAAAAGATTTCACGGCCTTCGGATATATAGTAGGCTATGGTGATTGTCAGGAAGTAGTTTAAGTGGACTTCTGTTTGTCATGTAATTTTGGAACATAAAATTATTACAACGAAAGTGATAAATATAATTAAGAAAATGAGTGATTCGGAAGTGAATTCCGACATAGAAAATTGAGCAGAAGCTACGATGTGATCCCACAAAAATTAATTTAAATAATTGTGTTGTGAATATTTATAATAAATAAATAGTTGAAATTTATGTTTTCAGTATTTCTAATTAGCTTGTTTAAAAGTACTTTGAGACACGGAAGTTTACTTTTTTCATACTACATAATATCGAATTTTACTTCTTTCCATAATCCAAACCAGTACCAAAAATGGAACTTTACGTTGCAGTTACTACCAACATACGATACACCATGATAAACCTAGTACCAGAAAACTCAATTATTAGCATTTTGGACGGGTCTATGTTATTGGATGTTATTCCTATAACCACAGCTATGAATTCAACATACAATATTTAAAAATAATAAAGTAACATAGCACAAAACAAATACTTCAAATCATTTTTATGAAAACACAGACATAGAAAAGCTTCAGTTCAGAGACTACCCATAATATCAAGAAAATCTTCATTATCGATCGCCTGATGGCTCGTCCGTAAACATTTCACTCTTACCGTAAAGACTCGCTTTCTTAATGAGTTATGTAAACAACTATTTAAGTACGCTAATTTATGGCTAAGGAAATCAATGACTTTTCGACACTGAAATGAGACTCGAAAAGTCGTTATTATGGAACGACTGTCTAAAAACATTATTTTCAATTTCATGATTTTCTCTCCACAGTTGTTCGAGTCCAATTTCATAAGTTTATTTTTTAAAGTGCTAGACTAACCCAGTTTATTTAATTGACATTCGTCAACAAATATCTATACAAAATCGTTATCTTCAATTCTACACCAAAGTTTCGCTATTTTTACAATAATTTTTTCTCTACTGCTATTAAAACGGATGTAGGTAAATTCTCATTTTTAAACAGAACTGTAAATGATTGGAATGACCTATCTGTAGCGGTCTTTGAGGGCTGTCCTTCCTTAAAGAAATTCAAGAATAACTTAAAAAGTTGCGTATAAAGTGTAAATTAAAATTAAGGTGACATTTATTTTTTAAGGTGACATGCATTTATTTACAATTCATTTTTATATTTCAATATGCCTAGTGAATTATTAAATAAGTATATAATAAGATGTCATCAAGTCAGATAGTAAATTGAAACAGTAATCACCGACATAAAATAACATTTAGTTCATTAGCGAACGTTTTTCAGTAAGTAGTCTTATAATAATTATCTGTCTCTATATAATAACTTGCATATATTTTGCACTTATTATTATTTCTCCATCTCAATTTTCAGATGAAATACATACATAACACAGGAACATCATCTACGCAAATTATCGTATACCCTACGACAATCCTCAACTAATGACTATTCTTAAAATCTATTTTATCAATCATCATTATAAATTTTAGCATTATTGACAAATTTTAATCATAATTGTATATTTTATTTGCAACATGAGCTATATGTATAAAATATCCGTCCAATTCAATTTCAAATCTAAAGATTATATCAACAATTATCCTGTATTATTTCACATTTTACATAAAGCTCATGAATCTCATGCATTGCATACATACGTTGTTCTTTATTCTTGTTATTTGCATAATTTATTATTATTATAGGTTCAGATTATATGTTTTTGTTATATCTGAAGATGCCCCAAACGGCGAAAACGTTCATATATCTTATTAAATAGCAAATAAATATTTGCAAGTTGATATGTCTCAAGATTGAAAATTTATTATATATTTATTTAATAATGCATTTATTTAGCCTGACGAGTTACTTCCTTGGTTTAAATTGTAAATCGTTTAAAAATAGCTTGTAATAGGGCCTTAGACTAGAAATGTTTAGTTTAAATGTAATTCTGTTTATAAGTGTGAATAAGGGTATAATTGTTGTCTTATTTGAACTGTTGTATCAGTGACGCGTGGTGAGTCAGTGAATTTATGGTTTTACAGTAGGCTACAGTGAATAGTTTCGATCAGTGAAAATTTATAGTATCAATGAAATGTGTTCTATAGTGTCAGTGATATGTGTTCTAAAGTGTCAGTGAAATGTGTCACAGTGCCAGTGCAGTAAGTGAGATGAGAATGAAGTGAAATATTATTATCAGTACCAATGTGACACTTACGTAGGGCCTATACATATGTAGGTTGTAATGTAAAATTAAGGTCACTTATAATTGGGTTATTTTATGCATTATTATTAATTGTAATTATTGTGGACAATTGTATTGCGTACTCTAATTTAAGGTTTCAGAACCATAGTGGGCCAAGCGCCATTTTCTAAAACCGTAGAAAACAAGGGTTAAAATGAAGTTATGACCATAATTCAATTGAAACATATAGCGAGTAATATAAAGTATACACAATCAAACTAAATGATATGTCAATCTTCATTAAACTATGGTATTCACTTAATTTTAACCCTTGCCTTCTCCGTTTTTAATAAATGGCGCTTGGCGCTTGGCCCACTATGGCTCTGAACCCTTCAATTGTACTGTGTATATTATTGTATTGCGTATCTAATTGTATTGCGTATTGTATAATTGTATTGTGTATTGTAATATCGTTGTGTATTGTTTTTATTGTGTGTACCACTGCCATCGGGTGCTCGCCCACTTGCAGTGTAAATAAACACATACATATCTACCACATTCCAACATTGCTGCTTTTCTGGGTGCCGAAATGGGGAGTTGTAAATCTCGTTTACAATATTTATCCCGTATTAAATCAATTTTCTCTCAACTACTACAGTATTATAATGTTCCCATATCTCAATGTCATAGAACATTCTCGATTTTATCAGTAAACTGTATATTTTTAATCAACAGTAATCTCACTAGACGTTTTGATTTATCTAGAGAAAATCAAAACTCGAGTGGGATTTAATTGACTATTACACTATTAGAAGAAAGTATATAAAGATTAGAAGTAACGAAGTACTCCAATACAATAAAATATTAATTGACTTACGAAAATACAACTGTCTTCAAATGTATTATTGTACCATCTCAACATTACAAATATTACGCTAGATGCATGCTAGATGGCAGTAGTGTCTTTATACAGACACTGTAATGATTACTATTCAATAAATCTTAATATTAAACAATCTCTGATACGTGACTATCCATAATATCATATAGCAGAAGTTCTTTTTATCCTCTCAGAGCAGAAGCTATAACATAACCTAACTAATATACACAAGTGTTAGAAAAGTTTTAATTAACGACGATGACATAAAAAATAAACATGAATAATTTTAAAAGGAATAATTATTGAATGTACAATTTTCAAATTTGAATGTGGTTGGTGGTTCAATTGATGTTATATTGGACGTGTGCGTAATAGAAGTGTAACTCGTTGATTTAGGCCGACATGGTGTATTCAACTTATTCAGGATTTCCGAATGGTGCTCTTCATTTATTTGTAAATCGGATTTCAGAAGATGCATAGGTATGATTAGTGATTTTTATTAATTATTGTACTTGAATGCCAATGCGAGTCATATTTGAAACTGCTGTGCATCGACTGGAGTGGTTTGTAATTTTATATATACATATATTTTTTTTGACGTCCAGACCAGCGCAGTTTCAAATGTTGGCAAACAAAGAAACAAATGCTAGGGACGCGATAAAATTAAACAAATGCTAGGGACGCGATAAAATTAAACAAATGCTAGGGACGCGATAGAATTGTGCGATATGCAGCCATGATTGGTTGAAATACGTCCTTTCGTACCGTTTTATTGGTCAAAAGTAGTATGACGTAGTAAGAGTGTAATAGTCTATATAAAACTTTGGATATTTGCACATTACAAAGCGCTATCATACAAACCTGGCGTCGAGTTGACCCCATATCAGGAGTCCCACTATGTTCATCTAGTGTATATCGTCGTTGTTCCTGCAATAACTTCTATGTTTAAAATATAAAATTTTTCAGTAGGAAGAAAAAACACATTTATTCAACCTATGGCAGCCGTACGTAGGAGACTGTGAATTTTTAAATTTTCGAAACAAAGAAATATAATTACATATAGGTGATTTTATTATTTGCTGTATCACTATTTAAGTTATTTAATAGATGAAAAATCTAAAAATCGATAAATATGTCGCATAGTACTTATTGCAGGAACAACGACGATATGAAATATCGACACTGCAAGATAAAAGATAACACAAAATGAAACGAAAAATACAGAACCTGGAAGGAGGTTGGAGGTAGACAGATGAGGAGAAGGGGTAAGCGAATATGCCTAAATGATGTCACACAAGCGACATACTTGCGAGATGAGCTGATATGTAAATGGTGCTTTTCTGCTTCAAAGGAATCTTCAGGGGGATATCTTGAGATCGCGGAGTAAACCGTTTAGTACCCGGCAAGCCTCCTACTCCCCTTCTTTGTAAACATGGATGATGGTCCGGAAATTGCGCAAGACGCGTTTATTGGAGTCGTCAAATCTGATGCGACCGAATCAAAGTTTGCAACGGCGACAGACGCCGAGTAGCAAGTGACTAGTTGAGGCAAATATCCGGCTCGCTCTAACGAAGACGGCCTGCCTGCCTTTTGATGTCTTCGCAGCTCTGTGTGTGCGCGCGTGTGATTTCCCACTTTAATTGGAATGAAAATAAGGTATTGAGAACTGCTTGTGACAGTCGGCGTGTTCCTGGGGACTCTGAATAGAAAGAACGTTAAGAGATTAATAAATGTGGAAAGCGAAACAAGTAGACAAGTGAAACAAGGCGCCTAGAGAGGAATCAACATCAAAAGGGAAACGATAAAAAAAGATAGTAGCTGGAAGGAAACTCGGACAGAATGTATTTAGTAATAGAAACGTTCTTGTAACCTTTTCACAATTTTACGTACCTCAATTAAAAACGAACCCTAAGGGCTTATGAGAATAAATCATCCTGGATTATGTACTAGTTACCAAGCTTCCCACTAGACCCAACAGAGACAGGTTCAAACCCAGCTGAAGACGATGGATTCTTAATGTTTATCATGACTGAACTGTACAACTTCTAAAATTTTAAAATTATTATTAATATTATTATTATTATTATTATTATTATATTATTATTATCATCATCATTATTTTTTTATTGGTCTGACCCAATATTTTGGGTTTGCCCTGCGACACAGACTAGCTCACAATAAAATTGAAAATGAAAAATTATATAAACAGGTTTCAGACAAAATTGATTAAGACATAAGAAAAAAAAATAGAACCAAGTATAATTTAAATTGAATGTACACCATAAAGATGCTGACGAAATATCGCTATAGAAAATTTTATTATGGTGATGACGATGGCATCTTGAAGATCTCTCGTCAGCTTGTATTTTTCCGTCCACTTTACAAAGGCTTTCGGAATGGTGCCTCTCGCTCCGAAGAAGATACCGGTAACTGTGATTGTTTCAATGTTGTATTTCGCCGATAGGTACTGAATCGTGGGCTCGTAGATTTTCTTTTTCTCTTCGTTCACTTCAGATGGTTGAGTGGCTGAGATTTCAAATCTGATTGTAGGATCAATTATTTCGGCTGTCTGTTTATTCCTATTTATAGCTATGATATCGATCCTACGATTGCTCCCACCATTAGCAATACAATGAATTTCCTCGTGAACGTCTAGATTTTTGGATCGAAGTACATCTGCGATCATAGTACGTATGATGTTGTGACGTTTTATTCTGAATACTTCTCCCTGTGGGCAACTCCCAAGCAGTGAAATCTCTCATTTACGGACATCGATTGGATGTAAAAATCTGCCCGAATCTTGGAGGTGTCCTTTATTGAGAGGGAGGCTCCCCAATCTAACAGTAAATTTATAATATGCATTATCTATCCCTTCACGCTTTAAATGAAATGTATTACTGTAGTTTAATTCTAAATACAGTACACTGTACTACAATAAATTCTTTGCAACTTTGAACTACAGTAGATAAGACCGAAAAAGGAAAATACAGTACTGTACCATGCAATATTATTGTAGGTCTACAGTTAGCAGTACTGTAATTTACAGTTTTCAACTTAATCTTTACATTCGGGTACCATGTCTCTCGAAACAGAACAACTGATTGAAGTGAAGAGAATAATCCTACTAACTTTATCATGTGTCGAATACAATTTCCCACTCGCGGAAATCTTGGACCCATCAGACAGGTTAAATTTTAAGACTTTGTTTATCCACCCGCTTCCAGCTAACAAGGGGTAGCCGGCTGGGCTAGTGGTAGCCTACGAGATCCTTATTGTCTTCTTTCATATGAAGGAATTTCTATACAGTTCTCAAAACTAAATGTTCCATTTTTGTAACACATTAGGTCTTGAAATCCAAGTTCAGTCCGCAGTCAAGAGGTAAAGCAAGCTTTAGGACTATGAAACAGCTGTCCGTGTTCGTATCTGAGAGTGTCCGTAAACGAGAGTTAAATTTATCATTATTTCTATATAATTTCAGTTGGGACATAAAAATCTGTCCGTATATGAGGAGTGTCCGTATTTGGGGGTGTCCGTAAGGAGAGGTTTCACTGCATTATTATTACTATTATTATTATTATTATTATTATTATTATTATTATTATTATTATTATTATTATAAAACTTTTACATGTTTATACGTACATCTATCAGTATGTGCTGTACCAAATTTGGACTGCGTAGCTTCATTTATTTCCAAGTTATTAGCATTTATTATCCTTTAATTACTAGTCTATATATAAAATACAGACCCACAAACAAAATTTGGGCCATCCCAATTTTCCAAGTTCCAGTTATAGTATTGAGGGGCTATGGGCGGGTTAGGGTCGACCCTTCAGCACGTCGGCTCGACGGTAGCCTATTGTGTACTCCGAATTTCGGATGAATGAGAGAAGTGTACCAGCCCACCGACCGCATGAGACCCCTTACCCGCTCACCCAATGGGTCCCCTACTTTGTAATACATACCAATATGCAAATCTCTTGTAACAAATCCAATAGTGATACTAACTGAAAGGTTCAAAACCATAGTGGGTCAAGCGCCATTTATTAAAAACAGAGAAAGTAAGGATTAAAGTTAAGTGAATATCATAGTTTAATAAAGAGTGACATATAATTTAGTTTTAATGTGTATACTTTATATTTCCATTGAATTATGGTAATAACTTCATTTTATCCCTCGTTTTCTACGGTTCTAGTAAATGGCGCTTGGCCCACTATGGTTCTGAATCCTTCAATTGTATATATCCAAGTTGAGTGAGTAAATAATGACAATAATGATAACAATATATCATTCGTGTGGAAGAGATTTCCTGAAGGAACTGAGCATTGAAAACATGAAATATTCTATTCTTTCTGTTGAGTGGGAGGTACATTTTTCAATGAAATAAATTAAATACAATTGAAGAGTCCACTGCAAGGATGATGGATGTCACTTTCTTGTCGAAAGTGAACCAAGACTGTCAATGCATAGCTTAAGACATATAGAATGTACACACAGAGTTATATGGCATTAACACTGAGTCATTGTCCAGTAATGATCGGAAAATCACAGTTAAGCCTTGAGCGCTAAGCATTTCAAACTTTCAATTGCTTCTCATGCAAAATGTATTCCAAATGACATCCATCATTCTTGCAGTGGACTCTTCAATTAGCATTTTACGTCTCACTGTCCTTTAGATTTTGCCTGTTTTATTTTTGCATTTCAATATGTTGAAATAAATGTTAACGAATTACAATTAATTTAAAAAATGCTGCATTAAAATTTTGCAATCATCACACATTTCCTTTGCATTGATCACATTATGTATTAATATTTAATCATTCTAATTTTAAAATGTTTGTACTAACTATATGAGCAAAATAAAATAAAAATGTTTGTGCGAGATCGTGCGTATTTGCTTGGTTTCCGCACAAAACCAATCCGCGGTAAGTCTAAAATTCCACATTCGGTATTCCCAACGTAACACACATAACAATTTCCCTCTTCTTACCGCTTAAGTAACATATTGATTTTACTGCTTTAGGC
The DNA here is from genome assembly GCF_040183065.1 of Periplaneta americana. NCBI lineage: Eukaryota > Metazoa > Arthropoda > Insecta > Blattodea > Blattidae > Periplaneta > Periplaneta americana. Next base: position 48,171,194 of record NC_091127.1, read on the forward strand.
TTCTAACATTATTTTTAGAGACGTTCAATATAGTAATAATTATAAATTGGAAACTTACCACTGCAATTTCACCTAAATTGCACTGTTAATTATTATTTTTAAATATTTGCAAAAATTAAGGAAACTCTACAACTCCACTAAAGTTACTGCATTCGTGATGCAAGTAACATTAAGGAAGCCGTGAAAAAATCAACAAGATTCCAGATGCCGATGTTATTACTGCAATATGTTATATAAATAATATTGTTAAAATATTAAAATGAAAAATAAATCACTACATAACCTTACCGTTTGTTTTAAGTTCGTATTTATGGACTGGGAAAAAAAAAGACAGACGTATATCACGGCCTGCTGGAGTATAGTAAACACAGAAAACATTTTAAAGCAACAATGTTGAAGATAGATATTTTTGTTTTGCAAATTTGCCGTCACTGAACAGAAACCAAGATGGAAATTTCATTGCAACTAATTAGAAATTCCTCTTTCAGGTATGTAATAAACGAACTTTGCACAAAATAATTTACGATACACGAGCGGTATGTTTTCTTTCAATTCTCGGAAATTAAAAAAGCTCAACTACATTTCGCTTTTTCAAACTTTTCCTCGAACATGAAAACTTCAACATAGGCTACCTCTCTTGTAACTCATATTACTATTACTTATCTCTTAAAAATTACATCATCGCAAAAAGAGAAAAGTGTATTTTATACTTAACATTAACAGAGAAATGTAACTTTTGGCCTATAAAGATGTATGCATGTCTTCTTTGTGAGGCTGTGTACACTACGGCTTCAATCATTGAAGTACAGAATGTAGATCTTTCAATTCTTTTTGTTGTTAGCTTAAGATATATATATATATATATATATATATATATATATATATATATATATTTATGAATTGACAAGCGAAAACCATTGCAAAGTCTATGTAACACTGTATTGTGAAACGAATAGCACTATTCAAAGTATTTCCACGAGTTAACGGACTCCACTGTTGGAGTTCGGACCCCCAGCTCTGCGTTTACAAACTATCTCTGCTCCTCCCTCAAAATCTTCCCCTTGCTGCACATCTGCTCCAGACCTATTTTAGGATCCCCTCGTTTTATCTTTCTCGATAAAAAAGCGAGTGACCAGTAAAAATTCTAAAGGCGACTTCATGAAATAATGACCACAGCGAACCCATTTAAATGAGGGAGAGCAGCACAACAGCGTACGAGGGACGTCGCCTAGACGCCATGTTGTTATTTTCGGAAAAGGAAATAGCGAGAAGTACAGATCTGGATTTACAGACAAGCTTCACAATTTTGTTGAATCAGGGTAATTACTCCAGAACCAACATGTTCAATAAAGCTGTAATTCTTACAGACTGTAAAGCAACGATCATCACCATTTCTTGGGATAGCGTCTCTTAAGACTGGTCCACGATAAACCGGGAACGAAAACGACAACAAGAACGGAAATGTTAAAATAAATGTTAAATTAAACATTCACAATTAATTTTCAAGTTCCCGTTCCCGGGCTCCGGTAAACTTCTCGTTATTTGTGAATGCTCACATTTAAATACGTTTATTATAACAATATTTCCCTCCTCGTTCTCGTTGTCGTTTCCGTTCCCGGTTTATTTTGGACCAGCCTCGAGCAAGCTAGTGCATTCGTGGCTGCTGGCGGGTATGCAGTATTCCAGTGGGGGGTTTCGTTCGTGCTAGAAATTACGTTAGCAATAATAGTTTAATGAAGCATACAATGTTCACGTCTGCATTCAAATAAGCATATTTTATATTATTAATAAATACCTACCCAGCATGTTCATTTATAATGTCAATAACTTAAAAATATAGATATCTTCTGAAATGATTGAGGGGTCCAGTGAAAGAAGTAGACAAGCCACAAATCCTGATATGCAGATTTCACTGGGATTTTTACCTTTCATCTGAGCCCAAGACTAAATAATATGAATGATTAGAACCGGAGATAGATAGATCCGAGGAAGTGGTACAAACGGTTTTTCGAAAATTTCGTAATTTAATATTTGCCGAAATTATTTCATTTGATTTCATTTTTATTTGTATATAAAAGAGTTAAAACCATAGAACTTGCCAAAGAGAGAGAGAGAGAGAGAGAGAGAGAGAGAGAGAGAGAGAGAGAGAGAGAGAGAGAGAGAAACAATATTTAAAACAGAGAACAATAATTAAATTAGATAAAAATACAATAAATTAGGACCAATGTAAACGCACACGTATTTCATCTAAATTATAGGGACAGAGGTGTGTTAAAATTCTTTTGATGTATCTTTTAAAATATCTTAAATCATTCGTATTTTTAATTTCATGAGGCAAACCATTATATATTTTTAAGCCATAGACCATAATACGTTTTGTTGAAACTTGTCAATCATGTTCTGGAAATATTAAAATTTTCCTTAAAACGAGTGTTGTAATAATGAAAATCACTATTTCCATAAAAATGGTTCTTATTAGAATGTATTAATTCCATAAGCTTAAAAATATATAAAGCATCAACTGTTAAAATATTAAAACTCTTAAAATATTCTCCACATGATGTACGATTATCAACACCCGCCTTGCATCTCACAACATGCTTCTGAACAATGAAAACATCACTCATCTTCGAACTTTTAGATTTGTAGAAAAAAATATACACGGATCAAATTTATTTCATAGTAAAAAGTGCCCGATAAATTACAAAAAAATTGAGAAGCAATATGAAATCTTGATAGGTTTGAAGTGGAATGGCTCTTGTGCTAGGGCAGAAAATGAAACAAGACAGCTTCAGTCCAAATAATAATAATAATAATAATAATAATAATAATAATAATAATAATAATAATAATAATAATAATAATAATAATAATAATAAATATAAGACCTAGTGTGATATTTTTTCATTTATATAAATTTCAAATTATGTCATATTAATGTTTAATCCGCATAAATGTTATTTAGTAGTAGTATTTTAGTAGTATTTGTTTATTTAACCTGGTAGAGATATGGCCGTCAGGCCTTCTCTGCCCCTCTACCAGGAGATTCCAACTATAATATGAACAATAAAATTACAATTAGTATTAAATTTAGAATTACAATTAAATTACAATTAGTATTAAATTTACAATTATAATTACAATACAAATCAAAGTACGAAATGATTACCTCACTAATTAAAGCTAATTATTTATGTAATAGAATTATTTTTATTAAATTTCAAAACTCACGATTAACTCGAAAACTTTAAGCAATGGAAACATTTCGAAAACAAATTTGAAATCACCGCAATGATTTCTGTGAGAATTCTCGGTTATAATAGGCAAAAGTTTTAATCAATCTGCATACGGAAGTCCGCCAGGCGAAAATACTCCTTTGTTTAACTCTCAGTAACTCGGAAACTAGTAAAGATTTTGAATAGCAACCACTTTGAAAACTAAGTTTCATTCTTTGTAAACATTTCTCTCGCCTTGACCCTCCACCTAAAGTGAAAAATAAAAATGTTTGCCGCTTACCAACTTTTGAGTGTGTCAATTTCTATTTTGAACAGATCACTTCGAAGTTAATATTTTTTCTCACTTTCTAAAAAAAGACTTTGATATCGAACTTTTTTCCCATGCTTTCCTTACATTTATCTATGAATCCTAAAAATTACAGCGCAATAGATAAATAGTCTGATTCCTCTGCCGCATTCTGTATATTAGTAGCAACATACAGGAGGCTAATCCTTCAGAAAGCAATGCGACGACGATAGGGACAGTTTTTAGACTAAAGAGACTTCCACCACTATCTATAAGATGTGACCTGTAGGTGCAGTCCTCACTGGAAATCTCCACCAATGTGACTCCGAAGTCGGTAAAGGTCAAATTTCAGTAAATGGGTCACGAAGCACAGCTGCTTGCGTCGAACCTTTCCTATCTCTCCGGCTCCCTTCTCATTAAGGTCTGGTGTTGTCCAACACTTTATGTTTCCTCTTTTATTAGCTTCAACAATTTTTTTTCCACTCTGACTACCGCCCGTTTTAGGTTTGTGCGATGTTATCACTTATATTAATTAAACTGATTGAAGTGTTGTGAAGAACCTATCGAACGATCATAACAATAATATGTTTATTGAAATAAAGATGATTAAATAAACTTATCGTCCGCTAACAGATGTTCCTCTGAAGAGATACAGCTTGAACTTTTCAATTTCTAGTGAAGTAAGCAAAAATCTCAACAACGTTTCGAAGGCTAATTTTACCTCCGTCTTGATCCTGTCCTGGTTTTCACATGGAAGAAGACATGGTAAGAGTAAATATTATATTCGTTGGATTTCATTGTAAGTGATATAATTCGGAAGAGATGAAACTTATACCTTTCGTGACTGTCGCCACGAAATAGGCACAAGTCCGATGGACACGCATGGAGAATAGAGGACGGAGATGGATATTTACTTGGTGACGTCAGATTGTATTCATCAGCCATGCTTCTACAATGATGAAAGATGGATAGAACAGAGAAAAATTCTCTCCGACACCGAGTTTTCAGCTCTACGTGCTGCACGGAAATATCGGTACATCATAATAATATGACATGCGTAAGTAATCACTTAGTGATTCAAGATGGCGCTCATCCCATCGGATCCCCTGCCAGGTAGTCACTCGTAATGAGTGCACCTCTGTACATAGTGCGTTGGAGAATGTGCCACTGTCACATATTCCGTGACACAGCACATGAGGGTAGGCCACCAAAGGGAAAACTGAGAGGAAGAACTTAAACTGAGGGGATTCGATCCGGCATCGGAACTGGAATCCGGTGTGGTTTAGTGGCTAAAGCGTCAGCACGTAGAGGTGAAAACCCAGGTTTGAGTCCCGATGTCGGAGAGAATTTTTCTCTGTTCTATCCATGTTTCATCATGTGGAACGCAGAATTCCTGCACTGAAATATCATATGTACTTCTGTACATCATAATAATATGCTTCTACAAAGTACAGAAAGGGTAAATGCATATCTAAATTGCACATTCCCAATTATACGGAGGTGAAGGTAACCACTGCACCAAAATGAAACTGGTAATAATCATGAGGAAAGATTCGAAAAATCGAAATACTTTTATTTCTAACATTCGCGGCTGTAGAAGAAACCGTTATTTTTCTATGAAATATTTGGCAACATCAGGCTACTCATCCCTTACCTTCTCTCCCCCTCTGCTGTACTCAGTCTCACACACGTGACCCTGAGCTACCCTGCAAGATTTATTTTAACGATGTTAGCAGTTATTCAATTTAAATTCATGGCTAAACAATTTAAACGATTTAATTTGTAAAAAAGAAAAAAAAACTCAAGATATTAACTATTCAGATTAATTTTTACCTATCTGCTTGTAGAACAATGACATTTCTCTCTGGCCATTACCGCAATAGAGCTCTGCATACGTTGGGCAAAGACTATTTTTTTCCGCTTAACAGTGCTTCATCAAATATAAAGTGTAATAAAAGTTTTGTTATATTTAACAAGTAGAATAAGCTCTTGAATTTTGGTGCATCGGTCCCCTTCCACCCTGTATTTAACGATGTTTTAATCTCATCTACGACCCTCCCAAGGGTTCTCATATTTATCTCACAGCAAACTTGAGGTGTGCATTTCTGAACTTTGGCAACAATCAGTCATATTCTGCTTCCCGCTTGAAATACCTGTGAATTTCGGAAATTAAATCCCTTGGCTATTTATGAAACACTTTTCTCTTATTTCCGTGCTCTGTCAACAATAATATTACACACGATATATAACTAAACAAACCAAAACACACTTAAATCATTACATTTTTGTTGGCAACCAGACAGATATATCTAGACTCAAATAGTGCTTCGAACTGACTGATTGCTTGTTATAATCTCAGGGTTATGAATGGCAAACTGCGCATCCTAGCTCATTGAACATCGTTCGTGGCAAAGTAAATAAAATACAAAAAAACAATATATTAAATGTTATGTCTACTTTTATCTTCAGATACAAAAACATATTATGAGAAGGATATCTTACTTGTTAGGTTAGTAATCCACGTGACTAATCGATGAATGACATCAGAAGGAGAGGTAACTCTCGCCCAGTGTGCCCAACTGTAGCGGAATTTGATGCTTCGGGAGATGAAGTGTCGATAATCGATTTTATCCCGAAATTTAACGGAATTTTAGAAAATTTATCTTAAAAGCTTAAAGTTTATATATTTTCTGAAACTTCCCAAATAAATTGTATTCGTTTTTATATAAGATTTTGGGTAAGTCTAAAGTTCCTTAAGAGATGACGGTAATGTTTGTAACTACATGTAAAAATTAAAATATCACTGCTTCCTTAAATTTGAGTGCGCTCCTTGTATAATGGCAGTTGACTTAATATAATGTCGAACTTGAAGACAGGCCACAAAGGGAAAAACACTAGAGGAGAGGGATTCGATCCGGTGCTGTGGATTGCACTTCGGCGTAGCTCAGTGGTTAGAGCACTTGGTACGTAGAACCAAGGACCCGGATTCGATCTCCGGCGACGGAGCGAATTTTTCTCCTCTAATAAAGTTGGGGTAAGACAAAAGCAACGGAGCTTCAATTTGACGGCACTGTTTGACCCGCCAAGTGCTGTAATGCCACCAAGAGAAAACGTTTTTCTTTGTGATAGCCTGTAGGACACACGTCTGTATTTGTCATCTTTCTCATTTGTTTATCTTTTTGTTTTCAAAATACGAAAGCCTTCTCCTTTGCAATTAGGTTTAGTATTTCAAAATGAATTGAAATGTACACTGATTACGAGAATTGGTTTAATTGTCCCTGTCTTTTGAATGAAGTTCTTTTGTGTACTGAAAAATTATCTGTGTAAATGTTGTAAACTCATTGTGTCTACAATAGGTCTGGCATTAGATAATATCTGTATTTTGTATTATGAGTCTGTCTGAAAGGGACTACAATTGTATGAACGCAGAGGAACAAAATGAATAACGCTTCCATCGCAGCTCAGATCTAAGCAACACCCTCCGCGCTTGGCAGCCCGTGGGCAGCGATTACGACATGGCGTACACAAATATATAGGTTTTAGGATCTTGAAACAGCTGTTGCATGATATTATTTTTTTCAATTGCGGTCGTCAGTGTAAGAGGGGTTAGTAGAGGATGAGAGAGAGAGAGTAGGGGGTGTTTCCTTTGTGTGGAGATCTGCATGTGACAGAGAGACAAGAGGTCTGAGGTCTTGTCTTACACCGGTACAGTTGTAGAGAGAATTCTGCATGCCGCAGTCTCAGAGATTCGAGAACAATATAATATGCTGAAACCGCCCTCCTCCTCTCGTAGCAACCAGCCAGCAGATGACATCTCGAGAGGATCCCCATTAACTTGTAGTGAGACAACCTCTCTTTGTTGATAATAAAACCTAAATCCGACTGCCATCATCTCGTGTCTGCACCACACTCGTACCCACTCGTTATCTCTACCGGGATGCAGGTCCGTGCCCCCCCCCCTCCACTCCGCAAGAATACGCAGGTTTGTCTTCCATTAATTAACGTTATTATTGAACTGGGGGTATTATAATAGACCATGGAGGACCTCACTCTTTCCTCCTCTCCCCAAATTAATACCTTAATTTACCTCTTTTCTCCAGAAAACCTGCATTCAACTGGATGAAATGAAGACCATAATCGCGATTGGAGATGTCTGAGTATTTTAATATCCTTCCTAAAAAATTAATATTGTTTAATTAATTGCTTAAGAGATTTTTATCTCTCAGGGATGTCATTGGCTTGTAGGGATAAGAGGACTGTGTCTGTGATCCCTGTATAAGCTGAATCTATTCACATCGTGAAACCAATCTTCCTTCGGGCCCTTCCCTAGTCCTTACGCTGCAGTTTGTTCTTGTCAGTAGCCTCTTCTGCTTCAGCCTCTTGCATTCAGCATATCGCAAGAGGAAATTAAGCACAGAATTAATGTGAGAAGATATGAAGGTCTCCTTGACAAAGGAACTTTCCAAAGTCATCAGTAGGGACCGGATTTTTATGAAATTACATATATTTTAAGTTTGTTAAAATTTTATTTTTTTATATTTTGATTTATTAATATTTAATTATTTTATTGGAATTATATTCCTTTGAACCTAATCGTATATAAATAACAAATCTTTGCGAATCTTGTAATTAGCATTAATATATTAAAATTTGATACTACATATTTTTACATATTTACCCCATATTACATATTATGGCATAGTATTACATAAATCTACATATTTATAAGTTTTATTCATTTTTTACTTCTGTGAAAGGAAAAAGAAAACTTCTGTTGGGGAAATTTACAATTTGAAATACACAGATTTAAAAAGTCTTTTTACGTACACAAGAAAGAGTATATTTCGGGATGAAACATAACGCCCTTGGTTCCAGGAAGTAGTGAAGCACTCACCCCATACCGCCCACTGTAAATATGAGTGAACAAAAGTCAACCTTTCTCATACAACTACCTTTTATTGTAAAAATCACTCAAAAAGTAGCGTTGCCTTCAAGCGGTGGAAGACGACATGATTTTTCTCGAGCTATAATTGTTCTGCACACGTCTTAACAAGCCGTTCCCATGCAATTTGCAACCTTACTAACCCTCTTCCTAATTCTTCCAGAAAAACCCGTGTCAAGTCTGACATGAGACTTTCAGGTTATTGCTTGACTTCTTTATTTTAAATTTAGTAGATCTATACGGAAATGGGATTTTCCGAGCAATTAGAAAGTATGGTTCTCGGCTGGAAAAGTCCTACCCTTCTGAATAAGACAGGAAGGTCACTTTTCAAACAACAGTTTGTGAATTCCTATAGTTTGAGGATTTAGTAGGTACTTGTTTCTTACAGGGAGCAGCTAAAATGCATGTGTTCCACATCTCCTCTTATTTTCTCCTAATCCAGTGAAGCGAAATAATGCTTGCAGTACTGTTGTGTCATTAATTTCACTCAGTTCTCTAGTTTTAGTACTTAGAATACCTATAAAGTGCAAGTGAGTTTATCTACTGCTTTTAACTATCTAATATGGCCCCTGTATCTTCAACCCTAACGACAAAAATAAAATCATGGATTGCAATGGACGAAACTTTCACTACAGATGGAAAAATAATTAGTAATGTGTCAAGTGTGCGGTAAAATCACAACTGGAGTGTCTTCCCTATCCTATAGCTGTCAGATATTGAAATTAAATATTTTCATGATTTTACATATTTTGGTACATATTCAGCTTATTTTTCTTATATAAATATGTACATATTTCACACCTTGATATTACATAAAAATCCGGTCCCTAGTCATCAGGTAGAATTTTCTCTTGAAAAGTCATATACACGTGAAAGGAAAAGACTGAATACAAAAATTTCGTGCCAGAACGTTCCGGCTTTGCAAAAAGAAAGCTTCAAACCTCTGAGTAGCGATTTTCCTTATTTTTAGCAAGACACATGCTTGACGCAGTCTATAGGTATAATCACCGGATCACCGATTCGCGAGGCTGAAGTTTGGAAGGCACGGAGTATACATGACGTCATGATCCATGAGGTGGGATGTCATTGTGGCAGTAAGTTAAATTTCGTAAGAATTTACATTACCGCCCTTCTAATTCTGCTTGGCATGGGACCTTGCAATCACCACACGTACGAGTACTAATGAGTAAAAAGTATATTTTCATTTATTTTCATTTAATGTAAGGACTCGCTTTCGGACACTATTTCGGATAGAGTTAATGAACTTAAGGGCTTAGGTATAGCTTACAGCAGTAAAATTTTTGGAAACATTCAACATTTTTTTCCTCTATTATTGTATCTTGTACAATAATGTAAATTTGTATGTGTAAAACACTGTCCTTCTGCTATATGAAAAAAAAAATATTTTTACGATTTAAAAAATTATTTATATATATATATTTTTTTTTCAAAATTCAATTTATTTTTTTATCAGACAATCTACCAAAGGTAAAGAAGTGATCCTGCATCAAATTGCAGATATGATATACATAAATACACACAAAAAATTTCATCACAGAATTTTGGATAGTTTTTGAGTTATGTGGGAAACGTTTCATCACTGCACAGTGAACTAATTTTCATTATTGTACAAGATACAGTAATGGAGGAAAAAATGTTGAATATTTCCAAAATTTTACTGCTGTAAGCTGTACCTAACCCCTGAAAAAAGAAGCATAGACAAGTCATCCCTAGTGTTTCAGAATCTATTCTTCGAAATCTATAAATTAATGTAACTTACAGAAACATATTACTTTTAAAGTCTTATTTTTAAATAAGCGGGACTCGAACCTGCTTTACTTGAGACCGCAGTCGAACTATCGACCCATCTGGATTCGTCTTTTGTCACCGAGTGCCGACGGGCACGAAAGTTAAAGCGAATTTGTTAAATTTAAGTTCTGTGGAAAGGGATAAGAACTTAGATTTTCGAAACGACACCAAGATCCGCATTTGTATAAACACCAGATATAGCCTAAGCAACAAGAAGGTAAATAAGAGATAAAAAGAGGCAGACAACATGTAAGTATACGGACTTGGGAATCCTCAGTTATGAACTCGCAGAAGCGCTCTTCAACTTGTGCATAGGAAGAGTTCGCTTAACTTTTGCCTGTAAGAAGAACTAAGCCAGGTTGTCTGCTAGTGCCATCTGGCGGCGAGAATGTACGAGCTTTGTGGAGGGTGGGTAGAAAGTGTGGAGAGAAGGGAAAAAAAGAATTCTCGAAGCGTTATACGGCAGAAAGTAAAATGAATACAATACTCCCTAAACTTATTGTTCGTTCTCCTGTGCAAACACAAGCGTACGAAACTATGAAACGGGGCAAACGTCAAAAACTTTGATATGTATATACTTTAGTATATATTAGGCAGTTCTAGAAGAAGATATTGAGATTTGGTTATAGATAATTCTAATTCAATTCTTATTATATTAATTTAAAAATCACTAAACAAGAACTTAGAATTTTTTAACGATTGAATTGTATCCTAAAATATTGTGCGAGTGTTTGTTATTAATTCAACGGACTCTTCTATAATATTAATACGTATCTATTTTCTTATAACAGAACCACCACCACCACCACCACCACCACCACCACATCTCTATCTATATGCTTTAATGCGTCTTCATGGTGTCCATAGAAGAAACCTTTACCTTTCACCGTAAGTCATTACAAGAGTTTTTACGTGCTAACGGAAGAAATGGTATCGCCGCCAGTTTCTATCAGAATAAAGTATGGAGACTGACATTGACAGGGCAGACAGACAGACAGACAGAATGGGTGGAAAGACATAAAATGAATGGAAAGACAGAATGGATGGATGGACAGATAGAATGGATGGATGGGCAGATAGAATGGATGGATAGAGAGATATAATAGATTGATGGACAGATATAATAGATGAATAGACAATGAATGGATGGACAGGTAGAATGGATGGATCGACAGATAGAATGGATGGATCGACAGATAAAATGAACTGATAGAAAGAATAGATGGAGAGATATAATAGATTGATGGACAGATATATAATGGATGAATAGATAGATAGAATGGATGGATGGACAGATAGAATGGATGGACAGACAGATCAGAATGGATGGATAGACAATGTATGGATGGACAAACAGATAGAATGGATGGATAAATAGATAGAATGGATAGAGAGACAGAGAGAATGGATGGATAGCTAGAATGGATGGATGGACAGATAGAATGGATGGATAGACAGATAGAATGGATGGATAGACAGATAGAATGGATGCATAGACAAACAGATAGAATGGATGGATGGATAGATAAATAGAATGGATGGCTAGATAGATAGAATGGATGGCTAGACAGATAGAATGGATGGAGAGACAGATGGAATGGATGGATAGACAGATAGAATGGATGGAGAGACAATGGAATGGATGGAGAGACAGATGGAATGGATGGATAGACAGATGGAATGGATGGATAGACTGGATGGAGTTAGATAGAATAGATAGATAGACAGATGGAATGGATGAATAGACAGATGGATTGGTTGGATAGACAGATGGAATGGATGGATAGACAGATATAATGAATGGCTAGACAGATAGAATGGATGGATAGACAGATGGAATGGATGGATAGAGACAGACTGGATGGATGGTCAGATAGAATGGATGAATAGACAGAATGGATGGATAGACGGACAGACAGATAGACAGGCAAGCAGCCAGGATGAGGAAAAACTATATAAAAAAGTGCAAAGCCGATTAAAAAATAAATAAATCTGTGTTGAGTGTTTAATGCCAACTACGACGCCACGAATAAGTGGGGAAGAACAGGAAGATGTCCAGGACTTGAAAAAAAGTCCTCGCTCTCGTGCCCGCATAATATCAAGAGCATTTGAGATGAAGTCTCTTCGTTAGAGGAGACCCCAACCCGGAACTGCTTGAAATTGTGAATGGAGGCTCAGGAACTGATGTGGTATGAATAGTTTGTCCTGGGGCGGGGGTGGGTGTCTCGTTGTTTGGACGAGAGAGACTCCCGCGCTGACATGAAAAGGAACCCCTTGCTGTTGGTCGGGTCGTGATGTTCGGTGGGGCTCACGTTAAATAGGCTGCTTAATAAACCTTGTTGTCTGGCAACAGGTCCGCTCAGAACAGCCTCCGACCCGCTGAGTGAGGAGTACTAGCATATCATTTCCTTCGCTAGCAATGCCACTGCAATAATTGAGATGCGGAAATGAGAGAGTCTTAGAGTGTCTTCGTGGCTTGTTTATCTACAGACTGTTCCAATATTTCATTATAGAATTCGACGTTCATAGCAGGGAGGATAAATAATAATAAAAAAAACTGACTAAGATGAACGTCATTCGAATTCCGAAAGAGACAAAATTTCATACAATCAAACGTTAGAAGACGGTTGGAAAGACCTTTATATTATGGACAGTAAAAAATCAATCAAACGGGAATGGTATTTAAGAATTAATTCATTATTTTATTTATTTTGCTAATAATTGTAACATGAAATATAATAAAAACAGAAAAACTTTAGCTCGCCCCTGAAAGAGTAGAACTCGTGCTCAGGAGCGGATTCCTGAATTGAAATTAAGAAGTATATAATACAATTTGTCTTATGTCTACTACGCAATTAGAATATATAAATTTAAATTCACAATTTTTCAATTTTTATAAAATCCATACATAACTTTTTTAAATTTAATACTAGAACTATTGACAAGCTTAGGATATTAAAATATAAATTTGTTATATACTCTTGGGCCTAAATTACTAATATGATTAAATACTATAGCAGTGTTGCATTTTGGTTCAATCTTAAAGAATTCATACCTTTCGTTTCATAACTATGAGAATACTTACTTACTTACTGGCTTTTAAGGAACCCGGAGGTTCATTGCCGCCCTCACATAAGCCCGCCATTGGTCCCTATCCTGAGCAAGATTAATCCAGTATTTACCATCATATCCTACCTCCATCAAATCCATTTTAATATTATCTTCCCATCTACGTCTTGGCCTCCCCAAAGGTCTTTTTCCCTCCGGCCTCCCAACTAACACTCTATATGCATTTCTGGATTCACCCATACGTGCTACATGCCCTGCCCACCTCAAACGTCTGGATTTTATGTTCCTAATTATGTCAGGTGAAGTATACAATGCGTGCAGCTCTGCGTTGTGTAACTTTCTCCATTCTCCTGTAACTTCATCCCTCTTAGCCCCAAATATTTTCCCAAGAACCTTTTTCTCAAACACCCTTAATCTCTGTTCCTCTCTCAAAGTGAGAGTCCAAGTTTCACAACCATACAGAAGAACCGGTAATATAACTGTTTTATAAATTCTAACTTTCAGATTTTTTCACAGAAGACTAGATGACAAAAGCTTCTCAACCGAATAATAACAGGCATCTCCCATATTTATTCTGCGTTTAATTTCCTCCCGAGTGTCATTTATTTAGTATTTGTTACTGTTGCTCCAAGATATTTGAATTTTTCCACCTCTTCGAAGGATAAATCTCCAATTTTTATATTTCCATTTCGTACAATATTCTGGTCACGAGACATAATAATATACTTAATCTTTTCGGGATTTACTTCCAACCCTATCGCTTTACTTGCTTCAACTAGAATCATAACTATGAGAATACAATTCAAAATTAATTCGATATTTATGTATGATTTTTATTAATACAATATAATAAATTTGTCTCATTTTAAGAACATTAAACTCTAAAAACAATTTTTGAGATGGAAAATCAATAGGTTTATGAAAACATATTTTAATTATTTTCTTCTGTAGTAAATAAAATGGGTTAAAATTGGATTGAATTAAGCTACCCCAACCTATACTCCCTTCATAATTACCGATGGAAATAAAGTATATTGTGCGTAATAAAATTATTGGCAAGTACTTCCTCAATAAAACAAAATAATATATTATTTTACGTAATTTATTACAAAGGTAATTAATGCGTTGGCTCTATTTTAAATACTGTCGAAAATTATGCCTAAATACTGTACTTAACTTCGGAGGAATCCTTAATAATCGGATATTTGCACTGTATTATAAAAGTGGATCTTACAAAGTTAATAGAAAATAATTTTATTCCCTAGAATATATACTTCTATAAAATAAATGAATAAATAAGTAAATAAATAAATAAATAAATAAATAAATAAATAAATAAATAAACAAACACGTATACAAACAAAGAAATAAATAAATAAAGAACTAAGGAAATAAATAAAGACTAAGGAAATAAACAAAGAAATAAATCAGTTAATTAATTAATAAAAAAGGAAAGATAAAAGAAAGAAAAAACAAACAAATATTAAACTTTTCAGCAATATCCTTAATATTTGCGTCGTTTCCAAGGCGTTGAAAATACTGTATTTACTTCGTGAGAAATACTAAAACGTGAACGTGTTTTTCATGTGATGCCTTACCGATATACGGGGGCTTGGATTTTCGTTACAACAGACCACGTTTTACTGTTTTGTTGCTTTCTTTAGACTCAAACGCATTCTACTTAATCTGTGGAGTAGTGTAATGGAAGTAATAGCAATAAATAATAATAATGGAAATCTATATACATTACTAGTACAATATTGACTTAAATCTACATTATCTTGGCAAATGTTTTGAAAACGATGTACTGTACGAGTCTGACGTCACAAAGAAGGCTTACGGCGTATTTATTGAGCTCCGAGAACCAGTGAAATCTGTGTGCTCTGAAGGGGTCTAACATTTAACAGTGAAATGAAGTGAATACAGAGCGAAATCTCTTAGATGTGTAATAATTTAATTTGTCTTCCAATTTATGTCTGAATGCTTCCCATTCAATTATAAAATAATTATTTCTGCGAATGTTCTGTGACCATCCAAGCAGGTCTAAATTTAATTACCTGCATATACATGAGTAAATATTGCGGCAAGAATTATAATTGAAGGCTGGCCCAGGTACGCAATGGAGCACACCGGCTGCTGTAACGCTGACATAGAAGTCACAGTCCTTGACTGAAATCCCGTACAGAATACGCATGTTTATCCGTTGGCAAAATAATGTCCTCTGTTGGCTTGGATACGGCTCCGGCGTCTATCCAACTCCATGTAATGGGTAGCTAAAATGTCTGAAACGTGTGAGGTCAACAAAAACAGATTCCGATATGAGTATTGATATAATTAAACATTTATATCGAAGTGTAATTCTATAGACTAAAACAAATGCATTACTTGATAGAATAAATGATTCTCTTGCGTAGCTCTGAGGGAGTTCATCAGTTGAGCGCAAAAGAAAATTTTACCTGAACTGAATCCTATATAGGTAATATTTTTCCTTCAGATTCATCTATAGCAGGTTTGGAGAACTGGGCGACGATTGTGGCGTTGCGTCACTCATCGAATACGTCACTCTCCCCTTTCTTACATCCCCGCGTCAACGACTTTGTAGGGTAGGGGATTTGTATTCGGTGTCTGTCTTATGTGATTGCGTACGGGCCACAGATACGTCTTTCATCGCCGGTGGACTGTGGACGGGGAACCAACGCTTTCCCCATGCTTTCCACCCGTCTCTCGCCAGTTCTGTATCCTTGATCTATAGGCTACTATCACTCTTCAACGTATGGCACTTTCCTCCTAAATGACTGTATAGGGATTCTATGTCTAGACTTACATCATCAGTAGAACTCATATTTATGGTATTGAATTCCGTCTTTGCTTGGTAAAAGTACTTAAACATTTCATATTATTAATCCGCTCAAGTTAAAATTCACTGAAAATATGTGATTTGCGATTTACAAACGAGAAGATAATTTCTTTTTTGCATAATACAGACAAATTTTCACTTTGTTTGCCGTGAATATAAGTCGAATCAGTGAGATTGTACAGGGACATCATTTTATTTTTACTTCAATTTTTATTGTACCTGAGTTTTTGAATGTACTTCACTCCCACCCCTTCTACTAACGAAGTTCAACCGTCCTCCACACAGATCCAAGACCGCATATACAGTCTTAGTAGCCTTACGGTCATAGTAAACATGTTCGCGTTTTCCAGTCACGAAAGAGCTTTCAATATTGCATCATTTTCCATTTGCCTACGTCGCCTCCCGGTTTCCCCCACCTGCTTCTATTCGCCTCTCTGTAAATGCTAGTTTAGTAGGTTATTTTACGACGCTTTGTCAACATCTAATGTTATTTAGCGTCTGAATGAGATGAAGGTGATAATGCCGGTGAAATGAGTCCGGGGACCAACACCGAAAGTTACCCAGCATTTGCTCATATAGGGTTGAGGGAAAACCCCGAAAAAACCTCTACCAGGTAAATGCTAGTGTCTGGGCTGCCTTAGCTCTTTTCTGAGAACATTAATTTCTGTTAGGAATGGGACGTCTATGTAATATTATATCCATACAATTGTTTAAAATAACTTAAAGAAAAGGGTCTCGTTAAGTAATTAACTGTCACGTGATTTCCTCCCTTTCTACGACGCTTCGATGTAACCACTTGGATGGACAGTAGATAGCATGTCTGAGTAATTTTATCTTTTCGGATCGGGCAGAAGTGAATTTTGAATTTACAGTACGTAAGGTCTCTTTTATAGAGTAGGTACAGAATTATTTCAACATGAGTTACTGATACGAAGTACGAACCTAGTAATTGGAATTACGTACAATAGTCTATAGTGCGATAATATGCACATTAGAACTGAAGCCTGTATCGAAATGAACGGCCACCATTTTCAAAATGTGTTTAAATATCCATATTATGATTAGGCCTATTTTTCAATTTAACTTCATTCTCTATAGTGTACGCTAATGTGCTGTAGACAGTATAATATACACTGCATAATGAATACGTCTGCATGGAAAGGTCAATTCGTGAGTAAAAACACTCATTGTTAATACTGTACTGTATTTTGATTAAACAAAAACCTATGAAAATTATCAAACTCAAAATCACGATATTACCTAGTTTACGTAAATGGATTAACTAATTTTCTTCCCTCCTATTCCTAGTAAAGTGATTTGTTTGTATATTACGCCAGTATCATCGAACTCCAGTCGTGGAAGGGGGTAGCAAAGGGTGTTTCCGGTTCTTAATCGGTGATCCAAAGGTATAGCCAGGTTAATATTAGAAATGTTAGTAAAAATAGAATGATGTCCCTGTACTTACAAGCGCTGTTATTCATACCAATTTATTTGTTTGTTATTTTGTTTCTTTTTTCTTTTTTTTTTCGTAAAACATAAAACATCCAAATGATTTAGTACTCAGTGACTGAAAAATCCTATATTTAAAAGAAAATTCATATATGTTGTGAAATTTATGAGTGGAATGTTTTATGCCAAAAATAAAGTCCACGTGATAACAGAAAACTGCGTTATGGGCGCTTTTATGCTTGTGCAGTTATTGTTGTGTCAGAGGAGTGCGGTGTAACCCGTCACTTTTAGTTTAACGTCCAATAATTCCACAATTTATCGAGAGTTGCCTGACCCGTATGACTACAATAAAGCCAGTATTACATTTTTGACTACTCTTATATAACGAATATAAAAAATCATGGCGTAGACGGGTCGACGACCCGAAACGATTTTGATACGACTTTCACCAGAGACATCGTTTAATGTTTAATTCAAGGCCACAAATTGCAGTGAAAACTTCTACTACGAAAAAGAACAATCAACTTAATTTCTTCCGTTATAATCTTTCTAGTCAATTGACTAGATCAACGATGTAGGGTAAAGGTTGGTAATATTATGATAATAACATTATATTTCTTTTTGAGAATTTATTACAATTTTACTGAGCGAGAGAAGGACCGGTTTTGTGCAGAAACTTGTCCACGAACGTTCTCTTAATACGTTGACGTAAAAAACCGATATTCTTCTCGATCAGTAAAATTGTAAAACAATTCTCAAAAATAACTATCATAATATTCTTAATAATTGATTAAATGGCGATCTTACTCGTGTTAATTATGTAAGCATGTGCGGCTTACAGCTGTTTCGGTGCTACTTGACACCATCCTCAGAGCCTTCTGTGTCTCGGCGTAATCTCAACTTCGCTGCCTGTTGTGTGGGTGCGTTCGTGTGATGAAGAGTAGAGTCAAATAGTGTGTGTGTTCTGAAATTGATCTGTGTGTTGAGAATTTGATTAGGGTGTGTTTTAGTGTGTCTGTATATTTCATATTGTTCTAGTGTGTTGAGTTTTTGGTTTTTGGGGTATGTGTAGGATTTCCATGTCTGTATTTATGTTACTACACAGATCAATTTCAGAACACACACACACTATTTGACTCAACTCTTCATCACACGAACGCACCCACACAACAGGCAGCGAAGTTGAGATGACGCCAAGACACAGAGGCTCTGAGGATAGTGTCAAGTAGCACCGAAACAGCTGTAAGCCGCACATGCTTACATAATTAACACGAGTAAGATCGCCATTTAATCAATTATTTATATTCAAGTGGTAAAAGTAGTGTGCGAAAGATTCAACACGGACTATAATATTCTTCTTCGTTTTCTTCTTTTTCTTCACTTCATGGTATTGGTAATTGCCCGTTTCGGCTTCAAAGGTCACTCCATCTTTTCATTGGTCGTTCCTGATCTCTTCATCCTTTTGGTTTATAATTGATTGCTTTCTTAGGAAGTCTGTAGTCGTCCATTCTCTCTACATGCAATTTCCAATCTTGTCTGTAATTGCCTATTCTATCAATAAGTGGGTATGCTCCTAGTTACTGCCTGATATTTTCATTTCTAATTTTATCTAATCTCGTGCATCATTTTACTTACCGCAAGAATCTCATCTCTACCGCTTGTATTTTACCTACTTCAGGTTTTGTTGTAACCCAGCTTTTACTTCCATATAAAAGAGTAGGGACTGCCATTACATTGTAGAATTTCATTTTTGTTTTCTTTCCGCTTTTATTCTTCAAAGTTCTATTAATTGTGCCACATACTGTCTGGAATGATTGTAATTTTATTTTTATATCATTATCCTTTTTGTAACTTACATCACATCCCAGGTACTAAAAATTAGTGACTTGTTCTACTGCTTTATTATCTATTTCAAGCTTAGATCTTACAGTATTTTTTGCCTTGAAATGCCATTACTTTTGTTTTTATATTCGATATGTGAAAGTAATGCTTCTGGCATGTTTTATTTAGTTCATATACTGCTTATAATATTATTAGTATGACAAATTACCAACTTTTACCCTAAATTTACCCTAAATTCAATCACGTATGGGCTTGATGTGCACTGAAAGCATTTCAGATGGCATTTTTGGGTGTAAGTAAAACTTCTTTGGGCTGCCCATATCCCACCCAATAAGTACATCCAAGGGACCATACTTTGTCCCAGGAGACTACAAGATTGAGTATTAGTGGAGTTTTTACTGTAGCGGACGAAGTGCGTGCATCTAGCATGCGAAGTATTTCTGTCTGTTAAAGCGGCTCTTGTTGGTAAAATTACGTGGAACAAAATATAGACCAATTTAACAATTACACCAATATTTACAATTATATTATTTACACTATATGCACTAGAATACGTTATGTTTACTATTTACATTATGATGAGAATGTAGGCATACACTGATCAAACATTATTATTACGCTATTACTACAGTGTTGTGTATTGTAATGCAAGCTATTTTAATTTATAATACTATAGCCTAGGTAGTTGTTTTGTAAATAGTGTACAATAGTGTATGAAATACTGTTCAGACTACTTTCAAAAGCCGATTGTCAAAAAGATTGCTTCTCGTCTGTAGAATATGATTTTTCTTCAAATATAACATTTGTAGAATATGATTTCTATTTTTAACATATAAATTTACCTTCATTATGATGTTTATGATTTTTTTTTATACAAATTGTTTTGTTTAGCAATAAATTGTAATGTTGTTTAAGTCTTAGAATTACATGTAGACCTAACTAAACACTGTTATATTTTGCTTTTATTATTATTATTATTATTATTATTATTATTATTATTGTTGTTGTTGTTGTTGTTGTTTATTTGTTTAGTCAACTGAAGACAGGTCTGAACCTCACAAGAGATACCAAGAATGCACCACTTATGAGACAACTGGGCCAGGAAATAATGGGGTAAAGTGGCCACTTCCATTCTCCCTATTATTTATTATTAGGGGAAAGTAGGGTAAGAGTACGCGCAGTCTAAGAGTACGCATCCTCCGAATATTTTATGGTAGTTTCGATGTTGGCCAAACCGTCTGTCCATATGTTGTGTGACAGAGGGAAGACAAGTTGGATATGGTGTAAATCGCTTCGAGTTTCGTATAGTTGTTTTAAAGGTAAGAAATTTGTTTTTGCTCTCTGCGATCTTTTATCTGAATGATATTCATGTTCATATTACTAGAGTAATAGGTGAATAATTATCAGTTCCATCATATATTAAAACACGGCTGGGTACTGTTGTTAATAAAGCATGAACTACCATTCAAAGATGTCAGCAGCCACGAAACAACACTGCCAATTGTAAAATATTACGCTAGTGGCTAAGAGCACGCGCCCAAGAGTTCGCATGCATACTCTTAGACTCGAAAGCAGCTATAGTATGAGTCAGTTTTATAGAGATAATATTTTAACTTACATTTGTTTATATTATATTAGTTAAAATGATTATTGTATTTTAACATTTTATTTAATTATGTCCTATTTATTCGAATTCTAGATGATTTTTTTTGTAATTTCAGTGGAATTAGGGGACGATGGGGAAATATAAAAGGAAATCCGATAGAAAGTTGGTTTTTACGGAAGTAATGATGAAGCAGATAAAGGAAAGACTAGCTAGAGGTGAGAGCAAAAGATCCATTGCACAGGTTTTTAATGTAAACGAGGCGAACATCATTGCTTGTCCTCTGTGTTCTGAAGAGTATACGGTACCTCCTGATTGCGACTGGTTAAAATGTGACCAATGTAATAATTGGTGGCAGAGCACTGCACAAGTTACAGTGGACGTGAATTATTAGTTTGTGGTGACTGTGAATCAATTTGATTTGCTAAAGTTAGTTGTGATCTTTGTGTCTCTGTTTGTTTACCTTTTGTTCTTGTTGCTAAAATCTGTCATCAGCTAAGTGATTTAATTAACCATAACGTTTGAATTCATCTCTATTGACAGAAGAAACAAAATGATGAAATACAGGTAATAGTTAAA
Source organism: Periplaneta americana (assembly GCF_040183065.1). NCBI lineage: Eukaryota > Metazoa > Arthropoda > Insecta > Blattodea > Blattidae > Periplaneta > Periplaneta americana. Next base: position 48,192,866 of record NC_091127.1, read on the forward strand.
TTAAATGTAATATATGTGAACTCTTGAACTTTACCACTGCGTGCTCTAGACCATATGTCGCCTAAGAGTTCGTATTTTCATTACCTAATGTAATTAATTAATTGAAGAAGAATTTAATATTATTTTAAAATTTTTACAATGTCCATGTTTTTGGAAATATTCTCCTATCTTCCATAAAAATTTTTACATGTATTAACTAAACCACTAAGCAATTAGAGCTGAAAATCCAAAAAGTGCGCACTATTTTCCCCTAATATTATTGTTATTATTATTATTATTATTATTATTATTATTATTATTATTATTATTCCATTTTTTCATGTTACTGTTATTAATATCTGCTATGTATTTTTATACTGGTTGAGTGGAAGAGAAGGCCATATCTATATGGTCTTAACTCTACCAATTAAAAATAAATAAATAAAATAAATGATAAAATAATTTAAATTATAGGAAACATCATCGTAGTATCAGTCTTTATCATTAGAATGCATTGTGAACAGTCTGTGAGGTCTAATTTTGAATCATGAATAGAACTTCAACTGCAGCACGAACAAGATGCAAGTGTTCCCTGTTAGTATCTGTGCCACTCGCAAAATATGACGTCACATCAATATAGTCTATGAACAATTAATCTTATCTCCATATGCCCTGCGTTAGAATACAGTCCCTAATTATAACGAGACTTAGGAAATAATATTGATATCCGCTCACAATGCGACTAAGTATATTTGCATGGCTGGGGAAGGGGTTGAACAACGAGACAGAGAGAGTCTGATGCTGGCAACAGTATAGTTTATTTAAAAGAACTAGGCTAAGTCAGATTGTACTAACAGGTCAAGTCGGCTTCACGCAATCCGCCACATCACGCATTCCTCTCTAGCCTTCAAATCTGTATACTATACCTCTGGTTGTGATATGGAGCATCGTCACATATCTATAACATATTTTGTACAGGAGTTACAGGTAGCACATATTTTTTTGTGTAGAAACTCTTATTACGTTTGCACTACACCTTTGAGAGGCACTAGCTCTTTATAGGTGGTGGTTTTCAGGCAACATTAAGATATTTCCTCTCAACAGATTTCACCAAAACTTTATACACGAGTTATAGGTAGCACATATAAGTTATGTATATGTTTGCACAAACACTGATTAGTTACTTTATGGAAGAGGAAGTGCCCCTTTATAGGGAGTACATTTGGACTAAGTTAATAATTTCGTTCCTATCTAGCGAAATTTATTAACCTTCGACAGGAATAAGAGGTAACATTTTTTTTGTGTATAAACTCTATAATAGACTACGTTTGTATAAGAGGAATTTCCTTTTTATAGAGGTACGAGTATATTCAGACAAAATTAATAATTTCTCACCTATCGAATGGACTTTTATTAAACTTTGCACGGGAGTTACAGGTAGTATATATATATATATATATATATATATATATATATATATATATGTTAACAAGCTCTATTACATTTGTGTAGGAGGAAATACCCCTTTATATGGAGTTGTTTTTGTGTGCAACATTAATATTTTCTTTCATATTTAACAGATTTTTATGAAACTTTGTATAGGAGTTACAGATCGCATATATTCTTCGCATACAAACTCTGATTACGATTGTATAAAAAGAACTACCATTTTATGGGGGTGAATTTAGACAAAATAAAACTAATAGTTCCTCTCTTAGTATACATGTACACTAATACAATATAATATCAAGATGTAACTATACCTAATATTGCTTCTTCTTTACCGAGTAACTACAAGGAGAATCGCTTGTAAAACAACGCGTTAAAAGCAGGGTAGTGGAAGCGATAACATTGTCATAACTTTGCACGTGTTATCTTGCCACATGACAGAGGACGTAATTATAGACAGAGATTCGTGAACCTTGAAGAGTGCCAGATAAAACAAATAGAATTTAAAAATGGCTTCTGTCAACTGTGAAAAGTGACTTTTATCCCTGCTGTATTTGATTTCTGGCCCGCAGCGATTTGAACTCGGATTAGTATTCTTCTTCAGCTCTGCCAACTGAGCTACAGAGGCAGCTTGGAGTTTACAAAGATTTTAAGTTGAAATAGGCTATTTGTGGGCAGTGTAAACAAATCTTACATATACGTTTGTTTGTTTGAAGTCGGCTCTTTGCTAATTTGCAACGTCAAGTTTGACATATCTAACTAGAAGTACATACTAGGCGGATGAGGTGACGTGGGGTCAACACGGTGACAGACCTCTGTCGAAGATAACACAAACATCACATTGACAAATAACAAATACCCACATGTGAGACACGAAACCACTACTGTGGCTTTCACACAAACTGTCCGCCTTAAACATTGAATGCACTACATTACTACTAGACATGAACAAAACTAACTGCCGCTCTCGCTCGCTGTGTTCGTTGCATTTGTCTTTCGAGTCTCTTCTCGTCAATCTCGTGCGCTTCGAGTCTCGCTCATCATTCTCGAAATAGCATTTGGTCGGCGTGGAAAGATTTCGTAACTTTGAGTAACATTCATCATGAAATAAATAACATTATAAATATTTAAATTAGACAAATAGACAAAACAGAACAGTATATTAGTTATCAAAATGTTCTGGTTCTATTACATGATATTACCTATGTTTATATAAATATAAAAAAAAAACAATTCTCAAATAAATTTGCATTTCTAAGAATCATAAAACATAACGTTAACATCTTTTTACTTGAGATTGCACACTTGATCTCAAACATATAAAAAGAAAATTCCTAGCCTTTTAATAAGGGCCTAGTAATTAAATAAAGACTGGGGAACGGATTATTATACATTGAAAGGTAGAGATGATGTTTCAAATAAGCTACTTGATTGTTTACACATATATAACAGTTGCCAAAGTAGATAAAAGTTCAGTTAGATATAAAAAACTGTGGCGATTCAAGTCTGCTTGACGTTCGGAACCTCGGGAGTGATCAATCTCGACGTCTCGGAACACTCACAAGCAGTCTTTACATCAACGACGCAACGAATAGAACACTGTCATGCGGGTTTTCGGCATTTTGGGCGCTGTTAGTCTTGCTTTCTCGACCATTGTTCATCTCTAACTATACTACAGTACAGCAAGCATCGAAAATATGACGTAACAACACCTAAAGTATGAAATTATTCATTGAAATAAAGTGTAATAGAAAGGATTTTATCTCTCTAGAAACGTCCAGCGTTTGAAAATCTCGGCTCTGATGACAAGCATAGTAGCTTTTCGACCACTTAGGACAATTCCATTACATTTTGAGAATGATATATAGCTGCCAACATATAGGTTTACAAGCAGAGAAATTCGTCGCTGTAGTTATCGACTGAAATCACTCAGATAGATTAAACATTTTGTGATCCTCACCTAAATAAAACACCGAATAAAATAAAAAAAGAAACTGAATGGTCGATTAAATCGGGTCTTGAAGTAGACTCACAGAATATTATATAGGGTGATACACGAGGATTTACTCCCTTACGGAGCTTATTTCCGAAGACATTCTGAGCAAAAATGTCATATAAATATTTGTTCTATTCTCAATATTCTCGGAGTTGTACACTAATTTGACGTTGTTTGTAAAATACCATTAATATTGAGCTTTAAGGGTAAAAGACTATTACAGATAAAGAATGAACTATTCAGGAGTATCAATTATTTAATTGGCTAGTATTCTGAAGCTAGAAATGTGTTGTGGATTCCGTAGTTGCTTCGTACAGAACTTTTTTCGATTTTTAACTGTAAAATTACATATTCTTACGTATTTATCATAACAATTGTTATAAATCCCGCCACTCTTTTAAATTTTTTAAGACTGTATATTAGGATGCATAATTAAACTGTAAAGAATTAAGTTCTTAAAGTCGTACGTTTTGTAACAATTTTTGTGAAAAATACGTAAGAATGAAGTCATTTTTAGTTAAAAATTGAAAAATAAAATATGTACAAAACAATTAACAACACATTTTTAGCTTCAGAACACTAGCCAATTATAGAAATGATATACTTATATTATTTTACAACGAGTGCACCTCAGCACATATGTGGACATTAGTCCTACGTTCATAGACATCTATGACGTAGTGCAAAGGGCGGCCACTAGACGGAACCCAAGAGGTGGGACTTAAACCGAGAGGATTCGATCGACACCGGGATGGGGGTCCGGTGTGGCTTAGTGGATAAAGCATCAGCACGTAGAGCTGAAAACTCGGGTTCAAATCCCGGTACCGGAGAGAATTTTTCTACGTTCCACTAGTCTTTCATTGTAAAGAAATGATACTTATGAATAGTACATTCTCGATTTGTAATATTCTTTTACCCTTAAAATTAAAGAAAAAAAGTATTTTACTAACAACTTCAAATTAATGTAGGTAACTTTGAAAATATTCAGATTAGGACAAGTGTTTATATGACATTTTTTGCTCAGATTGTCTTCGGAAATAAGCTCCATAAGTGACGATAAGTCCTCGTGAATCACCCTGTATAAATCGAGTTACAGCGCAGTACTTTCTCGGCTACAGATGAAGTATCGCGAAAAGGAAGTAAAACGAGCAAAATTGTATTTAACTTTTTGTTTGAAATACCTCAAAGAATAACACCCTAAAATTAATGACATTACTTATATCTGTATATCGCTAGGAATGTAAAGTCTCTGAAGTACACAGTTTCTATATAGCTACATATAAACTATATTGGACACCCCTGACGTGACGGATTACATCGGCGAAGGAAGCGCATTCTGTAGCGGGGAAAATCGAAGTATACCAGACGCATGCAAATCAAGTGGAAAGCACGTGTATCTTTATTCCACGTACTGATTCAGACAGATGGGATGTTCCTTGTTGAAGCGATATCATCTCTGCCGGAGGAACGTACGTTATCCCCAGAAATTAATGTTACAGCAGCGTCCATAAATTTCCTTGGTTAAGCTCATTATATAAATGTTTTAAATGTAGAGAATTTAAAGGGTGTAGTTAGAGTCTCTGTTAATTGATACGTTTAATTAATGTGCGGCTTTACTTCTGTTATTAATAGGAGCCGTATCTGAGGTCCACATTCAACCTCCGTTGTGGAAAACAGCATTCCGCTAAGGAAATTTTGTTTCTTCCTTGTATGTTACAATATCCGAATACTCAGGCACTGAAGTTAAGTGGTTTCTTGCCTCGCAGAAAGTCCGCTGTAGAGACAGCATGAAGTTTATCCTTAGAATGACAGTATAGATCAGGCCTGCACAAGGTTTGCGCTTTCCGAGCCGGCTCACAGCTCATGAGCGGAATGCAGATATTAGCTGCGCTCTGTATAAGGGTGGACTGGAAGAAGGTGTGGATCTCGTACAAAATATACACAAAAGGAAGTACTATTACGACTGCTTATGAAATGAATTCCGTCCATTGTTTGCAAAACTATCTTCGACTATTTATTAATTAGTAAATAAATATTTATTTTACAGAAATAATAGAAATTCTATAGCTACTTATATGTACAATATCATTTTGTTATATTTTTATTTATCAGTACATGAAAACGAGGTTTTATGCTGTTGGCAGCTGAAAGGAACAGTAGCCTACTGATCGTAATGAAACATCAGTTACAGGTGTTCGATGTCTGCCTTTATTAAAGTTGATTACAGAAAACAGTTGCTCACAAATATAAATGTTGAGCCAAACATAGCAATCATTTTCACAGCCAGCCTGTGTAGTCGTGGATATTATTGCTAATGTTTAGTCTTGTAAAACTCAACCAGGCTAGTAGTATTATTCAAACGATCTTTAGCCCTTAGGTCACATTGAAGATCAGTAAGTTCGAGCTGTAAATCGTTAAATGTTAAATATTATGTTCCGTCTTTTAGATTTCTCCGTACTGTACTGTAGCAGTAGGTAAGCAACGTGAAACAGTTACTGAGAATAGGCCTACACACTGCACTCCACTAGATAGCTGAGTGGTCGTTTCCCTCTCCTCTACCTATAGCAAGTCTATTTCATTCTGACGTATCTTTCTCTCCGTTTCGGCGAGCGGTAAACACAGCTCTCCCGCTCCAAAGGAGCGCGCGCGCTCGTTGAGCGCTGTTTGTGCAGGTATGGTATAGATCTATCACTATGTGGTGATAGTTCGTTGTTTGAGAGTAGGCGTTGTACTGAGTGAGATGTGCAGCGTAACTAATTCTAGTGCGCCAGGAAAGTCTCTCCGCACTGGAGACAGAGGAGTGTATGTGCTCGCAATTGTAATTATGTTGGTAGCATCGGCCTGGCCGCGTCATTGCCATACATCTTTAAGTGGGGGTTGTTTAGCTAACGGTATCAGTTGAGGGCAGACGGGGTATACTCCAGTCTAATTGTGAGTGAGTGGTGGCTAAAGACTACTGGTGACAATGCTTTCTATTGAAGAAAGAGCGTTTTCGGTGGAATATGCTTTTCGCGAAGATGATAAGCTTACGGAAAATGTGAAACAAAAATGTCGTATGCGTTTTCATAATTATAGGTGTCCAAATCACGATGCCGTACGCGATTTGATCAATAAATTCCGTGTAACCGAATCAGTTCTCGATGCACCAAGAAGTGGCAGGCCTACAATTTTAACGACAGAAAAACTTGATGAAATCTCGGATATAATGTTGCGGAGTGCTACAAAATCAATTCGCAAATTAGCACAAGAGGCCGGAATCTCTAAGTGGACAGCACATAGAGCTGTAACAAGCGAACTTCAACAATTATGTAGGCCTACCTCTTAAAATTACAGTGGCCCATGAATTAAAAGAAAGTGATTACAAAAAGAGAGTCTGCAAAATCTGCGGTATATGGTTATAATCCTAAAACAATCAACGAAATTAAGACGGATATAATTAATTATGTGCAGTCGATTACGCAAGAAACATTAGCGAAAGTGATTGAAAATAAGTGTAAAAGAGTCGAACTGTGCCTTCAAGAACGAGGAAAACACTTCCTGCATCTGTTATGATTGTGGTGAGTACACAGTTTACATTTTATTCCTAGCGTAAGTTCCAGGTACTACCAACGTAACTGCAGTTGCTAGCGCATACACTCCGCTGTCTCCAGTGCGGAGAGACTTCCCTGGCGCACTGTATAAGCAAAGGTAGTCTTGTACAAGCAGAGGGTAATAAAAATTCTGTATACACAAAATATAATTTTTTTTTTCATTATTGTGTGATAAGACATGTGCAAGTAAATATTTTTTCCACACGATTATACGCAATGCTTAGACCTCCTGACCCCTATCTCAATCGATTCTGACAAACAACAAACACCTCCCAGCAGCAGTGAGCTACCAATGCATAGTGAAATATCTATACACTGCACTATTTTCCGGTTACTACTTCTTATAAGATGATGTCGAATTAAAAAGGAACACTGATTTACTTCTAAGAAAGACAGAGTACCTCGAAAAATCAGTCCTACCACCAGTAGAAACTTATGGAAGGGTTGAGATTGTCTGGCTTTTTGGTTCAATGTCTTTCTTTATTGCTGTAGTTCTGGTTGGAGTTAATAACGTGTATTGTGTGAATTGATTATTGCTATGATGCGTTTTGAAACTACTGGAAAGTAATTTGTGCTACTCTTCCAATGTTACACGACCGCTGAGGGTTTATGTCACCACTGTCATATACAATTTATCGTAGGCGATTATGGAGCGCGGAGAATTGAGGGTATAAAAGTATCGTGGAGGGTGATTAAGCATTCTGGTAGTTCATGAAATCAACATCGGCCAATTTACAGCGGTCTGGTATTAAACAGCTGTTACAGCCAGTGCCATCGTTTCTGGCGCGTGAAATAAGTAATGGGAACGTTGAGAGCGAGTATCTTATCATTGCCTTGAAACGTGGGCGAGAAAGCTGACAACTGTGATTGGCAGATTGCTGATGTCACATTCGTTTAGGCAGTGGTACCACTCTCAGCAGAAGTGGCAACAGATGCCACTGACTGCACAGTGTACTCAATGAGACACGCCAGAAACGCCTAGTGCGAGTGTCTTGCGTTTGACGCAGTGGGCAGATTGCTGTCGTGACGTGTTGGGTGGTACCGTTCTCAGCTGGATTGGCAACAAATGCTCACTGGCTAGCTTTTTACCCAAGAACACGCACCAAAAACGCTGGCACTGACTATACATTGTATTTATTTGTTTGTCTTGTGTGAGTTGAGATATTAACACGGTAAAGTTAAAAAGTTGCTTATTAGCAAATTTAACAGATATGTAATATGTAAGCGTTAAAATTATGCGACTAAGAACAAAAATGTCCAATCTGTACAATGTTTCTTCTGCACTTTACCTCTACCGAATAGTAGATGTGAATAGTGAGAGAATGTAAATAGTTATGATGTGACGTAGTTCAACAATAACCGATGGAAATGCCCATGAGGGGGATTCGTCTGTCTGTCCTATCTCCAAAGGGACTATTCTAACTGTCTCTCCTTCTCCTCCTCTACAAATCCCCAAGAGGATTTGGACAAATATCTTACTACCCCAGCTTGTACAAGATTGTCAATATGATTAAAGTAAACAAAGAAGCACTTCAGAGGGAAATAAATGCTTACTCACGTTTCTGTATAAAAATTCAGTACTTGGCCGTCATAAAAATAACTATTAAGACAAAATCTTCATACTGCGTGGATAAATTCAGATGATGCCTAGTAATGTTGTATATGTCCCATGGCAGTTTCACAATATCTACGTATGTTTAATATAAAAAGAATATCAAATGCAAACTCACCAGATCGAAATCTCCTTTAATGGGTTAGGTACAATTTACAGCAGTAAAATTTTGGAAATATTCAACATTTTTTCCCTCCATTTCTGTATCTTGTACAATAATGAAAATTAGTATGTTTAAAATACTGCCCTTCTGCTATAAGAAAAAATATTTTCACGATTTAAAAAAATATTTACATTTTTTTTTTCACTGTGCAGTGATGATGCGTTTCCCACATAACTAAAAAATTATCAACATTCTATGATGAAATTTTTGTGTATATTTATGCATGGCGATCTACAATATAATAGAAGAACACTTCTCTATCTTTGATAGATTGTCTGATAAAAAATAAATTCATTAAAAAATGGTTAAATATCAGTATTTTCTATTACAAAAAATTAAAAATATATATATATTTATTAAGGAATGTAGTTGAAAGAGCATGACATTGTAAACATGAGTTTCAGCAATAAAATAAAAGAGAGAGAACATGAAAAGTTAACAAGTTTTTGAGTTATGAGGGAAACGCTTCATCACTGCACAGTGAACTGCCAACATTTTGAACTTTGAACAAATATATCTGCAGTGCTCGGGAAAAGTGACACAAGTCAGTTTCCACAAACCTTTTTTGATAATTTATTGACAACTTACGGAACATCTGCTCGCTTGGAAAAAAAATACATAAGTATTCCTCCTATTACAATAATTCATACAGAAAAAAATCAAATCGACATAAACCAGTGTAAGTTGTCAATAAATTGTCAAAAAAGGTTTGTGGAAACTGACTTATGTCACTTTACCCGAGCACTGCAGATATATAAATATATATATATTTTAAATCGTAAACATATTTTTTCATATAGCAGAAGGACAGTGTTTTTTTTTACATACATACCAATTTTCATTATTGTACAACATACAGAAATGGAGGGAAAAAAAGTTGAATATTTCCAAAAATTGTACTGCTGTAAGCTGTACCTAACACCTTAAGTGTTGCACAAGCGTAAGTATGGAAAATGTGCGTAATAAACAAGCCAACTGACAAAAAAAAGCTTGTGATTATTTTTAAAAGCTTCATTTTTTCATCATAACAATTGAAGTATTTGACGTAGTATGGCATAATTAAATCCCATTATTCACACATTTCACAGCCTCTCAGTTCAACTTGATTGGTCAATTTGTTTAGAAATTATATAAATTTCAACTAGTATGTTAGTACTTTATAATAACACTATATATAAACACTAAAGTTTATTATTATTATTTTAAAATGAGTACATGAACGAGTTTGAATTAAAAAAAACAGGAAAATATTTAATCCATTTTCAATATATATATTATATACACATACGTACATACATACATACATACATACATACATACATACATACATACATACATACATACATACTGTATATATAAAATTTTTTACTGCATATATAAACCTTTCTGTTCCTAAACGTCACCTCTCTCTATCTACAGCAGTGATCAACTCAATTCTCTGTGACGTCACCTCAGCTTCCCTGCCGCCCGTTTCACTCTTGTTTTGCTTCAGTGGTCAGACTGTCGGAGGTTTGCAATGGCAGCTCCTTTTTACGATAATTATTGTTTCTCATATTGATCAAATTAAACTCAAGTAATGTGAATGCCTAAAACTGATATTTACGTGTATGATACAAATTGACTGATAGGATACAGATGGAATGAAAGATGAATAAATCTGAATCCTGCATTTTTTATTTCTATTTCTCCCTTCCATTTTGTTATGTTATAAAATATAATATAACATTTGTTAATGTATTTACACAAGAGTGCTTCATTGCAAAATATGCAATAGAACAGTTCCAAACATGACAAATGAAACCCCATCCTTCTTACTTACTTACAAATGGCTTTTAACGACCCGGAGGTTCGTTGCCGCCCTCACATAAGCCCGCCATAGGTCTCTATCCTGAGCAAGATTAATCAAGTCTCTTACATCATATCCCACCTCCCTCAAATCCATTTTTATATTATCCTCTTATCTACGTCTCGGTCGCCCCAAAGACCTTTTTCCTTCCAGTCTCCCAACTAACACTCTATATGCATTTCTGGATTCATCTATATGTGCTACATGCTCTGCCCTTTAACACTATTGAACTCTGTTACAATGAATTGTACTCCGTCTTTCATTAAATATTTGCGTACTAGATACTTAAAATGAAACAAAATCAAGTGAATTAATTAACCATTAGTGAAAAAATATACTGATCTCCTGTAATGCTATTTAACGGGATTTTTCGCTCCTTTCTTGCGTTCTAATTGCCCAATATTATACACTATGATCTGGGCAGTGTATAAACTGGGGAAACTATGTAGAGTTTAGTGAGCTGAACTGCATCTTTGATGAAATTTACTTATTTTCATAATTGCAATTGCATCTCCACCGCTACAGTACCTACAGCCAACGCCAGCGTTTCTGGCGTGTGTCATTAAGTAAAAAGCCAGTCAGTGAGCATTTTTTGCCAGTATAGCTGAGAACGGTACCACACAAATACACGTCACGTCAGCAAGCTCCCAATCACAGTTGTCAGTCTTATTGTCCACTGACTGCTGACGCTTCTGGGGTGTGTCCTTGAGTATTTTGCCCAGTCAGTGGAATCTGTTACCACTTCGGCTGATAGAGATGTCACCTCCTAAACAGAAGTCACGTCAGCAATCTGCCAATCATAATGGTCAGCTTTCTCACTCACATTGCGACAAAGATAAGATACTCGCTCTCAACGTTCCCATTACTTATTTCACACGCCAGAAACGGTGGCTTTAGTTACTCTGATAGTTCGCTGTCCTGACCACGCTGCTCGCAAAGTCATGCTTGCCTTGAGGTCATTCTGTTTGGTAAAGACGGACGCTGATCTATAGCATCTTCCTCATGAACATCCCTGATAGTTATGGCCCTTCTGATGCCCTCAAATAATGTTCTCCTTGGTCCGTCCCGTAACTCTTTGCCATCTGAAATCCACTGAAGCATTCTTTTAGGCTATCGTTGTTGTTCCATCCTCATAATAAGTCCAGACCAGCTCAGTTCCTTTTCCCCTAATGATCAATTAAAGTCTCTTCAGCATCCATTCGCCTCCTTACCTCTTCATTCTTTATACATACCCGAGGCGGACTAAAACTAGACTGATCTTCCAGGTTTGGCGTTACAGCATTGGACCAGCTTTCCACTATGTCAGTGATGTCAACTGATGCCCATAGGAGCAAGCGCGCACTTTAGAGCCCAGGAGAGCCTGAGCGCTTTACAGCGGAAAGTAAAAGGACAAACGAAAGAGATAGTACAGGGACATCATTTTATTTTTACTAACATTTTTAATATTAACCTGTCTATACCTTTAGAGAACCGGAAACACCGCTTGCTCCCCCCTCCAAGACTGGAGTTCGATGATACTGGCGTAAAACACAAATCACTCTACTAGGTATAGGATGGAAGAAAAGTACTTCATCCATTTACGTAAACTAGGAAATATCGCGATTTTGAGTTTGATAATTTTCATTAGGTTTTTCTTTAATCAAAGTACAGTACTGTATTAAGAATAAGTGTTTTTACTCACGAAGTGAGTTATCCATGCGAACGTATTCATTATGCAGTGTATATTATACTGTCTACAGCACATTAGCGTACAATATAGAGAAAGAAGTTAAATTGAAAAATAATCATAATATGAATATTTAAACACAATTTTGAAAATGGTGGCCGTTCATTTCGATACAGGCTTCAGTTCTTTTGTGCATATTATCGCACTATAGACTATTGCATCTAATTCCAATTGCCAGTTTCGTCCTTCGTACTAGTAACTCATGTTGAAATAATTCTGTACCTACTCTACGTACTGTAAATTCAATCTTCACTTCTGCCCGACCCGAAAATATAAAATTACTCAGACATGCTATCTACTGTCCGTCCAAGTGGTTATGCCGCAGGATTGTAGAAAGGGAGGAAATCACATGACAATTACTTAACGAGGCCCTTTTGTTTAAGTTAAATTAAACAGCTGTATAATATTACGTAAACTTCCAATTCCTAAGAGAAATTAATGTTTTCAGAAAAGAGCTAAGACAGCCCAGCTATTACAGAGGGACGAGCAGAAGTAGGTGGGGGAAATCGGGATGCGACGTAGGCAAACGGACAGTACCTGTGCGAAAATATGATTCAATATTGAAAGCTCTTTCGTCACTGGAAAACGCGAACATATTTCTGGAACGTACTATACTCAGTAACTCAGTACTGCTTACTATCTGCGGTCTTGGTTCTGTGTGCAGTTGGAACTTCCTTAGTAGAAGGGGTGGGAGTGAAGTACATTCAAAAACTCAGATACAATAAAAATTGAAGTAAAAATAAAATGATGTCTCTGTATATGCCGCTTGGTCGAGCTATACTCAGGGATGGCCAGTACTGATTCAATGAACGAAGGGAAGAGAACTTATTAAAACTGTATCCATGTTAATTTTTAGATTTGTCTTTGAAGTATAAGTGCATTATAAGATGTAAATTTTAATTTTAATGTTCTTTTTTCACAAGTATGCTTTTATATGCAAAATAATATTTTCTCAACTTTTTTTACAGAAAAGTGAAATTTCAGATATGTTTGTTTAGTAGCCTTACTGATACTAAAACAATGTTTTCGTAAATCTAATATATCGTAAATACTTATTACTGAAGATAGTGTATTAAAATGTTTGAAAATATTCACATGGAAAATGTTTGTAAAGCAAATACTGTTACATCACAAACAAAAGACATATGCCTATGTGTTGGTAAAACGTCAGCTCTATAGCTTCACTAGATTTCGAGATAATTTAATATTCTGATAACAGAAAGTTGCGCACCAATATCACCTAAAAGCATAATGCGATAAGAGTTTTATTATGTAATATTAGTTACAGTTAAAACATATACCTAGACAACTTTGCATTGTACTATAATATTGTTTTGATTACTTTATAAGGCTAAAGATACCATCAATATCAATTTAAACTTATCATGTCATATTCAGTGTCTTTCTTTGGGATAACACTTTCTTTATGAATGATGTGTTTAATTCACTTAGTACAGTATAGTTGTAGTTCTTATGGAATTTGTGTGAATATTCCTTCTTTACTCTTTATTATGTTATTAACGTTTAAAACACAACTGCAATATTAGGCTAAGAAATAGGTGTTAGTACTTTTGTTTTACAGCCAATATAGAAAATAACAAACAGAAAGAAGCGATATAAAATAACGATATAAAATTTCAGATTCCCTTTGAAGTTTGTGCACCACTGTTTTCTTAATCCAAAAGGCTGCTTATTCCTCCTAGCATACCTAGCGCTTAATGCCCGCGAACGACGTCAAGGTCAGAAAAATGCGCTTGCTTTGACATCACTGCACTATGTGGAAAAACCTAGAGGAGTGTAACTCCTAATAAGGAACGTCGGAAAGTACAAAGTGATTCGTTTGAATTATGTGACATTGCAACACAAGATCATAAAATATAATATAAATTTCATTCTTAAAAATGTTTGTAAAATTTTAAGCGATAGCCCACTATCCATAATCTTCCTAAACTTATCTCGAAAAACAATGATACTTTGATTATAAAAATCTCGAAACTGAATAATGAGCGAAAATTTGCTTCCTCACAGGTCTTAAAGTTTGTTTACAAAACGAAAAGCAAAATTTCTAGAAGCCCCACGACTGAATGAACGAGTCTCACCGCTATTGATTTTCTTGCCCAAGTTTGTCTTAGTTGAACTAAAGCGTGACTTCATTGTCTTCGTGATTCGCTAGCAATTTAGCTAATTGATTGACTAATGAAACTAAACATCTCTTTCGCACTCGTGACGAACGTGCCATGGAGGAAAATAGAAGAGTAACGATGAAACTACTACATTCATCCTCCCAAATATAACTTTGATGTACTGGTGTAATTATTTGTTTTCTGATTTTAGATACGTGATTTACAAACTAACAACGTTCGTCATATTTTCCATGTGGATACCCTATGCGCTTCTCATCCCGGCTTAGGACTGGTTATTTGTCCCTTGTCAAATGTTGTCCTGTGTTGTCTCAGCAGTGATCAAAGATATATCCTCTCCTTCACCTCAGTGGGTTGTAAGTAGGCATTCAAAGAAACTGATTTTAGATACGTGATTTACAAACTAACAACGTTCGTCATATTTTCCTTGTGGATACCCTATGCGCTTCTCATCCCGGCTTAGGACTGGTTATTTGTCCCTTGTCAAATGTTGTCCTGTGTTGTCTCAGCAGTGATCAAAGACATATCCTCTCCTTCACCTCAGTGGGTTGTAAGTAGGCATTCAAAGAAACTGATTTTAGATACGTGATTTACAAACTAACAACGTTCGTCATATTTTCCTTGTGGATACCCTATGCGCTTCTCATCCCGGCTTAGGACTGGTTATTTGTCCCTTGTCAAATGTTGTCCTGTGTTGTCTCAGCAGTGATCAAAGATATATCCTCTCCTTCACCTCAGTGGGTTGTAAGTAGGCATTCAAAGAAACTGATTTTAGATACGTGATTTACAAACTAACAACGTTCGTCATATTTTCCTTGTGGATACCCTATGCGCTTCTCATCCCGGCTTAGGACTGGTTATTTGTCCCTTGTCAAATGTTGTCCTGTGTTGTCTCAGCAGTGATCAAAGACATATCCTCTCCTTCACCTCAGTGGGTTGTAAGTAGGCATTCAAAGAAACTGACGAAGGATAAAAGAATTAACTAATAATCTTATAACAACTTTCAATTAAAATACATTTGCGTCCATTAAAATAATAGAAAATCTTATTGAGGTCAATAGACATGATGCGAAAAATGTCCTTTTTTAAAGACAATTTACTACTTAAAAATGCAGGAACTGAATGTTAGTAAAATTAATAATAATGAATGATCTTTCAACTAATCAAAATTAAAATTGATGCTCTATGTAACCGCCATTTGCCCACACAATCATTTGCAGACGTCTTCTCCACTGTCCAATAGCACTGGATATCTGTCTTTGATCTAGCCGATCCCAACATTCAAGAAGGGGTTGTCTTAAATGTTTAATATTACGAATTCTTGTATTGTAGTAAACTGATTTTTGTAGTTCACTCCATACAAAATAGTCCACAGGATTAAGATCTCGTTTGGATCTCCAGCGGAAACCATCAGAGAATCTGAGAAATGCGATCTTTCACGCAATAACCTCTCAGGAGGGATATCATGTCCGTATCTTGGTAATCATTCATTGTATCCTTGAAGCAGACCATTCTCGCTGAGTGTAGTTCCTTACAATTTGACGGGCAGATAACTTATCATATTGGTGCAAATGTTTAATGAAAATCTTGTCTCCTTTCGTTAGGCGATCCGTTATTCACAAACTGAGAACTCAAAACGGAAGAAAACAAATGATGATAGGATAACAAACGGCTTGGCCTGCTGAACTCGTAAGACAATAATGCTTAGTTCGGCATAAACTATCGATTTTGCACTGCCTTACAAAAAATAAAAAAAATAATGTTTAATAAAGGGTAAAAATTAAATATTAGAGTACTTTCCAGGTCTACAAGGACTGTGAAATTTGCCTGTGAAATAAATTTTCAAGGAAAATCATTAGCTACTGGAATATAACCATTTCAATTTTGTGCCTTTTTTGACCCAGTGTATTTTCGAACTGCACTTGTATTTACTGTACCAATAAACAAACATGCGCGTGTCAATGAAGGTCTTTACTTCAATGCCTGTTTAATCAGTCTATCAAACAGTGTCAGATTGTCTTTAAGAACTAAGCTTCTACAAGTGACTTCGTGCAAACATGTTCAAATTCAAATTCAGATTTCAAATTTATTCACAATTTACATTTGAAAATGATACATATGAATATATACCCGAAATGAGCATATGCTCGTGCTCGGGTACAGCCCAGTAGTCTACATAAATTTTACAGAGATCAATAATAATGTTTATGATAGAAATAATAGTAACAACAACAACAATAATTTATTTATTTATTTTATTTATTTGTTTAGAGTATTAATGTGCGAAACAACAGCACAAGGCCAATTAATAATAATAATAATAATAATAATAATAATAATAATAATAATAATAGAATATCCGTGACGGAGATGATACAAAGATAGTAATACAAATTAATTCATTAATAATAATAGTAATAATAATAATATTTACGATAATAAAATAAATACTAACACGGATAAAATAAAATATAAAACCACTAGCGAGAGTTAACACAACTTATATAAGCATATAATAACTAGAAAAAAAAATGAACTCGAAAATCAACAGAAAAGTTCGATATATCGCAGACGACAGCAACCGCCGTATTGACATTGTGCTATGCATTATTGGTAGTAGGGGGGAGCCGAAGGTCTACGTAACTGCCGTTCTCTTCGAATCTTCTCGCACAATCATGGGAAGTTAATGCTGAAAAACAAAATGTCTACGAGTCAATATGTTCATTGTTACCAGGATAAATACAAATAATACTGAAATATATTAATCAAGTTTCAGTTATATATCTCACCTTTTCTGCAAGAGGTATCATATCAAAATATTTTATGAATGGCGGTGAAAATATAAATTTCGATAACTCTCTAGTGAGAGAGATAGTGACAAGTACAATCAAGTGTATCTGTGGCGATGCTAAGAAAGGATCCATTGCGATTTTTCACCCAATTTCTCAATAAACGCCATATGGCTAATTTTCTTCTCTTCCTTTCAAGTGATACATTTAGTAGGCTATAGATTACAGGCGTTTCCCTGGTTCTATATAACTTCTCCGTTTCGTATATCTTGTGTGTTGCCTACATTCAAGTCAGTCCGGAAACTTATTGATTGTCTCCTGAATGTTGGTGAAAATTTTCGGTTCCATTATTATGCCTCTATTTATATTATGTATTCAATCCGTATCAGTGTTCGTTATCATATTATTAGATAATATACAGAATGTGCTATAGCAATGTTATACTTATTTGGTGAATTACATAAATTATATATTTAGTTTTTGAAATATTACCACGACCAACACCGGTACGAGTATTATTATATGAGTTTAAATATGAACGGACTTTGGCTGTGCTAGAAAAGAGATGAAGAATAAAATTCGAAGACGCATCAAGTGAAGACATTTTTAGCATTTAACTGGGGCATTCTTGCGTAGGACGTACTGGCTGTCTCTTGTCTTATTTTCTCCATTCGTATCATCAATCATTCCTCTTCTCGTTAGAGGAATTTACACTCTCGCCAATATTCGCATCTAAAATATACCTCATCCAGTCATCATCCAGCTGAGGCTTTCAGGGGGAAGAGCAGGGATGGACTGGTATGGGGGAATATTTCAAATGCGAAATGGTCACGCGTTCATCTTGATCACAGCGCTGAGTCACTGCGGTGGCACTTCAAATTCAACAGCCAGTGGAAAAATCTATCGGCTTTAAATTGATGTCTCGCATCCTGTCGTACCGTATCGACCAACTGCACTCATTCAACTTAAAGGAACAATTTATACTTATTCTAGAACTGAAAACAATACCCCAAAGTTAAATTATATTTATATACTGTATAGGCCTATAGATTATATATTCAGTCTTTTAAAATTATTACATTTTGTAAAAAATCTGCTAGTTATTATCTTCTCTGTTCCAAAATAGGGTATAGAAAGATGTCATTAATTCTGTTCCAAAATATGGTACACTTACTTACTTACAAATGGGTTTTAAGGAACCCGCAGGTTCATTGCCGCCCTCACATATGCCCGCCATCGGTCCCTAACCTGCGAAAGATTAATCCAGTCTCTATCATCATATCCTACCTCCCTCAAATCCATTTTAATATTATCCTCCCATCTACGTCTCAGTCTCCCCAAAGTTCTTTTTCCCTCCGGTCTCCCAACTAACACCCCATATGGATTTATAGATTCGCCAATCTCAAACGTCTGGAGTTAATGTTCCTAATTATGTCAGGTGAAGAAAACAATGCGTGCAGTTCTGCGTTGTGTAACTTTCTCCATTGTCCTTAACTTCATTCCTCTTAGCCACAAATATTTTCCTAAGAACCTTATTCTCAAACATCCTTAATCTCTGTTTCTCTCTCAAAGTGAAAGCTTATACATTTTATTAAAGTTCTCAGTAATATAATGTAACTTTAATACATCTTCTAGATATTTATTTGTTTGATAAATTAACATAAGAAAAACATAGGGGTCCCTCAGGGTACAGTTCTTGGTCCAATTTTATTCTTGATTTATATAAATGATTTGTTATTAACTGATTTACGCAAATATAATGGGGTTATATATTCATATGCGGATGATACCGTAATTCTTTTTGGTGAAAAATCTTGGAAAGGCACTTATATTAATGCGAATAATGGATTACAGGCAATTAAAGAGTGGTTTGATTCAAACGCTCTTTCTTTAAACACATCCAAAACAACTGTTGTTCCATTTTCACTAAGGTCCAGTGATCTTCAATCTCCTCAATCTTCTTTTAGGCTCAAAATTCATCATTAGGATTATTCTTCTCAAAATTGTGTATGTCCCATATTAACCGAATCCTCAGAAGTTAAGTATTTAGGCATTACAATCGACCAACACTTACGATGGAAAAACATATTACATATTTATGCAATAGATTACGTAAAACAATTTATATCTTTGTTATACTTCGGTCATATTTACCAATTAATATTTTACGTCTCATTTATTTAGCTTTATTTCAATCCATTCTCCAGTATGGAATTTTAGGGTGGGGACATGCATGTATTTCTAATCTCACTCCACTAATACTTATTCAGAAAAGAATAATTAAAATATGCCTTAATAAACCAATTGATTACTCATCCGAGCTTTTGTTCACTGATTTTAATGTTTTGAAAATTAAACAGATTTATTATATTGCATTATTAATCTTCATACATAAAAATGGTAATAAATTAAAATTGTATCATCATAAATATGGAACTAAAAGATCCGATTTTATACGACTAGAGGAACCAAAGTGTTTCACAAGCACAGCTCTGAGCCATGGTGCCTACTTTGGTCCAAGGTTATACAATAAAATAATTGATAAATACCCAAATTTGGAAATTTTAGTATCAGAAATTTAAAAAATAGCTTTAGGAATTTAATTTTTAAAGAATATATATTGATTTAATATGTATATGTATTTGTATGACTTAAATTGTTAAAATTGAAATTGAATTTTTAAAATTTAATTTATTTCTGTAATTTTTTTCTTGACGCAGTTTGTGTCAAATAATTATCTTTGTTTGTGTTTATCTTTGTGTTTAGATATCTCCCGGAGCACGAGTTTTTACTCCTTCAGGGAAGAACTAAGACTGTATTTTTGTACATGTTATTTTACTAACAATAAACAACAATAAAAATTACGTACATTTCATTCTGTGTGACGTCAGATTAATAAAAGAAAAAACAAACATTACTTCAAGAGAGGCAAATTGACATAAAAACGGAAATAAATTATAGCCTAATTGATATGTAAGCACTTCACATAAAAATAATGCCCCGCAAAACTTGTTTCCTTTTTTAAATATCATTTTGTCTGAGTTACGAGTAAATTTGAATGAGGTTTAACGGAGCTGAGGAAGCAGCATGTCTCCCTTCGTTTCATTAGTCTCTTCTTGTCTGAATCCTCATTGATTTCCCCTTAATTAGATCGGCAGGATGTCGCCCGTCCGACTCTGATTAAAAATATGAACGATGGTTTGAATGTGGACACAACCTGTTGGCTCTTATTAAAGCCGACGAATTCATGCAAGTTTCTAAAATTGTTAGCACATTACCAGTAACCAAAATCATGTTTAACTTAGGAGTGTGCACCGAAATATTTTATTTTATGTACGAACCAGAGTGCTGCATTGGAGTTAAATAGCTCGCTTGAACTCGGTCGAATGTCGCACCCTCGAGTGAGATAAGATTGGTCGTGATGCGCTCGTAATAAATAGAAGCATAGTACGAGGTCATCTCACCGACATGTCTTATCTTGTATGGAATGCGACAGATAAGATACACATATGTTTTGCTCACACGGTAAAAATAAGGCTTTATTTTCTGCGTTTATGACAAACGTCTAATGGAACGTACAACAGTAACATCAAGTTAAAAAGAAAATAGCATGAAAAACTTTGATATGCAGTTATTATTATTATTATTATTATTATTATTATTATTATTATTATTACTTTTTTATTTTATTGGGTTATTTTACGACGAAGTATCAACATCTAGGTTATTTAGCGTCTGAATGATAGGAAGGTGATAATGCCGGTGAAATGAATCCGGGGTCCAGCACCGCAAGTTACCCAGCATTTGCTCGTATTGGGTTGAGGGAAAGCCCCGGAAAAAACATCAACCAGGTAACTTGCCCCGACCGGGATTCGAACCCGGGCCACCTGGTTTCGCGGCCAGACGCGCTGACCGCAGTTATTATTCCTAATTAATAATAATTATTCAATATTTGATTTACCACATATATAATATGATAAAGTCCATACATAGTGTTGCGCCTATATACAGCATGTAGAAACGTTTTACAAAATATTATTATATAGCAGTAAATTAATAAGGATATTAGTACAGAGATAACGTCACAGAAAATATAATAAAACGAATAATCATGCTGCACAACTGTTACAGACCAAAAATTGATACACTAATTATTAGAGATTATTATTATTATTATTATTATTATTATTATTATTATTATTATTATTATTACTACGAGAAAACTATACAGTTCTTGCATTATCGTGATTGCGTTCTCCGTTTATAATAATTACATTTACATTCAATAACATCTATCAGATGTGGCAAAAACAAAATCACTCCTGTGGGGGGGGGGGGACATTTACCTACAACATTATATTACATTTTAAAGCAAGTTTTCTAGTTGTACTATGGAGAGGTTAGTTGCACTGCAAAGATTTGAAATGATGAACATCTATGATGTTACTACACAGTTCATCATTGTAACAAGAACGAATGTCTAACGCTCGCCTTATACAGTTCGAGGATTTATCGCTCGCGACAATTTTACCCATCATGCATGTGCGCTACCTATCGGATTCTGCTATGAACTACTTGGCACTCGAGCGAAAACGTCCGATGCAGACCTCTGGTACGAACCAAAGACCATTATGTCCATTATGCACTACCAAAATTATTTGTTGATTTAAGCCTAGTAAATCCGTTGATGGGATGGGATGCGATGGGATAATACTGTAAGATGACATGAGATGACAAAACGATTAAATAAAAAGAGAAAATTTTAAGGGTGGACTTATAGAGTCAAAGATAACTTATACCACATATCAAGTAATCAACAGTTTATGAAAGAAAACCAATCGAGGGGAGTACATAACTTACTTTCCTAATGGCATATCGTATCTGTTCCTGCAATAACTCCTATATGACATATTTATCAATTTTCAGATTTTTGCTCTATTAAGTAACTTAAATAGTCATACAGCAAATAATAAAATCTCCTATATGTAATGATATTTCTTCGTTTCGAAAATGTAAGAATTCACAGTCTCCTATGTACGGCTACCACAGGATGAATTAATGTGTTTTCTCTTCCTGCTGAAAATTTTTATATTTTGCACATAGGAGTTATTGCAGGAACAAAGGCAATATTCTAGAGCAGTGATGTCAAAGCAAGCGCATTTTTCTGACCTTGACGTCGTGCGCGGGCAGCTAGCCCTAAGTATGGAAAGAGGAAGGGTTGTGTATATGAATAAGCAACCTGTTCGATTAAGAAAACAGTGGTGCACAAACTTCAAACGGAACGTGAAGTTTTATGTCGTTATTTTTATATGGCTTCTTTCTGTTTAATATTATCTACATTGTCTGTAAAACAAAAGTACTAACACTGATTTCTTAATATTGCACTTGTATTTTAAATCTTAATAACATAATAAAGAGTTAAGAAGGAATATTCACTTAAATTCCATAGTAGTATAATATTATACTGTATTAAGTGGATGAAACACATCATTAATAAAGAAAGTGATATTCCAAAGAAAGAGACTGAGTATGACATGATAAGTTGGAATTTATATTGATGGTATCTTTAGTCTTACAAAAGTAATCAAACTAATCAAAACAATATTATAGTACAAAGCAAAGCTACCTAGGTATATGTTTTAACTGTAACTAATATTACATAACAAAACTCTTATCGCATTATGCTTTTAAGGTGATATTTGTGAGCAACTTCCTATCATCAGAATATTAAATTATTTTCTCGAAATATGCTGAAGCTATAGAGCTGACTTTTTTACAACACATGGGCACGTATCTTTTGCTTATCATGTAACAGTAGTTGCTTTGTTAATTCATTTCCTTACAAACAATTTCCATGCGAATATTTTCAAATTGTTCAATAAACTATCTTCCGTAATACATATATACGGTATATTAGATTTATGAAAACATTCTGTAAGGCTACTAAATAAATAGGCCTATACCTGAAAATTTCACTTTTCTATATGAAAAGTTGAGAAAATATTTCTTTTGAATAAAAAAATGAAACTTGTGAAAAATGAGTATTAAAATTAAAACTTACATTCTTATAATGCACTTATACTTCTCAGGCAAATCTAAAAATTAACATGGATACAGTTTTAATAAGTTTTCTTCCCTTTATCTATTGAATCAGTGCTGGCCATCCCTGAATATAGCTTGCCCAAGCGGCATAAACCAGCTCTTTCGTCTGTATCTTTCCTTTCCGCTGTAAAGCGCTCAGGCTCTCCTGGGCTCTAAAGCGCGCGCTTGCTACTATGGGCATCAATTGACATGCCTATTCTAGAGCGAAGTTGAAAAGTAAATGTGATAGTACATCTTCTTGCGAGCCTATAATATGTTATTTGAATGTGAGTAAATGCAGCAAAAATAAAAGTGTATAAAAATAACTTTAAAATGTCGATTTTCTGTCACGAAAACCTGCTTGTAATGTGACATATAACTAAAGCATGGATTTTGAGGACGGTTATGTTGACTATTACACTTTTATTACGTCATACTACTTTTGACCAATAAAACGGTATGAAACGAGTGTTTCAACCAACCATGGCTGCTTATCTTACAATTTTTATGACCTTCCTAACATTTGTTTTATCACCTCCCTAGCATTTCTTTCTTTGTTTGCCAACATTGTACTTTCAATAACTGTATCTTTTAAAGTGATTCATGTTTATTTCATCATCCTTAATTAAAACTTTTCTATCATTTGTCTCGTTTATATTATTTAGGTTATGTTATGGCTTCTGCTCTATGAGATTATAGATAGTCACGTATCAGAGATTGTTTAATATATAGTATATTAATAATTGAAGTAGAATAGAGTTGTTTTAATAAAAATGAAACTGAATCAACAAAGCCTTCTTGACTAGTAATCGTCCATAAAGTTTAATGAAGATTGCATAGTTGCCACAACTGGTAACAAGAGAACAGCTCATTATAAAACACTACTGCCATCTAGCGTAATATTTGTAATGATGAGATGGTACAATAATACATTTTCAAGATATTTTAGTACATATTTTAGTAAATCAATTAATATTTTATTTGATTAGAGTACGGTACTTTATTTCTTCTAATCCTTTTATACTTTCTTCTAATCGTGTGATAGTCAATTAAATCCTACTCGAGTTTTGATTTCCTCTAGATAAATCAAAACCTCTAGCGAGATTATTGTAGACTATTACACTTTTACTACGTTACACTACTTTTGACCAATAAAACGGTACGAAAGGACGTATTTCAACCAATCATGGCTGCTTATCGCACAATTGTATCGCGTCCCTAGCATTTGTTTAATTTTATCGCGTCCCTAGCATTTGTTTATTTGTATCACTACTCTAGCATTTGTTTCTTTGTTTGCCAACATTTCAAACTGCACTGGTCTGGACGTCAAAAAACAGAAAATTACAAACAACTCCAGGCGTTGCACAGAACTTTTATATGACTCGCACTGGCATTCAAGAACAAGAATTAATAAAGACCAATGGTCATATATGAAGAGCACCATTCGGAAATCCTGAATAAGTTGAGGGATACACCATGTAGGCTACATCAACGAGTTCATTTCTTTTACGCACACGTCCAATATAAAATCAACTGAACCACCAACCACTAAAACATTCAAATTTCAAAATTGTACTTTCAATCATTGTTCCTTTTCAAATTATTCATGTTTATTTTTTTTTCATCGTCCTTAATTAAAAATTTTTCTTGTTTATTTCATCATCCCTAATTAAAACTTTTCTAACACTTGTTTATATTATTTAGGTTATGTTATAGCTTCTGCTACATTATATTATGGATAGTCACGTATCAGAGATCGTTTAATATTAAGATTTATTGAAAATCATCTGTCAAGTGGCGATTACTGGGATCCGTATAATTAAAGTGGAATGCAACTGTTATAATAAAAATGAAATTGAATCAACAAAGCATTCTTGGCTAGTAACCGTCTACAGAGTTCAATGTAGATTCCATAGTTGGCACAACTGATAGCAAGAAAACAGCTGATCAAAACACACTACTACGCTAGATGTAGCGTAATATTTGTAATGTTGAGATGGTACAATAATACATTTGAAGCTAGTTGTATTTTCGTAAATCAATTAATATTTTATTGTATTGGAGTACTTCGTTACTTCTAATCTTTATATACTTTCTTCTAATCGTGTAATAGTGAATTAAATCCCACTCGAGTTTTTATTTTCTCTATATAAATCTGCTCGTGTTCTACTCGCAAATTTTTTAGAGAGATTACTGTTGATAAAATTGACCCACATATAAATGAAAGTTGTCCACACCTGTGGAGTAACGGTCAGCGCGTCTGGCAGCGAAACCAGGTGTCCCGGGTTCGAATCCCGGTCGGGGCAAGTTACCTGGTTAAGGTTTTTTCCGGGGTCTTCCCTCAACCCAATACGAGCAAATGCTGGGTAACTTTCGGTGCTGGACCCCGGACTCATTTCACCGGCATTATCATGTCATTCAGACGCTAAATAACCTAGATGTTGATACAGTGTCGTAAAATAACCCAATAAAATAAAAAAAAATATAAATGAAAGTTCACACCGGGTTGAGAATCACTGGTTTAGGAGATATTTATGTCCACAGACGGATAAACGGAGGAACACACTGCATGCCAAACAATATTCCTGTATCAGAATTAATGAAAATTTGTGCTTATATGGAACCACAGTAGTAATATGCGTTACGAGAGCGGTATGTTGAAGTTTTCATGTTTGAGGAAAAGTTTGAAAAATCGAAACGTAGTTTAGCTTTTTTAATTTCCGAAAATTGAAAGAAAACATACCGTTCGTGTATCGTACATTATTTTGTGCGAAGATCGTTTATTACATACCTGAAAGAGGAATTTCTAATTAGTTGCAATGAAATCTCCATCTTGGTTTCTGTTCAATGACGGCAAATTTGCAAAATAAAAATATCTATCTTCAATATTGTTGCTTTAAAATGTTTTCTGTGTTTACTTTACTCCAGCAGGAAGTGATATACGTCTGTCTTTTTTTCCCCCAGTCTATAAATGCGAACTTAAAACAAACGGTAAGGTTATGTAATGATTTATTTTTCATTTTAATATTTTAACAATATTATTTATATAACATACTGCAGTAATAACATCGGCATCTGGAATCTTGTTGATTTTTTCACGGCTTTCTTAATGTTACTGTCACGAATGCAGTAACTTTAGTGGAGTTGTAGAGTTTACTTAATTTTTGCAAATATTTAAAAACAATAATTAACAGTGCAATTTAGGTGAAATTGCAGTGGTAAGTTTCCAATTTATAATTATTACTATATTGAACGTCTTTATACATAATATGTTAAAAGCCTAAAGCAGTAAAATCATTATGTCACTTAAGCGGTAAGAAGGGGGAAACTGTTATTTGTGTTAGGTTGGGAATACTGAATGTGGAATTTTAGACTTTCCGCGGATTGGTTTTGTGCGGAAACCAAGCAAATACGCACGATCTCGCACAAAATTAATTTTTACAACGTCACAATGCTTTTCCTTGAAACTTCATACCAGAGTAACGATTAAATTAAAAAAAAAATGTAAAAGAAACTTTTCGTTAACTGTCAATAGTTACGCGAGCGCTGTTCATGGTCTCAAATTACTTCCAAGGAAATGCCGAACAACCTACGAACAAGAGACAAGATTTTACAAAACATCGTGTAGAAAAACTTGACGCATGCTGCTAGTACTATGCCATACACCAAGCACTGATTATCTCACCCTCTTCTTTACTTCTTCCTTGAAAATCTGTCCCCTTTCTCCTGCTCCGCCTCATCCCTCCTTATTGTCTTGTCATTTCACTCCCTCCTAGTTCCATGCGGACCACCCCTCGTTTATCAGACAAGGGAGGAGGAAACACAATACAAATGTCATGACGTCACTGAGGCTCATCTGATTACATGGCATGTATAGGATGTTGTATTTAAATGTGTACCCAAGCGTGCCCTCAGTGTGATGGTATCAGTATGTTACCACACAACAATTGAGAACTTCAAAGAGCCTGTACTCCATTGATGTAGAGTTCTTGGAGATTGCTGTACGTTCCAAACATTTGTTCGTAAAATATACACTGCATTGTAATTTACTTGTTGTAATGTAAACAGTTATTAACACACTACAAGCTCCAAGTAAATATCATGGACAAATACAGAACACAAGAAATATTTTATCAATTTAGAGAAAGAGATATAGAATTGGTAGAAAATACGTATGACTCCAACTCAGAGACTCACTCCGATATCGATACCGACACAGATTAAGTCTTCGACTTCAACTCAGTCATCACTGACATCGATACGATACAAACATAGAGTATATTTCCGACTCACACTCAGTCGCTCCTGATATCAAAACTAACATAGTCTATGTCTTTGACTCCAATTCAAGTCACTCTGACCTCTGTACCAACATAGACTACGTCTCCGACTCCAAATCAGTTACTCTTGACATCAATGCCATCATAGATTACGTCTCCGACTACAATTTAGCCGCCCTTGCCATCAAAACTATCATAGATTACGTCTCCGACTCCAATTCAGTCGCTCTTGACATCAAAACCAACATAGATTACGTCTCCGAATCCAACTCAGTTGCTTTTGACATCAAAACCAACATAGTCTATGTCTTCAACTCCAATTCAAGTTACTCCGACGTTTGTACCAACATAGACTACGTCTTCGACTCCAAATCAGTCACTCTTGATATCAATACCAACATAGATTACGTCTCCAACTTCAAATCAGTGACTCTGACATTAATACAAACATAGTCTACGTTTCCAACTACAACTCACTCCGACATCGATTCCAAAATAGACTGTCTCCCAGTCCAACTCACTCCGATATCGATACCGATAAAGACTACATATCCGACCAACTCGAACGCCGATTCTGACATCAATATAAACATAATCTACGAGGTGCATCCAGAAAGTAAGTTTCCCGATTTTTCCCCCTTGAAAGTAAACGTAATTAGCCGTGTCAATTGCGCATTCGTAACAGATCTATGACGTATCAATCATATGCCAGCCGGACAGGTCCCGCCTGGTGCCACTAGCGTGGCAACAGTGGTCCGAAATGGAACCTCTTATTCCTTCTCCCGCCGCCTGCGAGGTTCGGTCGGTGATAAAGTTCTTTAATGCACAAAGCATTGCGCCAATTGAAATTCTTCGGCAGCTCTGTCAGGTCTATGGGCCGAACATCATGAGTAAGCAGATGGTGCGTCGCTGGTGTAGGCAGTTTTCCGAAGGTCGTCAAAGTGTCTATGATGAAGAGCGCATTGGGCGACCGTCCCTCATCATTGATGATCGTGTTGAGCTGGTGCGGCAGTGCATCATGGAGAACCGTCGCTTCACGATTACGGAGCTGAACAGCCATTTTCCGCAGATATCGCGATCCTTGTTGCATGAGATTGTCACTAAGAACCTGCTGTTCAAAAAAGTGTGTGCCAGGTAGGTGCCGAAAAACCTGACAAAATGCAACGTTTAGGAGCAGCACTGACATTTCTGCAACGGTATCACGATGACGGCGACGAGTTCCTCGACAGGAACGTCACGGGCGATGAGACTTGGATTTCGCACTTTACCCCGGAAACCAAGCAGCAGTCAATGCTTTGGCGGCATAGTGGATCTCCGGTTAGGACGAAATTCAAACAGACGCTGTCGGTACGGAAAGTGATGTGTACGGTGTTCTGGGACAGGAAGGGCATTCTGCTCATTGACTTCCTTCCAAGAGGTGAAACAGTGAACGCTGACCGTTACTGTGAAACACGGCGAAAATTGCGACGTGCCATTCAAAACAAGAGGCGTGGAATACTTACTGCAGGTGTTGTGCTCCTCCATGACAATGCTCGTCCACATACGGCTCGGCGCACAGCAGCTGTTTTGACGGAATTTGGCTGGGAGTTGTGTGATCATCCACCCTACAGTCCTGAGCTTGCTCCCAGCGATTTTTAAGTTTTCTTGCACCTCAAGAAATTCCTATCCTCCGGTGAGCGTTTTGGCAACGACAAAGAGCTGAAGACGTCTGTCACTCGCTGGTTCCATTCACAGGCGGCAGAGTTCTACGTCAGAGGGATACAAAAGTTGATGCTATGATACGACAAGTGTCTCAATTCTGATGGTGGCTATGTTGAAAAATGGCTGAAACATTGCTGTACCTGTTATCAATAAATGTTTTCGTGAAAGTGTGTGTTCTTTAAAAAAAAATAGACTATATCTCCGACTCTAACATATTCCGACATCGTTACCGATATAGACTTTGTCCTCGACTCCAACTCAGTCAACCTGACATCGATACTAACATAGGCTACATTTCCGACCAACTCGAACGCCGATTCTGACATCAATATAAACATAGTCTATTAAAATGTACTTTAAATTGAGATGGTAAAAAATTAAAACACTTATACAGTTAAAATTCGTGTTGTCTAGACATGTTTCAGGACATTGTTGCCCTATTCTCAGTAGAGCCAGATCAGCTGCTGTTCTTGCTGACGTCTGGT
This sequence comes from Periplaneta americana, assembly GCF_040183065.1. NCBI lineage: Eukaryota > Metazoa > Arthropoda > Insecta > Blattodea > Blattidae > Periplaneta > Periplaneta americana. The sequence continues at coordinate 48,222,704 of NC_091127.1, forward strand.
GTCGATATACAGTACATCGCTGGCGGTTTGTGCGTAATGAATAATGATACATCGGCACCAGACGTAAGGAAGAACAGCAGGTGACCAAGCTCTATAGCTACTGAGGATAGAACGACAATATCGTGAAACATGTCTATACAACACAAGTTTTAGATATATAAATGTTTTAGTACTGTAACATCTTAATTTTAAGTGCATTTTAATGATTTACGTAAAACACTGTTGAATAACGACTAATATTTTAACACGTCTACAAAACGTAGTTTACTTCTCCAACTCGAACTCACTACGACACTGATACCAAAATAGTCTACATCTTAGACTCCAACTCACTCTGACATCAGACTACGTCTAAGACTCCAATTGAAACAGTCACTCTGACATTGATACTGACATAGACTATGCTCCTACCAATTCGAACACTGACTCCGACATCGATTCAAGCATAGGACTAACTCTCTGACTTCAACTCAAACAATGACTCCGACATAAATACCAACATAGGTTACGTTTCCGGCATCAACTCACACTGAATCTGACTTCAATACTGGCGTTTACACGACAATTTCGAGTCAGTCATACACCGACTATTTCGATACCGACATAGACTACTGCTCTTTAGTGAAAAATCAATAGAGGCTATTAATTATGGTAAATCCACAATTCATAAATCTAATTGGTAAATAACGTACCGGGCTGATTAACATACGACTTTTCACGTACAAGAGATATCACATATTCAAAATTGAGATACAACATTTTAATACATTATTAATATACATATAAAGTATTGTTATTATTATTATATTGAGCAACCACAATGTACAGATCTTTACAGATGGATCAAAAATATCTAAAGAAGGTGCTATTGATCAGGTCGGATGCGCTTTTGTTGCATATTGCAACGGCCAAGAAGTGTACACACAGAGGAACAAACTTTCACCTAGATGCTTCATTGTGCAAGCTGAATTATTAGCTATTAATGAGGCACTGATATGGACTAAACTTAATAATTGTTGCATGTACAGTGATTCACAAACGGCCCTCAAATCTATAGATAATAAGTTTAACTTAAATCCTCTGGCAGTGGAAATTAGAAGAAATGTAATACATTGCGACAAACACATTTGCTTCTCATGGGTGCGAGGACACAGTGGAACAGCAGGGAATGAAAGGACTGATGAACTGGCAAAGAGTGCTGCAGTTTCGAACTTAAATTTTAGCTATAGTCTATGTCCTTATTTATATGCAAAAAGAAAAATAAATGAGCACATAATGAATAGGTGGAATAATCAGTGGCTATGCAGTACAAAGGGTTCTGTTACGAGAGAAATCTCCTTTCCTAGCGTCGACACCCGCTTAAATAGCAACCAAATTAAACCAACACAATTTTTATGGGGTCATGGGAAATTTGGGTCTCAAATTGCGTAAGGACAAAGGCTATTTATGTATCTGTGAGGAAGGGCAAAATGTGGATCACCTTTTTGTTTCACTGTCCAATGTTCGAAAACAAAAGATTTATTTTGGTCGGACATTTACATTTTTTGTAATATAATATATGACAAAACACTATTCAATATGTTCACAAAAACGTGCTCTTATAAAGAGTTTTGTAATTATGTATGTAATATATTTAAGAACTTGTAAATAATTCAAATTATTGTAGTAGATATAGGCTAAGTGTTAATTTTAAGTAGCAAGACTGGGTTACCCAGGTCAATGTAATTCTATATGTAATATATTTAAGAACTTGTAAATAATTCAAATTATTGTAGTAGATATAAGTGTTAATTTTAAGTAGCAAGGCTGGGTTACCCACGTCAAATGAATTCTCTGTAGTAATGTCACGAGAGGTCTGAGATCTGCCGATATCTGGGAAATCGCAGACCTCGAGTGACATTTATTAGGACTATTTCGTGAATAAAATAAAAATTTAAATAATATATCCCTAAAATTCGATCACAAAATGTTAATAATTGTATATTAACGAATACTTAACCTATTCAGACATTGTGAGATGAATATCGATTATTGCAATAAAGAAATTCGATGTTATTATTCAGTAATGCCAATTGCGAAAATCAAAATACAGGTTTAACATTTAATTACATGTACTGCACTTTTCTCTTATTATTATAACAAATACATTTTCATTATCTGCTGAAATCATAATTTAATTTAACAGTAACAGTGGGGACAGCTATATACCAATGCTTATGTATTCACAGTGAGACATGTTGCTACACAGTGAAGCCATCTCTGTATAGATAGGCCTAATTAAAACACGAATTCTATTACGCCATACGAAAGGCAGTTTGATCAAAGACATTATTACTATGCAAGGTCGAGTTTGATATGCGATGATGTTACATAAATTTGAACGTCTATTAATTGTTTAATTTCAATACAAATGTTATAGGCTACAATTTTATAGGTTACGTTAGGCCTACCTGTGGAAGCAGGACCAATGTCAGCTGTGCCTTATTTCGACCGTTACAATAGTGCTACACGAAAGCATTTTTTATAGCTCGACAAATGCATTCTCGCTGTAGTAACGAAACTAAAGCTGCATCTACACAGTTCAATATTCCAATCGCGTATGCGTGCACTCTGGGAAGAATAGAATCAAGTTTAAAAGGTACGTTCAATTAAGATGCATAAGGATTTTGTGTCTACATGGTGCGCCGTTTTGAATGTGATCTTCACTGCGTAAATATATTAATTAATATTAAATATCAATCTTGCATTCATTGCTTTAAAGTTGAAAGAAAAGTTTAACCGTGTAGTTGCATCTTAATGTATTCATGATTATCAATTTACGGGGAAACAGTTGGCGACAACGACTAAACAAAAGAACGACCATGCGATAAATTGATAGCGATAAATCTAGCTGCAGAAATTATCGCAAAGTCTGACTGTGATTGGTTGGAATTCAAAATTTCATTACACTTCATTGTGTCGAAAATGGAATGACGTCATATAAACGAAATAGTCTTTATAATAATATAAACTCAGGCTATAACTATAACCCTAATGTACTTTCGGGTAAAATAGGGTTCAAGAAATTGTATATTCAAATAAGTATTATTATTATTATTATTATTATTATTATTTAAGTTCTCATACATAAGAACCGCTCTCCTGTCAACGTAAGTGCGTAGTCGTGGGCTATATCATGCAGGTCAGCTATATTTATGATGTTTGGCGGTAAATCCGCTTGGCGGCGACTGTATATTTATTAATCGTTTAAGGGAACTCCTTTGAGGAAGATTTATTAAAACTACCACTTAAATAAAACGAATATGTGAACACGTGTGGTGGTGGAGCTGTCAGAGTATCCCTGTTGCAGGGATACTGCCTGTCTTATGCTACGTTTATGCTACGTTTACACGGCGACAGTTTAGAGAAGAGAGCTAGAGATCGTAGCTGAGTATCACCGTGTAAACGGTTGTGAGAGCAGGTATCTCGGTGACTCTAATATCTAAATCAGGTATGCTCATTCTCTGACTCGCGATTACGTTCTGTAATCACAACCTTCGAATGTAGCTCGTGCTGTTCCCCGTTCGAAGCTCGACGGATGGCTGCGGAAGGCAGTTCAAGTACTTAGTAAACGCACGAACAGTGCGGGACAATGGCACAGTCAAAACCTTCTGTAAGCAAACGAACATTCCTTACAGTGTGGGAGGAAGACTACTTTTGTTGTACGTTGGGTGAAAACGGAAAGTGATTACTATATTGTAAGTTACTGTCAGGAATACTACTGAGCAACATAAAACTACATTATAGGCTCTGCTACCCAGAACATGCCGAAGTGACAGAGAAGCTGTTTTCTGTAATATAGCCTATTTTCATATACCAACGTTAATTATTATTATTATTATTATTATTATTATTATTATTATTATTGTTGTTGTTGTTGTGGTGATATTATTCCACCAGAAATAGATATTTTGATAAAATAATTTTTCAGGGATGCAACGTGCACTACAGCTTCAAGAATTGAAAGTACTTCATGAAAGGCCAAACACTGAAGAGAGTCGAACAATTCAGAGTCTATGTTTTGGAGCAAGTTAGCCTATGTAGTATGCTGGGAATTAGCTAAGGCACTAAAACCCTTTACGGATGGTGAACTTGTAAAGAGATGTATGGTGCCTGAACAAAATATAGTTAATTATGTCTCTGTACTGCAACAGTTCAAATGTGAATTCACAGAACATAGATTTAGTGATTTTAGACGTATGGAGAGTGATATTAGTATTTTTGTTAATCTTTTCATAAATTTAGTACAATCCGTGAGAGTGCAGTTCCAGGACGAGTTAATTGATTTACTAAGTAACGTAGAATTCAGAACTAAATGCAGAGAATATGACTTGACAAGTATAGAATTATTTAAAAAATGAACAGGATGAGCTTATTCGTTGCCACTATGTCAGCTACCTTCGCCTCGACATACGTGTGCTTACAATTATTTTGGAGAACGAAGGTTACTAAATCCAAACATAGGTCCCGATTAACAGATGAGCATCTTTAGCGCATTGCAGTAAATTCGTTGGAAATAGATTCCCGATTACTTGCAGAAAAGAATGCAGAATAGACCGCAATGTAGACTATATAGTGGAATATGAAAATGATATGATATTATATCATAACTATATTAAATATAATAAATAATGTAATAACTGAATATTGCAGTCTATACTCTTTCCTTTTTCAAATTCAGTTTATTATTCGTATTTGTAAGAGTGTAAGAACTATGCCACGGGCGGTGCTGCAATGTAGTTGCGGAGCCCAGTCCATACAGAGTGTGTGTTATGCAGTGCAGCATCATCCGTGTAATCGGGGCTTTTACAATTTTGAGCATACCTGATCTAAATAGAGAGCCTAAATAGAGCGGCCTTGAAAACTGCTCTCGCCGTGTAAACACCCTGAACAGAGAACTCGCATATATTGTCAGCTCTCATTATAGCTACTCTAAATTAGTCAGCTAAGTTGAACTTTTTCATTAACTCTCGCGACTGTTGCGTACGAGATTATACAAGCTTGCGCATAACTCTTGAAATACAGGTCTAAAGTAATATTCATGCTACGTTTGCACGGCGACAGTTCAGAGCGAAGTTCTGAAGAATCATGAGAGCTCTCTAACGGAGTGTTTACACGGTGACAGAATATAGCTTCTCTAAAACCATTAGCGAGCTCTCATGAGATTTATATAATTCTAAACTCTAAGTTACTCTCCGGACCGTTTACATGGTGCAGACAGTTTAGAGCGAGAGAAAGTGTTGAGAGAAAGCATTTAAAGAAGAATAGGCTGGTCAGTGCGTTTTTATGACATAAGCACCCATCTAACTTCTGAGCAGTGTGTCAGCAGTTGTGTAACCTGACCGCGCATAGCACTTGCGTTACTAATATTGTTGGGTGAGTCATTATTTATTTATTCGTATAGAATACTATAATTGCACGAAGGACGGAGTTGATAGTCTTGATAAAAATGTGCAAATTATAGCTCAAGTCGGCAAACATGTAATTTACATTCCATGAATCAGAGATGCATGAAAATAGTACCAATGGTAAGAGAAACTCAAAAAGTTTAGTTGTGTTAACATTGTTTCCCTACTTGATAACACGCCTCATAATAGTGCATATAAACAAATTTGTTCATTGTTGAGGCGAAATGGCTGCTATAGACGACAGGAGAGCTTAATTTTCATGTGAACCAGTCGGTTATTAATGTGCAAAAGCATTACCGAACAAAGTTTGGTGCAGATCCACCCAGTGGGCCTAAAATCCGTAAATGGTACACAGATTTAAAGGCACGATTCTTCGCAAGCGGTTGCGACTCCATCCATACCTACTACAGTTGCTGCAAGCCCTAATACCAAAGGACAAAATGCTACGAAGAAATTTTTGCACAAGTAAGTAGACTTTAATTGAAAACGATGATGAATTTATTCGTTCCGTGGTGTTTTCTGAAGACGTCACTTTTCAACTTTCTGGTAAGGTGAACAGACATGACCTCAGAATCTGAAGATCGGAAAATCCGCGTACCTACGTGGAACTTGACTATAGGCTTGATGTGTGCCGTGTTACTAAGGGAGGAGGGGACACATTGAACATCTTGAACATCTTTAAGTCAAGAAACTAAACGTTTGGAGTTTCTCTTACCATTGGTACTATTTTCATGCACCTCAGATTCATAGCACGTAAATTACATGTGTTCGAAACCGGAAAGGTCTTTTGTAGGAACCCTGTATAAAGACAATTTTCAGGCTTCCTGATGAAAGAAAGACAACGGATGCAGCTGAAGGAGTGGTTCTTGAGAAGAAGAAAAAGAAAAAGAAGAAGAAGCAGGAGATGTGCTTTGTGCCCCCCAAAATTAAAGAGGAAAAAAATGTTCTTGCTACAAGGGCCAAAGTCCAATTTACCTCCGATGTTAAAAAAAAAGTGTTCAGAATTTGCGATGAAAATGACTGATTGCGTTTAAGCTCCTCAAAAGAGACCGAGTGTTCAAAGAAAAAAAAAAACAATAATTTTTCACACAACATTGTTTACCTTCTTTCATCATATTGTGTCTATAATGGTTCTACTAATACAATGTAATAGTTGTCCCTATTTCGTTTTGTTAAATTATAACTATATTCTTGTTAACAGATACCGGTACAGACCCCACTGTACTAGTTATGTGATTTGTTTGTTATGTAGTAGGTGAGCGTTATTATTATTAATATGATGCATTATCAATAGTATTAAAGGAATATAGAAAATATTCCATATCAAGTGAATAGTGATAATTGCACAGTAATAATAATAATAATAATAATAATAATAATAATAATAATAACAATAACAATAATAATAATAATAATAATAATAATAATAATAATAATAATAAAGCAATAGTGATAATAATAACATAATAGTGATGCTAATAATAATAATAATAATAATAATAATAAAATAGTGATAATAATAATAATAATAATAATAATAATTATTATTATTATTATTATTATTATTATTATTATAGTTCGCACTTACTGGAGGTTTTGGACCTTTCGCTGTACCTCCTCCAGCAAATAAATAAGCAAGAATAAAACCCACAAATTAACAACTAAAACAAGGGACCTTGCTAAAATTACGGCCAAATTACAATAAATTAACAAAACTAAAAGCCAAATTCAGACGCCTCAACATTCTCAGCTAATTTTGACAATGCCTGATTTCTCAAGGTCCTTATTCTTGTAATTCTTGTTAAACACATTCCACAAACAACTTTCCAATTCATATGCTTCAATCAATCTCCGTGTCTTCGACACTCCATTGTTTTTGGCCGTCATTTATACTGCTTCTGTCGCGAGAGTTTATGAAAAAGTTCAACTGAATTGAATAATTTAGAGTAGCTATAATGAGAGTTGAGAGCATATGCGAGTTCTTTGTCCAGGGTGTTTACACGGCGAGAGCAGTTTTCAAGGCTGCTCTATTTAGTCTCTCTAATATCTAATTAGAGTCAACGAGATACCTACTCTCAAAACCGTTTACATGGTGATATAGCTCGAACGGAACCTGGTGAAGTTTGACCTTGATGTAGAAACCAGTTCTACGGGCGGTTAAGAGTGGAGGGGGTAACGCTTGTTCAGTCTCGCTTGCATCTCGTCACATAACATCGGTCGGTAGTCGATCCCACACCACAATACTGTTCTCTCCCTCCAAGTTCCACCAGGTTCCGCACGAGCTATACTCAGCTCTTCTCTAAACTCTAGCCGCGTAAATGTAGAGACGCAATTCCGCCGCTCAGAGCGCTGTTCGGTTCTAGATATTTGTAGCAGAACACTTATTGACATTGACATTTGTGGCATTTAAAGGACTCATCGTTGCGTATTAAATGCTTCGTACAATATTTTATGGTCAATAGACGTAGGTTCAAAACTTCTACGTATCAATTATATTAAAATAAATGGTTGTCATTTTTGATATGAAAAGATATTACATATTATAATCTCAGGCACTACCTTCCTGTTGTTCAATTCGTACACCATACCTTTTCGAACATAATGAAAGAAACTTAATACATTTTACATGAGCAATGTAGTCTACCATTTTCATATGTTTATTTATTATTATTATTATTATTATTATTATTATTATTATTATTATTATTCATAATTTATTCTGTTAAGAACAATAAAATAATGTGTTTATGGTATAAACCTGTTGCTAGGAAGCGTAATGTGACCAACAGCCTTTCCTTTATACTAATGACAATCCTCATAGTAGTGTCTTTTTTGCCAATTACAGGTCCGATGTGTAAGCTCCATGCGTGTTCCGGCGAGATATCCATGGTTTTTCCCACGTAGATCTATTTCTCCTCTGCATTCTTCAATTCAGAAGAACTGCACATAGAGGTGGGGAAAAAATAACGTAACAGTTATTTTGGAACCGTTCCTGTTTGGAACTGTTCCAAAAAGTAACAGCACCTTAGAACACTATGTTCCAAAATAACAGTGTTGCTCTGAGATAGTACGAAATACTTGCGGTTACAAATACTCGTTTCACTTTGGAACTACGTTATGACAACGCCTGTTCCACAGGACGGAACATGTTTGGTACTATTGAAAGCAGTGACGCCAACTTTCGAAAAACAGTGGGTGGGTTCAAACATTTGACGAGCCTTAATGTTAGAAACTAAAGTAAAAGATAAATAGTAAAGATACGAAGATAGTCTTTAAAAAATGTACACATTATCTTGGAACTGATGTTAATTAAGTATAGGATTCTATCAAATAACATAATGCCTGTATTATAGTAACTACATTGTGAATTTTATCAAGGGAGACGAAAATATATAGGTTATGTTTTATTTCCAAATATTTTACAGTTTTATTTCATTACCAATTCTTGAAATTAAACAATCTGTTGAAACATGACTTCATTATTGAAGTTTTTATTTGTTTTAAAAAAAAGTACAATGGTAAATTTTCATATTTCATTACAATGAGATTATTATTCTTCATGACGGTACATTATTAATATGAATTTTAGCACGTCCGAAATGATTATAGCTTTTATTTACGCATTTTTGGAGAAATTGAACACTACTGTGACCTTCAGCTACGCAGAAGAGGAAGAATAGGTTAGGTTTTATTTACCACTGGAATCCATTTCGATTTCGTGACTAATTTACAAATAATTTAAAATTACATTACATTTCCTGCTCCGAAAAACCTGATCTACGAATTCAATTTAGCATTAGAAAAGATTTCATTTCCAGGAATTCACATCTCGACTCATTATGACATCTTACTGCATTGCATGGCATACAGGGAAGTATGTGATCATTTAGCGTCCGTACATGTTCCTAAATACCACTGTTACATTACGTACTAGTAGTACGTGGCTCTTCCACTGTTACATTAAATACTCCTGTTACAAAAATACTTGCTGTTACAAAAAATAACTTGCTGTTACAACAAATACTCGATGTTATGGAACTACATTATGAGTCATGACCAGGGAAAGGATTTATATGTAAATACATATTTACTTATAAAGCTAATATAATTTATATTTTGCATTATCTTTATGTTTCACAATGTGTAGGGTTGAAAAATCCTACTTTTATTTTCCATATTTTTCCATATTTTAGAGTTTAGTACATATTTTCGTTAATTTCCATATATTTTCCATATTTCATATAAAACAGTCCATATTATATTAGGTTTAACAATAAAACAAAACAAAATTCCATTAACTTTTAAAAATACATTTCAACAATAGAGATTTAAACACATGTTCAGTAATCCCTTTAACATCAGAGTTATTTGAAAATTAGCAGTCCTATCAACAATGGGAAAGTAAGTTACAAAACTGTATTAATTTAATTTAAAATTTTTAACAGACTTCAGTTGTGCAGCTCAACAGTTAAATGCCAGTCAGAGTACACATAGGTTCAGTTTTGTAAATCATACTATAAAGACGGTAAATATGCCAAAAGTACGTCATTCAGTCAATTTAAAATCAAAACTAACAAGTTACATTTCAGAATTTAAAGAAGATGGTTTATCAACTGACAATAAAATATTATTTTGTAATTTGTGTCAGTGTGCAGTATCATCTACACAAAAGTTCCTGGTGCAACAACACATTACAACTAGTAAACATCAGGCCAACAAACAACTAAATTCCAAGCAGAGACAATTGTTTTTAACACAACCAACAACATCGAATGTAAGATCTGAGTTTAACATCGACCTGTGCCGTTCTCTCATCTCTGCTGATATTCCTCTCTACAAACTAAAGAATAAGGTCTTCAGGGAATTCCTTGAAAAATATACTCAACATACAATCCCGGATGAGTCAACACTTAGGAAGACGTATGCTCCATCCATCTACGATGAGACAATACAGAAGATAAGAGATGAAATTAAAGATAGTTCAATTTGGGTTTCCATTGATGAGACTCCCGACAAAGAAGGTAGACTTGTTGGTAATGTAGTTATCGGTTTGTTAAGTGAACAATATTCTGAACGAATTCTTTTACATTGTGATGTTCTAGAAAAGTGCAATAACAAAACTATAGTTAAACTGTTCAACGAAGCTATGGGTATCCTGTGGCCAAAGGGTATTATGTACGATAATGTGTTATTCTTTATTAGCGATGCTGCCCCTTATATGGTCAAAGCTGGACAAGCATTATCTGTTGTATATCCTAAATTGACTCATTTTACTTGTGTGGCGCATGCATTTCATCGTGTGGCAGAAGTGGTCAGAGACAATTTCCCTAAAGTAGATTTGTTGATTTCATCAGTGAAAAAAGTATTTCTCAAAGCTCCCAGTAGAGTTAACGTGTTGAAAGAAATGTACCCTGAAATTCCATTGCCACCAAAGCCAATTTTAACTAGATGGGGTACATGGCTAGAAGCAGTTGAATATTATGCCGAACATATAGACTCTATTAACAATGTTCTCCTTGCATTGGACTCTGAAGATGCAGTCTCAATTGATACTGCGAAAACAGTTACCTGTGACATAAGTGTGAAGAATGACTTAGCTCACATTCAGCATACATTTTCATGCATCATAAAAACGCTCAAAAGTCTCCAAAATAGGCACCTTTCACTATCTGAAAGTTTTGAAATTATAAATAGTACTGTGGAACAACTGAATCGTGGTAGAGGTAAAGTTGCAGATGCAGTAAGAGCTAAGGTGGACACTGTACTTTCAAAAAACCCTGGATATGAAGAACTACAAAAGGTTGTTGCTGTGATGAGTGGTGAATCAACAGTGAAGATTAACTTGGACTTATCCCCAGCAGACATTGTGAAATTGAATTATGTACCAGTTACTTCTTGTGACGTCGAACGCTCTTTTAGTCAGTATAAATCTATCCTCAGAGACAATAGAAGAAGATTCACTTTTCAGCACTTGAAAGAAATGTTTGTAACCTATTGTTATGGTAACAGACAATAAAAATTGTGTTTTGTTGAAACTACATTGGAAGATAAGGTACGTCCATTATATTTTTTGTTTAGTTTGATTAAAATGTACCAATATTTAACGTACATAGTCATTTTTTTATAATTTTAAGTCCATATTTAATTCCATATTTTGGTAAAAATCCATATTTAATTCCATATTTTGGTAAAAATAACTACATATATATTTACATATTTCATATATTTTTAGTCCATATAAATCCGTTCCCTGGTTATCAATTTACCGACTTTGTCACTAGATCTGATTACTTTTAACAATTTTCAGGGACAAAATCAATACCAACTTTTAATCCTGAATTGGCGTCGTGCATAAATATAACGTAACTGGTTTCGTGGTGTCAATACTGTCAGTATGACGTCTGGACTTTCTCATGGCCCTCGACTTATACTTTTGCCTTTTTTACCCAAATGTTTGCATAAACTGCTTTGACTAAAGGGCTTTAACAAAAATAAATTGTGTCACACGCTTCACAGAATGACAGAACTGAATTTAGGCACTTGACTCTGGAGGAGTTTCGTTCATTCCTGGTGTGTTTTATTTTGGTACAGGTTCCACATTAAAAATTAATTTCTGATCCTACAGAATGATCCTATGGTAACAACATGGAGCCAGGCCACAAAGGGAAAAACACTGGAGGAGGGATTCGATCCGGTGCTGTGGAGCGAACTTCGGCGTAGGCTATATAATATATGGTGGCACTGTTATTTTGGAACTGTTACGAGAAAATAACAACTTTTCCCATCTCTAACTGCACACTACAGTGGCAGAAAAAGTCGCTCTAAACTGTCGCCGTGTAAACCTAGCATTAGGGCCTTAATCGCCCTCTTCAGGCCGGGGTCATGGATAAATATATAATAGGATGCGAAACTGCGATCAGCACCATCTGGATTTGGGGGTTTGAAATAAGGTGATCAGCACCCAACGTCGTAGGTGGTGAATATTAGAACTACGTGTTGGGTACATTACCGAGAGTTCTCTATTTATCCGTTCGAGATATTGCTGTACGGGAGAGTCGAAGACGAAGATGGCGGACTGAAACTTGCTAATAAGTGAACATAAAGTGATACGTGTGTGTATAAGCAGTGTATGTTAAACAGTGATGTTTATGGACGTTGTAAAAATAGTGTTGTTGAATGTATTGTAAAGTAATAGGAATATAATAAATTGAACTATCTAAGTAGTTCTTGCAGACTTTTCTATACCCAAAGAATACAATCCCAATTATCTAACCTTTTGCTTTATTTTTTGTCTCTGTCTGGTTATATTTTAATCTGGTAGTGGAAAACACATCGTCTCTTTTATCTTCCTGTGGGCTCCGGTAAGAATTTTCAGTAGAATATGCTGTGAGGAATAAAACCGTAAATGTTTTAATTTAAATTGGGTTAGTTTTGAATATCGATGAATGTGGGAGGGAATACTGCACAGTTTAACATTTTCGTCACCAGGTGCGCTGCTAAATGCATGGAGTAATTACTCTTTTCGCTACTTGGTGCGCTGCTAGATGTAATAACGTCCCTCCCAGAAATATATGGCAGCAAGATCAATTTCTACAATAGCGCCTCTAGTATGAGTTACGGGAAACTCATTAAGTTTCGCATCCTATTATATTATATTTATCCATGCCGGGGTGTTTTGAGTTTATAGACATAGAAGTTTGGTCAATTTGATCCACTTGCGTGCTTAGCAACGGTAGAAACAGCATTATGCTTCAAGCTTTTGTAAACACATAAACCAACCTGCTTCTTATTATCTAACCGTGCATCTTATGCCGTGAGAAGTCTTAATAAATGCATCAATAATGATTTCATGGATATATTAATAATGTATATTAATAATGTATATGTCATTACATATACATACAAATATAAGTCGTATTATTTTCCATCAAATAAATATTCATATACAACATGAAATTCAAATCATTACCCAATATCTATTTTTAAACAGGGGTTCCCATAAATAGTTTTCCTTCACTTTAGACTTATTTCTACGTTGTAGAACTTGTGATAAGATACATTATTCAAAATGCTGTATCTTGTGTTCTTCCTTTAAATTTATTTCATAATTAAGTACAAATTCGGTAACAAAATAAAATAAATTACACAAAACAAATTACTAAGTTGTCCTTCTTATGGATTCCATGAATTGTAAATTCATATCAGTACCGATACCGGTTACAGCTACCTAGGTACTGTAATTGTTTTAAGTGTAACTAATATTACATAACAAAACCCTTATCGCATTATGCTTTTAAGGTGATATTCTTGAGCAACTTCCTATCATCAGAAAATTAAATTATTTTCTCGAAATCTGGTGAAGCTATAGAGCTGACATTTTTACAACACATGGGCACGTATCTTTTGCTTATGATGTAACAGTAATTGCTTTGTTAATTCATTTCCTTACAAACAATTTCATTGTCTTCTCCCTGCACTTCTTGCCGGTGGCTCTTCTGGGTGTTCCCTAGCATTTCACCTTACGTTCGTTTTTGTCGATATCATTTTCACATTTGAGGCGTGGTTGTGAACTGTGTTTTTTAACACTGTTGGTGTATTACCTTCAGTGATAGTTCTTCCCCTGCACTTTGATTTTCTGATGCACAACAAATACGTTCGTCCATTATTGCTGTTCGTTCTCTGCTTATGATATAAGAATCCCCTAAAATATAAATATTGCCCCCCTCTTGTTGTTTCTACAAATTCACCCTCCATAACTTTTAAGCAAAGACAACTAACCTTAGAAACTACAACAGGAACTATTAACAATGTGTACAATATTACAGTAGAGTATGTAAAAATATGGTATGTAGATATAGAAATGAAACAAAGTACAGGGACATCATTTTATTTTTACTTCAATTTTTATTATACCTGAGTTTTTTAATGTACTTCACTCCCACCCCTTCTACTAATGAAGTTCAACCGTCCTCCACACAGATCCAAGACCGCATATACTGTCATAGTAGCCTTACAGTCACAGTACGTTCCAAAAATATGTTCGCGTTTTCCAATGACGAAAGAGCTTTCAATATTGCATCATTTTCGCACAGGTACTGTCGTCCATTTGCCTACGTCGCATTCCGGTTTTCCCCACCAGCTTCTATTCGCCTCTCTGTAAAGGCTAGTGGCTGGGCTGTCTTGGCTCTTTTCAGAGAACATTAATTTCTGTTAGGAACTGGATATCTACGTAATATTATACCCATACAACTGTTTAAAATAACTTAAATAAAAGGGCCTCGTTAAATAATTAACTGTCACGTGATTTCCCTCCTTTCAACGATCCTGCGACATAACCACTTGGACGGACAGTAGATAGCATGTCTGAGTAATTTTATCTTTTCGGATCGAGCAGAAGTGGAGATTGAATTTACAGTACGTAAGGTTCTCTTTTACAGAGTAGGTACAGAATTATTTCAACATGAGTTACTAGTACCAAGGACGAAACTGGTAATTGGAATTGCACACATTAGAACTGAAGCCTGTATCGAAATGAACCGCCACCATTTTGAAAAATGTGTTTAAATATCCATATTATTATTATTTTTCAATTTAACTTCATTCTCTATGGTGTACGTTAATGTGCTGTAGACAGTATAATATACATTGCATAATGAATACGTCCGTATGAACAGCTCAGTTCGTGAGTAAAAACACTCATTGTCTGTACTTTATTCTGATTAAACAAAAGCTAATGAAAATTATCTAACTCAAAAGCGTGATATTTCCTAGTTTACGTAAATGGATTAACTACTTTTCTTCCCTCCTATACCTAGTAAATTGATTTCTTTGTATATTACGTCATAGAACTCCAGTCGTGAAAGGGGATAGCAACCGTTGATCCAAAGGTATAGCCAGATTAATATCAGAAATGTTAGTAAAAATAAAATGATGACCCTGTAGTTGTAACTTATACCAGAAGAAGCTTACCTAAAAGTTTGTGACACATTGAATTAGATGAAAAATAAATAAGCCAAATAATTGTATGTAAAGTAGGTTATGTGTCAAATTACTTTATGCCAAATAGCAATAGGTAAAGTGCAGTATGTCAATCCACCTCGAATCGGTAAATAAGGCATTTCATCACCTCCATTTGAATTAGTTTTGCTCTCTTATCAGTCGATGCGATGTAGTAACACTATTTTTGTGCGAGATCGTGCGTATTTGCTTGTTTTCCGCACAAAACCAATCCGCGGTAAGTCTAAAATTCCACATTCAGTATTCCCATCCTAACACACATATCAATTTCCCTCTTCTTACCGCTTAAGTGACATATTGATTTTACTGCTTTAGGCTTCTAACATATTATTTTTAGAGACGTTCAATATAGTAATAATTATAAATTGGAAACTTACCACTGCAATTTCATTTAAATTGCACTGTTAATTATTGTTTTTAAATATTTGCAAAAATTAAGTAAACTCTAAATCATTACATAACCTTACCGTTTGCTTTAACTTCGCATTTATAGACTGGGGAAAAAGAGACAGACGTATATCACGGCCTGCTGGAGTATAGTAAACACAGAAAACATTTTAAAGCAACAAAGTTGAAGATAGATATTTTTGTTTTGCAAATTTGCCGTCATTGAACAGAAACCAAGATGGAGATTTCATTGCAACTGATTAGAAATTCCTCTTTCAGGTATGTAATAAACGATCTTCGCACAAAATAATGTACGATACACGAGCGGTATGTTTTCTTTCAATTCTCAGAAATTAATAAAGCTCAACTACGTTTCGCTTTTTCAAACTTTTCCTCGAACATGAAAACTTCAACATACCGCTCTTGTAACGCATATTACTATTACAGAAATATCACATATATAATAATTCTCTCTCTCTCTCTCTCGGTGTATTTTCTTGCTTGACTGTCTGTTATTTTGCATGGCAGTAGATTAATCCTCTGTACTTTGTGTGTACTCAGCAGCAATACATTTAATTAAGTTCATGAAGCGGTTCTTTACTCTTTTGCTCCTTTGGTAAATCAATTCACATTGATATGAGTTACACTCATATTTATAACATCATTCAATACGACCAATTCGCGTCTGCAGAGACAATACCATTATTCTGAGGAATAAAAACGCAATAACCCACACAACAATAGCTTGAATAGCTTCGGTATGTTTTCGAAATAAAGGTTACCAAGCAAACAGAATGATTCAATTGAAAACGAGTATCGTAGCATTACATCTATTCTTCTCTGAATGAAATGGTGTTTTCATTCTTATGTACACATTTTTGACAAAGTTCTAGCGGTTTCAAAAGGGACCTGATATTTAAATAATCCTGTATTTTCCTTTACGAACACAGAAACATCTCGCACAGAGAGATCCTGATGAAACAAGAACGGATACATAACTTCTTGTTCATGGAATGGAACAATCTAGACAGAAATGAAGACGCATGAAATAGGCCTATAATGGATAAGAAAAAATTACGGAAGTCAATAATCTCGGACTGCAATTTAAATTACTGCACACCCCTTTACCATTTACTTAGGAAAAAATGTTGTTATAAACAATTCGCAGAGTTTATACATCACATCCACGCAAGACTGTAGCTATTAAGTGTATGTAAATTAATGATGATATAAAATCTTAATGCACTATCTAACACAAGTTCTCTCTCTTTGGGACATAATAATAGTAATAACAACAATAACTATGTTTGTATTATAGACTTTACTATTGTTCAGTATTTGATGACAGGTATATAGTTTGTAACCGTAAGTAATTTTTGTTTTTATTTCTTTACTATCGCAAACCACCTAATATATTAGGTGTTTAATTTGTAACTAAGTCAATTTTGTGCATTATCGCTTTACTATTGCTTAAAATTAGGTATAAAATCACAAAATTTATGTCATATTCTTGCAATCTCTCTACACCTTCGATTATAATTTCTAATTTTATTGAATTTTGTTTTAACTGAATGTAATTATTGTATAACGTATTTAGTATTGTTTACTGTCTATTAATTAATGTATTTATATTGTAACTATGACTCATGCCTACTATTACTTCCAAAAAATTGTGTATTATCTCTACATAATGTATTTCACATGTAACAAACTACAACCCTAATATGCCAAAGTGTAAAATAGGGTTTCAATATTTGGATAACAATAATAATACCACACTAATCATCATAATTATAATCAGCGTCTAGTTCTATTATATGATATCAGGCTACCTATGGTTATATAAATAAAATAAACATTCTCAAATGAATATCCATTTCTAAGAAACATAAAACATAACGTTAATACCTTTTTTACTTGAGATTGCACACTTGAACCCATACACATGAAAAGAAAATTCCTAGCCTTTTAATAAGGGCCTAGTAATTAAATAAAGACTGGGGAACGGATTTTTACACACTGAAAGGTACAGATGATGTTTCAAATAGGCTGCTTGATTGTTTATACATATATAACAGTTGCCAAAGTAGATAAAAGTTCAGTCAGGCATAAAGAACTGTGGCGATTTAAGGCTGCTTGACGTTCGGGACTTCGAGAATGATCAATCTCGACGTCTCCAACACTCACAAGCAGTCTCTACGTCAGTGATGTCAAAGCAAGCGCATTTTTCTGACCTTGACGTCGTGCGCGGGCAGCAAGCGCTAAGTATGGAAAGAGGAAGAGTTGTGTATATGAATAAGCAACCTGTTGGATTAAGAAAACAGTGGTGCACAAACTTCAAACGGAAAGTGAAATTTTATGTCGTTATTTTTATATGGCTTCTTTCTGTTTAATATTATCTATATTGTCTGTAAAACAAAAGTACTAACACTGATTTCTTAATATTACACTTGTGTTTTAAATCTTAATAACATAATAGAGAGTTAAGAAGGAATATTCACTTAAATTCCATAGTAGTATAATATTATACTGTATTAAGTGGATGAAACACATCATTCATAAAGAAAGTGATATTCCAAAGAAAGAGACTGAGTACGACATGATAAGTTGGAATTTATATTGATGGTATCTCTAGCCTTACAAAAGTAATCAATAAACTAATCAAAACAATATTACAGTACAAAGCAAAGTTGCCTACGTACTGTACCGGTTTTAAGTGTAACTAATATTACATAACAAAACTCTTATCGCATTATGCTTTTAAGGTGACATTTGTGAGAAACTTCCTATCATCAGAATATTAAATTATTTTCTCGAAATCTGCTGAAGCTATAGAGCTGACGTTTTTACAACACATGGGCACGTATCTTTTGCTTATGATGTAAAAGTAGTTCTTTGTTAATTCATTTCCTTACAAACAATTTCCATGAGAATATTTTCAAAATTTTCAATACACTATCTTCAGTAATACGTATATACGGTATATTAGATTTACGAAAACATTCTGTAAGGCTACTAAATAAATAGGCCTATATCTGAAAATTTCACTTTTGAGAAAATATTTCTTTTGAATAAAAAAAAATCAAACTTCTGAAAAATGAGCATTAAAATTAAAACTTACATACTTATAATGTACTTATACTTTTCAGGCAAATCTAAAAATTAACATGGATACAGTTTTAATAAGTTCTCTTCCCTTTATCTATTGAATCAGTGCTGGCCATCCCTGAATATAGCTCGACCAAGCGGCATATACCACCTCTTTCGTCTGTCTCTTTCCTTTCCGCTGTAAAGCGCTCAGGCTCTCCTGGGCTCTAAAACGCGCGCTTGCTCCTGTGGGTATCAATTGACATGCCTGCTCTACGTCAACGATGCGACGTATAGAACATTGTCGTGCGGGTTTTCGGCTTTGCGGGCGCTGTTAGTCTCGCTTTCTCGATCGTTGTTCATCTTTAGTAGACATCAACAAAACATTGGAATGTAAAAAGTAATAGGAATGAGACCTGGAAAGTCTGGAGCTGAAACAAGTTACGAGCCTTTAAGAATGAAGCTGGTGATGGTAAGGACAGTACTCGTAATTGTGAGTTGGACTTTTTTATTATAAAGAGATACATCATAATTTCAATTGCTGCAATATTTATACGCTTAGTCGTATACATATGAAAAAAAAAAACAAACAATACTCTTCATTTATAAAGGCAAATTTGAATGATCTGACTTTGCAGAATTGGAATTTCTTTCCCTTTTGTTTTCAATGCTGTTAACAGTAATTGTTTATATTATATAACTTGTTTGCATCCCTTTACATTTCAATTGTCTGTTAGAAATAATAGAAATAATGTCACTCAGAAACCAACCGTATTCTATTCTTTTGTGCTTTTAAATATTTACAAATGACAATGCAGGTTTCATTCCGTGAATGATTCACCGATGTGGATACAAAGGAGCAATTCAGGCGAGACGTAGCCTATATGAATATATATTTATTGTTCATTGGCTAAAAATATAACAATTATAGCTTCTGAATTAAATAACCCGGCAGAAGTAGAATGGTTGTGTAAGTGTTATGGCCGTATTTAACTCGACATACATGCTGCCATTACATCGCTTTTCCTGAAATAATCTAGCCTAATAATGGAAATTGCTCATTCCAGGAAAGAACGTAAATAGATTTAATTACATCACTGAATATGCTGGCATAATAAATACATGATTTCCAAGTATCAAGTGTCATGCCTTGTTACAGGAATTCCTGTTCGTTATTGTCACCATTATCTGCCTCAGTCTATTGTCGCGTGTTTTTCCCTTATTTCGTTCATAATTTCAGTTCGTTTTGCTTTGTTTTATCCCCTTATTCTTTATTTCTGCCATTATTTCATTATGTCTTTATTCCACTTTGTTTCACTTGTTATAAGTTTCTTTCTCTTTTTCTTTTTTCCTACCTTTTTCCTTACTAAATTTATTTCCATCCATTCTCCTTTTTTATTTCCTGTTTTCTCCACCTATATTTACCTTTTTTATTTCAATCTTTCTTCCATTTACTTCCCTTGAAGTAGTGTGAAGAGCAGATGGAGGTCGTGAGATTGTTTAAAAAATAAAAAAAAAACGCCTATTAACATACATTTACATTGTATTTAGAAACATACATAATACTGAACATAAAAAATGTTTCAATAGTTAAGTAAAGAATTAATTCAATAACTATAAATAATTGATTAAATGGCGATCTTACTCGTGTTAATTATGTAAGCATGTGCGGCTTACAGCTTTTCGGTGCTACTTGACACCTTCTTCAGAGCCTTCTGTCCTCTGACAGAATATCTTCTGCAGTATATAATTAAAACACTTGTAGTACCAACACAGCCAGACAAAATATACTTAACCATTGGAAAATATATCGGAAGACGTAAATAATCATACTTGCAAGAATAGAGACTCTGTGAATTATACTGATAGTTGATATGACGAATTATATTATGTTTCCAAGAAAAAAGTTTTAGTCTAATAATTTGTCCACGTCTGTAAGTCACTCGATCTTATTTCTGGTTTTTATTATGCTAACATCTTGTCCTTGCAAGCTACTATACAAAGTGTTTTAAGTGTTCCAATAATATAAGCGAGGAAGGCCAATCCAAAAGCCGGAGTGAATTGTAAAATAGTTTAGCATATTCCGATTTTTCGTTTTGCAGTTATCTGTATGTTAGAAGTCGAGTGGTGTCCACTGGTTTTGAGTAAAATTATCATTGTTTCCGATATTACAGGAATTTGTATTTTTTTGAACGGGGTTAAATTTCGGTACGGTAGTGAAAGGGCAATTGAGGAGACGGTCTCCAGATATGGAGAGTAGCTGTATATTGAATAAGCAGTCGCGGACAGCCGATGAGGGGTGGTCCTGCAGCTTGGGAGTTGGGCGAAGGGCTAACAATCCATCACCGTAACAAACAGCTTGTTACGAAACCTTCAAATAAGCCTCGGAATGTGATTGATTCTCTGGCACAACCACATGCATATAGAGTGTTAATTGGGAGGACGGAGGGGAAAAGACCTTTGAGGAGGCCGAGACGTAGTTGGGAAGATAATATTAAAATGGATTTGAGGGAGGTGGGATATGAAGATAGAGACTGGATTGATCTTGCTCAGGATAGGAACCTATGGCGGGCTTATGTGAGGGCGGCCATGAACCTTCGGGTTCCTTAAAAGCCAGTAAGTAAGTACATAAGTGAAAGGGCAAGTTCACAAACAAATGTCTTGCCCAAAATTGGGCCGCACCTTGAAAAAGTTTGGGAATCATTGTTTAAGAGAGCAGTGTATTATGAGAATAAATTATTGAAAGAATTTTAGTTTTGTTCTTTAAATGTGCAGAAAGTTTGATCCTAACAAAATATGTAACTTTTCGTTCCGAAAAAAAAATCACATTTGTTCTGCACATTTAAAGGAAAAAACTGAAATTCTTTCAATAATTTATTATCGTAATGCACTGCTCTGTTAAAGTGACTGAGGATACTGATAATTTAGTTCAATGGCTTTCCCAAAACACACTATAAAATATTTCATATAAAACAATTTTTATCTTGAAATTAAAGCAAATTAATGGACCTCATTAAAGTACACCTATTCATTAAAGTTCAGGTGTTCCACCAATCAGAAAATATCATTGTAGCAATATGAAAGCGCAAGTATCGATTATTCTCGGATATGCCACGGAGGCTGGAAATCCAATACTGTCGCAGAAGGTTATGTTGAAGAATCGATCCAAAATAAAATTGAAATCTCAAATACAATATTAAACTCAGTCGAAAAAAAAACAACACAGAAATTAACATCAATTCAGCGTCATCTTCCAGACTTTCACAAAGCACATTCCTGCAAATTCATTTCACCAGTTGCACTATAAATCACCTATATTTGAAATAAAGTCAGTTCTGTTACTATAATAATTAGCGTTAATTGTAAATAATATTCAAATAAATTCAATTTGTCATCTCGTGTTTCAATGCCTAATTCAATTTCAAGGTTATATCAAGATTAATGTTCATTTTACTCTCTAGATTATAACAAGGTCAATGTCGACATTTGTTTCTCGGAAAAAAAAAACAATACTTTCGCGTCTGTGCACATCTCACAATTTACGAGGTATTGCACAAGGTCAGTTCCGCTCCTCAGTCAGATAAGAATAACATGAACACTTATGAATAATTTCAAGTTAGAAATATGGTCGAACATAAAGTCGTATGAAACTTGACTATAATGGTAATTAAGACGCTCGTATGAAAATTATGAAACTCGCTTGCGCTCGTTTCATAAACAAATTCGCGTCTTAATTACTACCGTTATAGGCTCGTTGCATAATGTACTATTATTGGTTATCTGACACCAGAAGTAGGCCTACTTCTCTTCGCCGCAACTGTCCGTGAACGTGAGCATGTTGGTGGGCACTGGAGATGATACCTCCCAGAGTCAGTCTCTGCTGCGTGAGCTGCCGCATCACGCGACGACACGCACGCCGTCCTCGCGTGCTCTTCACAAGTCTCACCCTCCCCTATTAATACACAGCTCCTCAGAATTCGTCCAGTAGCCCGGTAATTCTCAGCGGCAATCTTTGGATGAGCTCTTCTAATTAACTCAGATCAACTACTAAGAACCTCTCTCATTCTTCCTGCCGTCTTTCTCCTGCTCCAACGTACCTCTTTGTATTCTTCTACCAAATCCTACCCCCATTCCTCTACTCAATTTTCATTTCATAGAACCTTACAGTATTCTCTTTCACAATATGTGTTTAGTGTCTACATTTTCCTTCCTTCTTTGGTCACTAATTTGTTTCACACTTCTTCTATTTAATTTTTTTATTTCTTTTTACTATCTTGATGTAATTTTTCACCCTTGTTCGTATAATTATTTCATTCTACCCTTCTTCATTTCTTCCATGAAATCATCCAACCATCCATATTACCATCCTTCCCTCTGTCGCTTCAACCAAGCAAAACCAAAACCAAAACCAACCCACCAACCAACCAAGACAATCATTATACCGTCAGCCTATATATTATTTCTTTCTTTCTTTCTTTCTTTCTTTCATTCTTCCTTTGTTTCTCTTTCTTTCTTCCTCATATGGAGTGATCCATCCATCCATCCATCCATCCATCCATCCATCTATCCAATCACTAAACAATACATCCAACCATCCAATATCTAACCATAGAAATAATTCCTGCATCTAATAATCCATCCATCCATCCATCCATCCATCCATCCACCCACCCACCCAAAGAAATCCACATATCCAGCAACCTGCACATCTAACCATAAATCTCAACATACATCTATCCATTTGATACAATCTATCCATCCTTCCTATTATTTCTTCCATCCATCTAAAAATCCATAAGTCTAATTATCTATCTGTATATCCATTCATCCCTTAATCCACCCTTCATTCTATTTCTTTCAACTATCATTCAATCATCCATCATTTCATCTACACATCCACCCGCCCAAAAAGAATCCACATATCTTAATGTCGTCTATCATCTGATATCTTCTTCTGCCCCGAACTCTTCTCCCGTCCACCATTCCTTCCAGTGCATCCTTCAATAGGCAGTTTCTTCTCAGCCAGTGACCCAAATATTTCCTTCGTCTGTTCACTTCACACGCTCCAATCTTCTCCATATCCACATCTCAAATATTTCTATTTGTTTCTCTTCATTTCATCGTAATGTCCATGTTTCTGCCCCATACAATGCCACACTCCACACAAAACACTTAGCTAGTCTCTTCATTATTTATTTATCCAGAGGTCTGCAGAAGATGCTCCTTTTCCTACAACAACTATTTTTAACAAAATAATCTGCCCTCAATGAGGGTGACCATAAAGATCCAGAATAAAAGCACTAGAGAATAATTTAGAAAGACAAAAAGATTACATACAGGAATTGTTTAGTAAAACATCCAGAGAAATGCAAACCCAATAGAATCGTCAATGGCCGAAATATAAATAGTAATGTAATACTTGGACTGAATCCTGAAGAATATTCAATAAAATTTTTTGAATATCAAAAAATCGGAGACCGAGTGCTTTTAAAATATTCCATGTGAATTTAGAAGTGTGCCACGCGCACCAAACAAAAGACCAGAAACACTCCACTGACTAGTGGGAAGGTTATATTTCTCACTTAGGTATGGGATGCAGGACTCATAAATGGAGCTTCCTTTGTCATTGCTATCCTTCTTTTGACTTCCTGGCAGCCGCTCATGTTATTGCTTATAGTAGGCCTACACCCCAAATATTTGAAGCTGTTCACTTGCTCTACTACCTCATTTAGAATTCACAAATTCACCTTCTTTATTTATACAGGGACATCATTTTATTTTTACTTGCATTTTTATTGTACCTGCATTTTTTAATGTACTTCACTCCCACCCCTTCACTAATGTCCTTGCTCCCGTCAGACACACAGACTTACGGCCGCTGTTGCAATCGAAGTCTTCAAGCAGTGAAGTAAACATTGCAGTGTATAGTGTGTTTCAGAAATATGGTTGCGTTTTCTATAGAAGAAAGAACCTTTATTAATAATATCGTACTAAAAAATTATATTGAAGAAACGATAAATTACATTTCAGAGAATATGCTTCAAAATGTTTTTAATAATATGCGTAAAGAATTGAAGCCTGCATTGTAATGAACGGCAACCATTTTCAGCAACTTGTTTAAAAATTCAGATTAGCTTACTGTATTTAGAATTGAGGTGGCTAGAAGCAAAGGAATGCTAGTGACATTTGTAATAACATGAGTTAAGTGCATCCAGTGTAAACTAAAGTATCTCAAATTTTAGTGGCAAAGGGATATTTTAATCGCATCACACATTAAAATTTAAATAAAAATTTCACCGATTTTACGAAAGCTTAAATATGTAAACCCAATTTTCTCAAAAGTAACTTAAGTGCACTTACAGTCCTTTACTTATGACCCCCTCAATTTAAATGACTCTCTATATTATATGTTAACACCAATAATTAATATGCTACATAAAGTAGACATTACATAACGAACATAGCCGCCTGAAAAGTTGAGTTTTGGAAAAAAAAAATGTTACTACTCTACATTATTTAGATAAATTCCGCAAAAGTGATAATCAAACTGAAAATCGTAATGTCGTATTTCCCTACAACATAAATGGATACACTACTTATCTCTCCTCCTATACCTAGTAAAATGATTTGTTTACATATTGCAGTAGTAACATCAAACTCCTGTAATGGAAGGGGGCAACAGTATTTCCGAGTATAGCCAGGTTAATGTTAAAAATGTTGGTAAAAATAAAGTGATGTCCCTATATATATGTGATCAGATATGTAAGGCAAGTGGAAACCATTTCAGAATTTTTCACTCTATTAAGGTGGCTGGACTTCATTTCTTGAATCGATTATTTAACGTCGATGTATCAACTGAGTGGTTATGTAGCGTTTGTGAAATTGGTGATATAAAAATGCTACTATGCAAGATGAATCCGAGGATTTTCTGTGGGATTACCTGACATTCGCCTTACAGTTGGGGAAAGTCTTGGGAAAAACCAACCGGGTAATCATCCCAAGTGAGATTCGAACTCACGTCCGAGCACAAATTTCGATCATGAGTCCCATTCATTACCCCGGTGCCCACTTCACTCTTTAATCAACCAATCAGTTTCTTGTTTGCAAAAGTTGTTTGTTTCAATGTTGTATTTTCAAGCATGTAATTGTGAATAATGTGTTAACAGAGGGACTTCCCCCTCAGGGAAACCTGTTGCATACTTTGGATCGGGAGAGCAACATTACTGACAGAGCATTAATCCACCATCGTCAGCATATTCAGCCAGTACATATTATTTATTGATATTTCGTTATTTCGCACTTTCATTTCTTTTAGTTTTTTTATTTCTATTATATTCACAGAATATTTGTGTTATAATCACAGAACTTACTTACTTACTGGCTTTTAAAGAACCCGGAGGTTCGTTGCCGCCCTCACATAACCCCGCCATTAGTCCCTATCCTGAGCAAGATTAATCCAGTCTCTACCATCATATCCCACCTCCCTCAAATCCATTTTAATATTATCTTCCCACCTACGTCTCGCCTCCCCAAAGGTCTTTTTCCCTCCGGCCTCCCAACTAACACTCTATATGCATTTCTGGATTCGCCCATACGTGCTACATGTCCTGCCCATCTCAAACGTCTGGATTTTATGTTCCTAATTATGTCAGGTGAAGAATAAAATGCGTGCAGCTCTCCGTTGTGTAACTTTCTCCATTCTCCTGTAACTTCATCCCTCTTAGCCCCAAATATTTTTCTAAGAACCTTATTCACAAACACCCTTAATCTCTGTTCCTCTCTCAAAGTGAGAGTCCAAGTTTCACAACCATACAGAACAACCGGTAATATAACTGTTTTATAAATTCTAACTTTCAGATTTTTTGACAGAAGACTAGATGACAAAAGCTTCTCAACCGAATAATAACACGCATTTCCCATATTTATTCTGCGTTTAATTTCCTCCCGAGTGTCATTTATATTTGTTACTTTTGCACCCTGGCATTTGAATTTTTCCACCTCTTCAAAGGATAAATTTCTCAAATTTTATATTTCCATTTCGTACAATATTCTGGTCACGAGACATAATCATATACTTAGTCTTTTCGGAATTTACTTCCAACCCTATCGCTTTACTTGCTTCAACTAGAATTTCCGCGTTTTCCCTAATCGTTTGTGGATTTTCTCCTAACATATTCACGTCATCCGCATAGACAAGAAGCTGATGTAGCCCATTCAACTCCAAACCCTGTCTATTATCCTGAACTTTCCTAATGGCATATACTAGAGCGAAGTTGAAAAGTTAAGGTGATAGTGCATCTCCCTGCTTTAGTCCGCAGTGAATTGGAAAAGCATCAGATAGGAAGTGGCCTATACGGACTCTGCTGTAAGTTTCACTAAGACACATTTTAATTAATCGACCTAGTTTCTTGGGAATACTAAATTCTATAAGAATATTATATAAAATAATCACAGAACATGTGGTACAATTATCGTTCATAGGCAATATCAGCCAAAGCTTTAAAGTCTGATATTTTCGATTGGATCTTGTGATGTGACAGGTATACTGTACTCTTAAGCCGAATTTACACGAGGTCAGTCAATGAGACATTAGTTGGAAGACAGTTGACTGGAATAACATTATTGGCTTTGTGTGAATACTTCGGCCCAACTCCGTAGCGAGATGGCTATGTAATTGCCGAGCCAGTCTATTGTCCCCGATGGTATAATAGATTGAAGACAGTCGAATGCCTCCCACCATCACCGGTAGCACGCCATTTGCCGGCAAATGGCGTCATGTCAACAGCTGGCGATCATAAGCGCCAATTTTTAGGGGTCTAGATAGCATAAGCGCCATTGAAAGGAACCGAATACGTATTACATATGCGCCAATCACTCTATAACAAAAAGCGCCAACACCAGAAATTTAACTTACCAAAATGCCCACGACTTGATTTCGTCTGATTTCACGTTACAAGAATATATTTTATTTTGCACTCGTCATCTTCGTCATCATCCAATGAAATGGTTTCGTCTGATTTCACATCACAAATATATATTTCATCTCTAAGGAGTCCTACATGTGCAGTTTTTTCAGAGTCAAATAGCACTGTCACAGGTGAAAAATGCAAACCAAACGTACTCGTATTGCATGTTCTACGTAGTAAGAGGCCACATCGCTTCACAGCACTGCACCGACTAACAGGGAAGGAAGCAAAATACTAACTGAAAGTAGACACCGTGTTTTATTCCGCGCACAGTGTACTGTACAACTGCGAAAACAACTTGGGACATAGCGCACATAGAGGGTCAATTTCTAAAACGAGGTCTAGACCACGGCCCTGGCTTTAAACCGCGTTTGGATTTATAAAACGAGATCTAGACCACGGCCCTGGCTTTAAACCGCGTTTGGATTTCTAAAACGAGGTCTAGACCACGGCCATGGCTTTAAACCGCGTTTGGATTTATAACACGAGGTCTAGACCACGGCCATGGCTTTAAACCGCGTTTGGATTTCTAAAACGAGGTCTAGACCACGGCCATGGCTTTAAACCGCGTTTGGATTTATAAAACGAGGTCTAGACCATGGCCATGGCTTTAAACCGCGGTTGGATTTCTAAAACGAGGTCTAGACCACGGCCATGGCTTTAAACCGCGTTTAGATTTCTAAAACGAGGTCTAGACCACGGCCATGGCTTTAAACCGCGTTTGGATTTCTAAAACGAGGTCTAGACCACGGCCCTGGATTTAAACCGCGTTTGGATTTATAAAACGAGGTCTAGACCACAGCCCTGGCTTTAAACTGCGTTTGGATTTATAAAACGAGGTCCAGACCAAGGCCCTGGCTTTAAACCGCGTTTGGATTTATAAAACGAGGACTAGACCACGGTCCTGGCTTTAAACCGCGTTTGGATTTATAAAACGAGGTCTAGACACGGCCCTGGATTTAAACCGCGTTTGGATTTCTAAAACGAGGTCTAGACCACGGCCCTGGCATTAAACCGCGTTTGGATTTATAAAACGAAGTCTAGACCACGGCCATGGCTTTAAACCGCGTTTGGATTTCTAAAACGAGGTCTAGACCACGGCCATGGCTTTAAACCGCGTTTGGATTTCTAAAACGAGGTCTAGACCACGGCCCTGGCTTTAAACCGCGTTTGGATTTCTAAAACGAGGTCTAGACCACGGCCCTGGCTTTAAACCGCGTTTGGATTTCTAAAACGAGGTCTAGACCACGGCCCTGGCTTTAAACCGCGTTTGGATTTCTAAAACGAGGTCTAGACCACGGCCCTGGCTTTAAACAGCGTTTGGATTTATAAAACGAGGTCTAGACCACGGCCATGGATTTAAACGGCGTTTGGTTTTATAAAACGAGGTCTAGACCACGGCCATGACTTTAAACCGCGTTTGGATTTCTAAAACGAGGTCTAGACCGCGGCCCTGGCTTTAAACCGCGTTTGGATTTATAAAACGAGGTCTAGACCACGGCCCTGGATTTAAACCGCGTTTGGATTTCTAAAACGAGGTCTAGACCACGGCCCTGGCTTTAAACCGCGTTTGGATTTATAAAACGAGGTCTAGACCACAGCCCTGGCTTTAAACCGCGTTTGGATTTATAAAACGAGGTCTAGACCACGGCCCTGGCTTTAAACCGCGTTTGGATTAATAAAACGAGGACTAGACCACGGCCCTGGCTTTAAACCGCGTTTGGATTTATAAAACGAGGTCTAGACCACGGCCCTGGCTTTAAACCGCGTTTGGATTTATAAAACGAGGTCTAGACCACGGCCCTGGCTTTAAACCGCGTTTGGATTCATAAAAGGAAGTCTAGACCACGGCGCTGCCTTTAAACCGCGTTTGGATTTCTAAAACAAGGTCTAGACCACGGCCTTGGCTTTAAACCGCGTTTGGATTTATAAAACGAGGTCTAGACCACGGCCCTGGCTTTAAACTGCGTTTGGATTTCTAAAACGAGGTCTTTTTCATTTTTCTGAGCCATGGCTCGAAACCATGGTCTGAAGCAGAGACCACGGCTGGGGCAGGTTTAAAACCACGGCTTCATGTGTACAAGATGGAGGTAGTTGATCAGCTGGGTGATTATAGAAGGAAAATTTGTGTCTACGGGTATTAAATCCCCGGATTAGCGTGATGAGAGACAGGAATAATCCTTTGTAACTATATAACGACGATAATTTCATGCGAATATTTTCGATTTTCGAAGGAATCAACGCAAAATTTAGCAAGAATGCTAAATAATAATCTGCAACGAAATGCGAGGCGCCAGGTTGACAAGTTTTTTATACCTTCTTGTTGCTTTGAGGGAAGTAAGATATAGGCCTACTATTTTATACTAATTACACCTTTATGACTATAAGACGATGCAACTTAATTCTTAGTCTTTACAGTAGTTCTGTACATTTTATTTAATACTCGAATGTGATGTGGGCCTACACGAATATGTATGAAGCAACCGTGATTTTGTCTTCTTATTATAAGTTTTATGCTACTGGGGCTTTCCACGTAGTAGGCCCATTATATGTGAAAATAGAACCATATAATATTTTAGTTTCAATTGCAACTTTAATCCAGTTAATATTTAGGTTATTGATTCATTAGACCCGGGTTTTCAGGTAGTTAATGTTGGCAGTAGCTATGAACAAATGATAAACTACAACATAAACGTTCGAATTGTGCTAATTATTTAGGAAATATAATTCTGGTACCTAAAAATCAGTTCCCTATAATTAATGCTAGTATTTTAAACGCACATATATTCTCTAAATTAGCAAATATAACAATACCTTAGCTGAGAACAAAAGAATGTGTCTTACTGGAATTCAATAAAAATATTAATCCCAATGTTCATTTCTTTCTAATATTGACTGTTTACAGGAATAAAAATCGATTCTTAGCTGCGTTGCCATATATAAAACCCATGAAACTCAGTTTCTTCTCAAGCCGCGTCTCCACTTCGTTTTAGAAATCGCATAAGGATTCAGACCTCGATCGAGGTTTAAAAGCCGAGGTTTGGAACCACGATTTCGTCCGTGTTTTAGAAATCGACCCAGAAAGTTCCATCAGCTAAAATAATGACTTCGTCAGTACATAACGACTTCGTCAGTACATAACAATAAAATTACTTTGAGTTGTTAGCATAACAATTTCACTTTCAATATCAACATAAACAAGTTGTTCATTTTTATTCGTGAGATTACAAGGTTTTCAATTGTAATAAAGTCTGTTGCAAGTCTTCAGGAGCAACAGGAAGTGATTTCCTCCTTTTTCTATACATAACCATTCGAACATTCAAAATAGCTGTCGAGTTCAATGAAGTATTTTCTACTGCACATAACTTCCGTCGTATTATTTTGCTGGGTTTCTCATGTAACCGCTCCTGCGCTTACACTTACAACTATTTCGTAAAACATGGCTGTCCAATATGTACGCGGTAAATGTTTCATGTGAATGGTTTCCAGGTTCACTTAAAATACAGGTACCTGTATCGTTGGTCACAATTCTACTTAAACAAGCTTTAAAAGTACATCTCCATTATATTTCTCCATAGTTCATCACTCGTATTTTTCTAGACTTAAAACCATCACGTACTATACAAAGCACACCTTTATTAGTGGTAGTCACTTACTACTTACTTACTTACTTACCGGCTTTTAAGGAACCCGGAGTTTCATTGCCTCGCTCACATAAGCCCGCCATTGGTCCCTATCCTGAGCAAGATTAATCCAGTCTCTATTCATCATATCCCACTTCCCTCAAATCCATTTTAATATTATCTTCACACCTACGTCTCGGCCTCCCTAAAGGTCTTTTTTCCTCCGACCTCTCAACTAACACTCTATATGCATTTATGGATTCGCCCATACGTGCTACATGTCCTGCCCATCTCAAACGTCTTGATTTTATGTTCCTAATTATGTCAGGTGAAGAATACAATGCGTGCAGCTCTGCGTTGTGTAACTTTCTCCATTCTCCTGTAACTTCATCCCTCTTAGTCCCAAATATTTTCCTAAGAACCTTATTCTCAAACACCCTTAACCTATGTTCCTCTCTCAAAGTGAGAGTCCAAGTTTCACAACCATACAGAACAACCGGTAATATAACTGTTTTATACATTCTAACTTTCAGATTTTTTGACAGAAGACTAGATGACAAAAGCTTCTCAACCGAATAATAACACGCATTTCCCATATTTATTCTGCGTTTAATTTCCTCCCGAGTGTCATTTACATTTGTTACTGTTGCTCCAAGATATTTGAATTTTTCCACCTCTTCGAAAGATAAATCTCCAATTTTTATAGTTCCATTTCGTACAATATTCTGGTCACGAGACATAATCATATACTTAGTCTTTTCGGAATTTACTTCCAACCCTACCGCTTTACTTGCTTCAACTAGAATTTCCGCGTTTTCCCTAATCGTTTGTGGATTTCCTCCTAACATATTCACGTCATCCGCATAGACAAGAACCTGATGTAACCCGTTCAATTCCAAACCCTCTGTGTTATCCTGAACTTTCCTAATGGCATATTCTAGAGCGAAGTTAAAAAGTAAAGGTGATAGTGTTTCTCCCTGCTTTAGCCCGCAGTGAATTGGAAAAGCATCAGATAGAAACTGGCCTACACGGACTCTGCTGTAAGTTTCACTAAGACACATTTTAATTAATCGACCTAGTTTCTTGGGAATACCAAATTAAATAAGAATATTATACAAAACTTCTCTCTTAACCGAGTCATACGCCTTTTTGAAATCTATGAATAACTGATGTACTGTACTCTTATACTCCCATGTTTTCTCCAATATCTGTCGCATACAAAAAATCTGATCAATAGTCGATCTATTACGCCTAAAACTACACTGACGATCCCCAATAATTACATCTACATATGGATTTAATCTTCTCAAAAGGATATTCGACAAAATTTTGTACGACGTCAACAAAAGTGATATTCCTCGAAAGTTACTACAGTTAGTCTTGTCCCCCTTCTTAAAAAAAGGTACGATTATGGACTCCTTCCATTGTAGTGGTAGTCACAGTGAAGTTTATTTCCGCATAAGACTGATACAGAGACAAGACTGACGGCGGTAAGCACAAGACTGATACACTGAGATACAACTGAGCACATTTAATAAACCGTTAATCAATGTTACCAAAGTATAAAGGTACACCGATGGTGGCGTTAGTGTAGCATTGCCAATGTCGCTTTCGTTATGCGGTCATTTGGAGCTTTTGTAACCAATATAAGAAAATGCTTGGCGCAAATGTAATCCACCGATGTGAACGCGACATGCTACTGTCTGAGCGTTGGCTCTGAAACCGCGCCATATGAGGAAGTGGGGAGCGGGGAGAAGTGATTTAGCAAGTATAGTACAGTCTATAGGGTTCCACGCCGCATTCCTGCCGCGGTTTCAGAGCTATCGCTCGACAGTAGTTGCTACGCTGTTTTTGGGGCTAGTCTGCTTGAGTCAAATGAGAAGTGAGTTTTCTCACGTATTTTTCAGATGTTTTTCGTTGTAATAATGACGCTATTAATATCAAATTTGTTGAGCTCTATAAAGAGAAGCGATGTAGTGGGACCTGCGCCAGATCTTTACGAGAACAAAAATGCTCGCGAAAAGCAATGTCTGATATTGTTGCTGAGATGAACATTGAATGATTCGGTGCTGTTGAAGTCAAAGCGAAAATTAAGTCTCTCCGTGGCACTTTCAACAGTGAGTTCGCTAAACAGCAACCCGAGACATCACAGACGCTGCACACTCCGTCGTTTTTCGTCATCTACTGCTACGGCAATACTTTTCTCGTGTGAATAGGTCAACGTTCAACTTGATTGGGCAGCGACTGTCTCGCAACATTTTGAGGACAATTATCCATAATTATTGTCTTGACAATAGACCTCGCATAAATGCTGCTTTAATTCAGGTATTCCAGGCTACAGTTACGATTAATACAATGTTGGCACATATTAGTTTAAGTGCAGAGGCGTAAAAATCTTAAGTGGTCAACATAGCATATCTCTAGTACATCATATAATGATATTAAGAGCATAACCGACATAAACCGTTAATACCGACAAAATATTAGAAAATAAGACTTAAGCCAAATTGATAATTTTACTGTATTATGCGCTTGCATTCGACCCAGACTCCAGTCCGTAATACCAAATGAAAACTTAAGTTTTTGTTTTTAACAAATTTTCAAAAACTAAAAATTGTAAAAAAAAAGAAAGAACTGACCTAAGCTCCACTATCCATTTACAGAATAATTATGAAAATAATGAAATAAATAACAATTTTATTTTATACGCTAATCTTTAGACCTCCTGCGGCTAAGTGGAAATGTAATCAGAGACCCAGTTTTTTTACTGCTTATAGTAGAGATTACAAGACAACTTTTGTATACTCTTAGGTGTTGATTTTCGGAAATTTCTTTCTTCGATTCGCCCTACTACCCAATCCGACCATCTTCAATTCTCCATGCAGAATTGACAGGATAACCGTTTTGTTAGTATCACATGGAATGCCGTATGTTTAGTGGAATATAATCTAAGAAATGTAAATATTTGTCCTTTAATGTTCCGATTTCTTGAAGTAAATTATTTTTCTTAGTCACTGGCCCTCAATTATGTTGAATGATTCTCAAATATGTGTCTTCAAACGCGGTATTAAAAGGTAAACAGTAAAACATATCAATCCATGACTTTCACATCACCTCTACACCTTCACTTCTGAAAAAAAAACTATTGATATTGCATTATGTTCTTCTTGAAGCCAAACAACTTTCGCCTGAAGAATTTTCTTCTGTCACTAAATATGGCCGTGATATTCAGGTGGACTCTCTTAAGTACCTTACCCGGTATAATATCGCTGAATAATGTTCTGGCTAATATGTACAGTAGTAGCAAAAAAAAATCGGACCGACCCTTGTAGCTGATTTCAGAGCCTTGTTCACTCTAGAGCACGATAGACTGGTAACTAAGACTTTCGTGGTTAGAATCCTGCCTGGGAAGGAAACTTTTTTTTTGTTCCTTATTCAAATTTATTCCCAATAATTTTCAATTGCTGGTAAAATTCATGTTCTGGGAATAATAAGTTAATTAAGTAGTAAAATATCGCTGGAATCGAGAAAAGTATTGCGAATAAATTTGAATAAGGAACAGAAAAAAGTTTCCATCCCAGGCAGGATTCGAACCACGAAAGTCTTAGTTACCAGTCTATCGTGCTCTGGAGTGAACAAGGCTCTGAAATCAGCTACAAGAGTCGGTCCGGTTTTTTTGCCACTACTGTACATCTACGTATTATCAGGCAGTATATCTCACTTGGCGATTGTGTCAGAGGACGAACAATTTTGTATGCATCTGAAGTCTGACTAGTGTAATATGTATTTAGTCAGCGATGTATGCAATGGAGGGGAGAAATAAACTGGTCACCCTACTCCATTATGTCCTGGCTTAGTTTTCTCATGTGTGATGCCTTATTGGTGTCACTTATGAAGTTCAAACCCGTCTTCGGATATTTGACTAAACAACAACCCGGTACAGGGCGCACAAAGGGCCAGTGACCCTAAGTAAAATTATCCATCTCAGGTTCAGCCCTCGAAAAGTCAAGCCCAGCCAATCTAACGCAGTCAAAAATACAGACAGACAGCGAAAGTAGGTTGACCCAAAGTGAAATGTATGTTAGGTCATAGCTGACCGTGCCTGCAAAATGTGGAATAGGTCTATGTAAATTAACGTCGGATTCGTTTTCAGATACACCGCGAAAAAGAGAGTTAAATACATTACTAATTGAAATACAGCAATATTTTAATTAAATCACCTCTAATTAAGGGTCGTAGAACCTATTTAAAATATACAAATCTATAGAACACGTACCCAATTGTACAGTTCTGTTCAGTAATAACATAAAATAAGAACATTTAATTTTAATATAATTTCAGTTATAAAAATAGGTTTCAACGGTTGCTAAAACTCATGTAAAAATGTGACGTCATTCTGTCTACAATATGTCTCTTTGTGTCCGTTTCTAAAAGATTAAAAAACAAGGACAGAATTTCAATTAAAACTATCGTTCCCGTCAATTCACGCAATTAATCATGCTGTACAAAAAAAGTTCCGGCTTTTGTAATGCACGGAAATTGGTTCGAACAAAATATTATTATTGTTTGTGGAATATTAATTATTTGTTTGCCTATATTATTTATTCATGAGACTCATTAAAACAGTAATTTTGCAATTCAGTTCTTCTTTCAACTTTCATGACAACGTACATAACATTAATATATAATTTGTCTAATGCACTGAATACACAAAAAAAATATTGCCAATAATACAATCTATAATGAATTTCAGGATACCGTATTTTGTATTCCATTTTAATGGAAACTACAATCGTAAATATAAAGGTTATAAAAAGTATTTTTAAAAGCTTAAAATACTTAATCTATTTATGTTCGAAAATATTATCACTTTTATAGAGATTTTAGACTTTTATGACAAGTAGATAAATTTGGTTTTGAACCATATGTTGAGACTTGCAAAGAAAGCTCTTAAGGTGATAATGAATTTTCACAAAGATTTTTCCCTATAAGTTCCAGTTGAAATAAGAAAACTCGCTATAAATTTCTAAATCCGGAAAGTGCCTAGTTTTCAAAACATGATTCTTTTCAAAATTTTCAATCCAGAGCTATAACATTTAATTCAATCAGTGCTATGTGCTAGACACAGCAGACAATAAATCTCATCTAGCTACATACCGAACTATCAAAATCTCCTTAAATAATATAAGTTATGAAAATGACATCAGATGCATAATATTCATTAAATTGACTATAGAATAGTCTATGAAGAAACGACAAGGAATTGCAAGCACAGGGCCTACCTGAAATTACTCACTGTACTGTTCACAGTAATGGAAATCGTTGTAAATATGCTCAAAACACAGTGGAAGTTTGCACCACGAACATTTCAGAAAAATAAGGTTCTCCTGATTTTGTTGCCTCATAAGTGGTGCCTCATTGATATCACTTGTGAGTTTCAGACATATCTTCGCACAACTGACTAAACAACAACAACGACGACGACGATTGGTGCAAACCGTATTTTGTCCACAACGAATTTTTTTTACCATGTTGATAGTCCTGAAATTTTTTAACTATAAAATTCATTAAACTGATCATTCGATCAGTGTAGAAATGAACACATTTTCGACGAAATCTCTAAATTTTGAGTTGTGTGAAATTGTGTTTCACGATGGATGAAGGTGTAATTGTAAGCAAAAACTCGAGAGGAAGCCAAAGAAAACATAAGAAGTCAAGAAGGCAGCTGTAGTCTGAGGCAAGGTTTGTATTTAATGAGGAAAATAAAGTACTAACAAGGAAAATCTCTTATTTCGTAATGCCATTACCGTTAACGTAACATTAAATTAATTAAAGAGGTTAGGCAATGATTAGAGGAGTGAATAAGGATTAAATTATTTTACTAACGTTCTAGATACATCAGCAGTTCGCTGTAAGGATGATGATGATGATGATGATGATGTAAAATCGTGAGTTTGTTCGGAGGAAGAGTGTGGTATGAGTAGATTATAATGTCTGTTATAAACCAGAGAGTTATAATTCTTACACATTAAAACTTATATTGGCACACTTTATTATTTTTTCTTACTAATTTGTGTCTTATATTGATATTAAGATGATATAAATTTTGTATTTCATGTGTTTATCTATTTACATATTAATGATTATGTTTTAATTTGACATTATATGTATGTTTAACTCTATAAACTTCATGATCAAAGAATTAAATTGTATTAAGACCAAAAAAAAGTCCCTAATTTGTAAGGACTGAAATTTGAAAATATATCATTTTAAATATTTTCCAATTTAGCATGTACAGAAATGAGATTCAGAACTCTTCTTTCATAAACAGCTGTAATACTTTAGAAGTTTTTTTGTTTTTCATCTCTCTTATAAAATTTCATTTTTTGAACATAATATGGTTTGCAACGATGCTCCTCATATGATGGTTAATTAAATTCTCGTTTTTTCAACTATCTTCTGAATGTTAAATATATTATCAATGCATGAAAATCCTTTACTATATCCTGTTTATTATTTCATTAGTATGCTCTGTTATCTTTGAAAGTCTTGCAGTGATTATTCTTGAGTAAATTTTGTATGCCGGGATTAGTAAGCTTATTCCGTTATAATTAGTGCAATTACTTCGATCTCTCTTACAGTAAAATATGCATTACAAATGTCTGTTAAATATCCTTCAGAAATGCATTTTCCATGACTATTACACTTTTACTACGTCATACTACTTTTGACCAATAAAACGGTACGAAAGGACGTATTTCAACCAATCATGGCTGCTTATCGCACAATTTTATCGCGTCCCTAGCATTTGTTTAATTTTATCGCGTCCCTAGCATTTGTTTCTTTGTTTGCCAACATTTCAAACTGCGCTAATCTGAACGTCAAAAAAAAAAAAAAAAAAAAAAAAAAAATAGAAAATTACAAACCATTCCAGTCGATGCACAGCAGTTTCAAATATGACTCGCATTGGCCTTCAAGAACAAGAATTAATAAAAATCACTGATCATACTTATGCATCTTCCCTGAAATCCTATTTACAAATAAATGAAGAGCACTATTCGGAAATCCTGAATAAGTTGAGGAATACACCATGTAGGCCTACATCAACGAGTTCCACCTATTTTACGCACACGTCCAATATAACATCAATTGAACCACCAATCACTAAAACATTCAAATTTGAAAATTGTACAATCAATAATTATTCCTTTTAAAATTATTCATGTTTATTTTTTATGTCATCGTCGTTAATTAAAACTTTTCTAACACTTGTATATATTATTTAGGTTATGTTATAGCTTCTGCTATATGATATTATGGATAGTCACGTATCAGAGATTGTTTAATATTAAGATTTATTGAAAATCATCTGTCAAGTGACGTTGATTACTGGGATTCGGATAATTGAAATGGAATGCAACTGTTTTAATAAAAATGAAACTGAATCAACAAAGCCTTCTTGACTATTAACACTGCCACCGTGATATAGATCGAGAAGGCATTGCTACTAATCATAACTCACTACTGCCATCTAGCATGCATCTAGCGTCATATTTGTAATGTTGAGATGGTACAATAATACATTTGAAGACAGTTGTATTTTCGTAAGTCAATTAATATTTTTTTGCATTGGAGTACTCTGTTATTTCTAATATTTATATACTTTCTTCTAATCGTGTAATAGTCAATTAAATCCCACTCGAGTTTTTATTTTCTCTAGATAAATCAAAACCTCTAGTGAGATTACTGTTGACAACACACATTATATATGTTTCATCTTCTGACTTGAGAATTGAATCAGTTCTACCTACATTTATATTATCTATTCCTTGTGCTTCTCTGTGCTCCAAGCTATTTAATAATCTTTGATGTAAATTATAATTGCAAACTACTCTGTGGACGGTTTTGGCAAAAATTAACTTTTCACTCTGAGCTAAGAATCTTAAAATGAATATTTCACCAACAGTTTTAAGATTCCTTTTTGAAATGCTATAACATTTTTGCACGTTCATGGTTGAAGACGCCTTTCGACTCAGTCATTTCCGGACCAAGGTTCCTTATCTCAAATTGATAGATATGCCCTTCCCCATCATCCCTGAAAGTTTGTAACACTAGCCCGGAAACACCGTGTATATATTTCATCTTCTGACTTGAGAATTTAATCAGTTCTACCTACATTTATATTACCTATTCCTTGTGATTCTCTGTGCTCCATGCTATTTAATAATCTTTGTTGTAAATTATAATTGCAAACCACTCTGTGGACGGTTTTGGCAAACATTAACTTTTCACTCTGAGCTGAGAATCTTAAAATGAATATTTCACCAACAGTTTGAAGATTCCTTTTTGAAATGCTATAACATTTCTTGCATGTTCATGATTGAAGACGCCTACATTTTTTATGGAGAGCACAAACTGCAAGGCTGATCCAACGCTAAGCACCTTGTTTTCAAGAACGGCCGGTACACATAAAGCTTCGTCCTTTACTATTTTATCCCCGTCGGCACAAAGCATAAGCTCGCCCGCCCAGCCTGCAGATGAGGTTAAACCTCACATCCAGTAAAGCCCCATGTATATGTGATATATGTTCTCCACGGCGTATGTAGCTATTCATTATTCTTCATTTCCATTGTGCTGCTGTGTTGCCCTGTTTGTCTTCATCGTGTGTGGGGGGGGGGTCGCAGGTTTCCGAGGTGAGGCTAATTGGAACCCCTTCATCTCCACATACGCCGGGCGACTGGGGCGGACAGCACGCACAGAGAACATCAATGTAAACACGCTTCTCTCTGTCTCTCTACACCACGTTTTCGAATTTGAATTGGAAGGGACTGATATTGACCTCTAGAGAGGTCCCGGTGCAAAGGGGTTGGCCACTTCCAACCCCCCACTCGGGGGAGACGCGAAATTGTAAAATAGCGCGCGTCGAATAGAAGGGTTGATATAACCCCCCCCTCACTCTTTTATACTGGCTTCATCTCTAATGTATTTTAAGGGGGGATCCGATTGGTTAAAAGAATTGAGTTTTTCACTTTTCAGCTTTTGTTTCAAATATTGGGGCAGTGTTTCGTTTTTGTCTTTCTATCAGCTGTCATTCATCCCGATCCCATATTTCAACTGTACTGAACCGAATATAGATAGATGCATTTATTGAGTAATATTATACATACAGATTTTATATTATCATAATTTTCTCTAAAATCCAATGCACGGGTCTTGACCGTACGTGCTTCGTACCCAAAACAAGTCCTCCTTTGTAGGTTCCCCCACCACCTATGATTACATCCAACTACTCCCTAAAAGAACACACATATTAAAATGGAAATGGCACAATAAAACACATTATATAATATATCCTAACCTAAAATACATAAAAGTGTACAGTTGGGTGGATACTATTATCCCTTCCTCAGTTCGCGTCACAAACTTCAACAGCTGCAGCTCTAATCTTTCTCGCCTATTATCTGCAGGCACACGTTTGCGTCGGCGTTCCACGTCAGATGCGCGAACTTATATCCCGGAGACTCTAACTAAAATTTGTGATGAAGATTTTAGGGGCAGGTTGAAGGGGCTACTTCTGATTTTAATATCAGAACTTCAGAAGGGATATGTCACTGTTGATAGTGATTCGTCCGTCGGATGGGGACGTTAAGCCTGGCGGCCTCCTTGGTGCTATTCGACAGGAGGAGGCTATGTGCCGGCACCGGGTTTCCCCTTCTCCCTTCCTCATCTTCATCATCATGACTCATTCCAGACACTACACTTACACGAACACTTACACATACATTCACCCTAGTACACGACATATACACTCTCTGCTGGTTGAGTGAAAGAGAAGGCCTTACAGCCTTAACTCTGCCAGCTAGAATAAATCATTATTATTATTATTATTATTATTATTATTATTATTATAACTCTCCACAGATACACATCACGCACAGTGTGACCCGCCGAAGTGGTGTACAACTAGAAAATGGGTCGCAGTTCTGCCATCTATCTGTAGTATGCGGAACCTGAATCACGCAAGTGAAGTGGGTGGATATTGGATACATGCACACACTATCAGAACTTCACAACTTTTCATTTAATAATTATCGTTGTCATCATTAGGGTCCGTACTTTTTCCCCAGGACGTTACAAGGTTAGGCTAAGTATCATGAGTTTTTACTGTAGGGATGAGTGCGTGCATGTAGCAAGCGAAGTACTTGTGTCTGCTCATGCGCCTCCTGTTTGGTCAAATTGGGCAGAATAATAGACATAGACCACTTTAACAATTTCACTAATATTTACAATTTATATTATTTAAACTGTGTGTAAGAGAATACGCTATTTTCACATTTTACACTTTGAGAGATGAACAGAGTTTAAGGGTGTTTGTGAATAAAGTTCTTACGAAAATATTTGGGGCTGAGAGGGATGAAGTTACGGGAGAATGGAGAAATTTACGCAACGTATAACTGGACGCGTTGTATTCTTCACCTGACATAATTAGGAAAAATTAAATTCAGAAATGCAATAGAGTGTTAGTTGGAAGACCGGAGGGAAAAATAACTTTGGGGAGCCCGAGACGTAGATGGCAGGATAATATGAAAATGGATTTGAGGGAGATGGGATATGATTGTAGAGACGGGGTTAATCTTGCTCCGTATAGGGACCGATTACGTGCATATGTGTGTGCAGCAATGATCCTCCGGGTTCCTTAAAAGCAGTAAGTAAGTAGTAAGTAAGTACGTAAGTGAGAAAGTAGGTGAGTGAGTGAGTAAATAAGTAAGTAAATAAGTCAGTCTATAGACGCTCTATTAAATTTTGTGAATTTTATTGCCCTCGGCTGGATTATTGACGTTCCTTCGGTTTGGTAGTTTTTCCAGTGCTAGTCTACGGATGATCTATTGACTTGCTATTTTTCTCACAACCATATATAACAACCGGTAATATATAATTTATAAATTCTAACTAAAATACTGTTTTGTCTTTTTGTTTCATTTAAACATTTATGATGTTATTTATTTCAATGACGTATGTTATTCGAAGTTTCGAAATCTTTCCACGCCGACCAAATGCTATTTCGAGAATGATGAGCGAGACTCGAAGCGCACGAGAATGACGGGACGAGACTCGAAAGACAAATGCAACGAACACAGCGAGCGAGAGGACAGCTAATTATAATCAGTAGTGACTTTTGAGCTACTATGAGGATTAAATCAGGAAAAGTGTTAATTTTGGGACCAATGTTGCTGTTTCTTGATTTTATTTTGTAAATCATCTCGCGACACCGCTCAACTCTTTACACCAGGGATGAGACCATATTAGCTCCCAATCACGGTAGAAGAGCTCGACCCAGATCACGAGCGCATAGCGCATCCACTACGTAGCGTCGTAACGTAGACAACAGGGATGTACAGTACATGCACATGCAGCGAATAAATGTAGCAATTATTACAATAACTTGCGTTACTAAATTTCTGGCTATGTAATGGGGCTAATTATTCAGTTATTTAGTATACATGTACATATACAAATAAATCGCAAAGGAAAGGGTTTTTTAAGAACAAAAAGAGAAATAGGAAAGTTTAATTGTATGTGAACCATTTTCTTGTTAAAAGCAAGTATTTATTATGTAAATACTTCACTTCATTGGTTAGGAGAAACTAATAAGGTCTACCTGCTCGACGTGTGTTATCTCTAAGTACTTTTGAGGATTTGTTTAAAAAAATAATGATGGCAATATTGATTGAAATACAGTATATTGATTGTGTGATTGTGAAAATGTAGTCCTTACTCTCCAGTCGTGATTATGTAATGAGTTTTCTTAGAGTGATTTGTGAGATGCACGCAATACGAAAAAAAGAAATTGATTAAATTAAGATATTGAGAGCTATCGTAATTTTTGGGGTCAATCATTTAAAGAGATATGTATGACTTTTAAAACTTCAACAATTTCGGCCAAAATTTGTGAAATTTAAACTATATAAACATATCTATAATAATATCTGTACAAAATTTGGTACAATTAGGGCCTAGGTCTAATAGTTTTGAAATTATATTTTTAAGTATATTTTATATTGACGTTACTAAAAAAGCTCCTTGCATCAAAGTTTTCAAAATGTTTAGTTCATATTTGCTGAAAATAGTTATTAGAATAAAAGTGAATTAGCATTTTGAGTTTAGTAATAGTATAAGTTAAAGCGCAATCAAAGATAAAATATTATTTCTAAAGTAAAGAAACACGTAGTCTAATATGTAAAAGTAAATATCCAGAAACAAGCAACAAATAAAACATCAGCAATACATTTAAAATAAATAAATAAAAGGAATCTAGATACAATCTACTGACCCAAATGTAAATTAATTTACCTTCGATGTCAATTCCGAAATGAATTTATTTCTCTCTTCTCCTGAATAATGCCTATATTTTCTTTTCATGTTGCGTCTCATAATGCCGTTTTATGTTGCTTTTTTTTTTTTTTTTTTTTTTTTTT
The DNA here is from genome assembly GCF_040183065.1 of Periplaneta americana. NCBI lineage: Eukaryota > Metazoa > Arthropoda > Insecta > Blattodea > Blattidae > Periplaneta > Periplaneta americana. The sequence continues at coordinate 48,266,707 of NC_091127.1, forward strand.
TTTTTAAATGATATATTTTTTTACACAACAAACACTGGACTTCATCACCATGTTCGAAGCATAAATATTGTATCTTCCACTCTTCCTTGAAAGCTTTAAGCGCTTCCGTTCCGTCATGATGCGCTGTGTTCTAAGATCTGTACATCCTTTAGCAATGTTTACAGGTAAAAGAGCTCCGCGCGCGCGCAGCGGGCATAAAAGAGCTCTCGCTCGCAATTATTAGTCACCATCGCAAGACTGCATTAAATGAAGTGAAAAGTAGAAATTCAGAAATTAAATTTATAACGCTATGATGACAGAGGAAAAGACCCTCGTCTTGCGATCTTATTCACAACAAATACCACTTCAATCCACGTAGCGATTTCAAGGAATTGTAAGTACGCAGTACAGCTCTGAACTATTGAAGCTATGTTTAATATACTTTGACTTCCATGAATTTTGATCGAGGCTTTAGATTGAGCAGTTCATGTGAATATGGACATAATATCGGTCGTCCTTATGTGAATATGCGCGATTCAAAGTTTTAAAGGGTGTAGTTGTCGCTAGAGAGATTTATGTGCCCCAGTTTCCACTTCTAAGTGCAGTTTGCGTTCCAAACTATTCATATTCTAGAGATTCTTGTTCGAATCCCTCTTGGCCACAGATAAATTACAATAAAGCCATGAAAACTTTAAATCCTAAGAGAGATTTGTCATAGTCTACCGTACATAAGGTTAGTGTTGAAACTTAACACACATTGAAATCTTACCATTCGGATATTGAACTGGTCTCACATCATGACGAGATACATATGCAATTTCTTAAAATAGCAACTGTATAGGGACTAGACAATTTGCTATTTGTTATTTTTTCGGAGAGAGAAATGGTTCAGTCAATCACTCTCTATTTTGTTCTGTCGTCACTGCTCCTATATCCTTCTCTGCCACAATTTTATTAAATAAATAAATAAATAAATAAATAAACGAATAAATAAATTAAGTACATTAAATAATTAAATAAATGAATTAAATAAATATATATAATAATTAAATGACAAATTAATTAATAAAACAAATAAATAAATGCAATAAATTAAATATATAAATGAAATAAACAATGAAATAAAATAAAATAAAATAAAATAAAATAATTATAGAATAAAATAAAAATAAAATAAAATAAAAAATAAATGAAATTAAAATAAAATTAAGTTAAATTAAAATCAAGTAAAATAGAATTAAAATAACATAAAAAAGAATTAAAATAAGATAAAATTAAATTAAAATAAAATTAAAACTAAATAACATAAAAATAAAATAAATTCAATTTAAAATAAAAAATAAAATTGAAATTAAATAAAATTCAATTAAAACAAAACTAAGTTAAATTAAAATAAAATATAGTTAAAATAATCTCCAGGGTCCTTAAAATCCATTTGTAAGTAAGTACAGTATATTACAAATAATGTCGTGTAAACTTCGAAGAGTTTCTTGAACATTAAATAACTTCATGTTCATAATGATTATGAATTAATTATTTAGTTATAGGTAGTGGTTGAAACTTGTAATTTTGTGTTTTACAGTACTTACTTACTTACTTACTTACTGGCTTTTAAGGAACCGGAGGTTCATTGCCGCCCTCACATAAGCCCGCCATTGGTCCCTATCCTGAGCAAGATTAATCCATTCTCTATCATCATATCCCACCTCCCTCAAATCAATTTTAATATTATCTTCCCATCTACGTCTCGGTCTCCCTAAAGGTAGTGTTTTACAATACAATACATAAATTCTTAAAGTAGTTTAACTTGAATATTTCTCCAGAAGTCAAGGGCTTGTTGTAGTTAGAATTCCATTTCAACAGAAATTCTCTGTAAGCATAGTTCTTCGAATTATCTAGGATTCAATCTTTCTCGTTCTTCCCTAAAGGGATAAACAATATATTAACATAACACCAACAGTTCATACCCAGAACCAAAAATTCTCCAGTTACAAAGTACAGAAACTAATTTGATATTCTACAAAACAAATGTTATACCAATATTAATTAATTATTTAGTTATAAGTAGTGGTTGAAATTTGTAATTTTGTGTTTTACAATACAATACATAAATTCTTAAAGAAGTTCAACTTGAATATTTCTCCAGAGGTCAATAGCTTCTTGTAGTTAGAATTCCATCTCAACAGAAATTCTCTGTAAGCATAGTTCTTCGAATTATCTAGGATTCAGTCTTTCTCATTCTTCCCTAAAGGGATAAACAATATACTAACTCAATACCAAAAGCTCATATTCAGAATCAAAAAATTCCCCAGTTACAAAGAACAGAAACTACTTTGATATTTCGCAAAATAAATGTTATACCAACATCATTATACTGATCTGAAACATGGACATGTACAAAATCCCAACTCAAAGGATTAGAAGCAGCAAAATATACGCATCCTGGGGCCAGTGATAGACATTCATTACTTGACCATCAAACAAATGAGGCCATACCTGAAAAAATTCCTTCAGCATCATTGATATGTGCACGAAAAATTGGAATGACCATGCGAGATAAATGAATCGAGACTCAAAAATAGACAAGAGTACATTGGATGACACATGAAAAGTAAGAGATGGACCAAAAGAAATGGGTTAATTCACTAGCGTGGCTTGGGTAAAATATTAAGATATGCATTGCAATGGGATAAAAATACATGGAAAAGTAATTTATAATAAAATTTACTAATATATTTATTTGTAAAGGAACTGTAATTTGTTCTCTTTTTAAGCGGCAAACCCAATCTTGCTAGCTAGAACGATTGTTATTTTCCAGCATGCCAGTACGTTTGAGAAATAATCTTGTCAAAAAATATAGTGTACAAATATGATTCTTTCTACTCTGATAACTACAATGTCATTGAACCCATGTCTGCATAAAAAGAAGTATTCGATTTCAACAATATACAATTTTCCGTTCAAATGTACCGTCTAATGTCATCATATATCTTTCCATGCCAGCAAAATAATCACAATCAATCTCTACATGCTCTTTTAAATGGTGACAGGCATATTAATTTCATGTTCTATTCAATGACAGTAACCTTACAAGTAAATCCTCAAGAAGAAAGGAACAGAATTTCCCTCTGACATGTTGCATTATTTCTTTTTATATAGTGGGAAATCGATTTTGTAGAAAAAATGTATCATCGCACTAAATTCAGTAGCACTTGCACCTCTTCTCTGCAGCAGTGTGGGAGATACAAGCTTCAATCAATATATTCCCGAACTGCACTTGCAATTATTAGGGATCGTTAAACATACATGTGCTTTCCACTGAATATCGTTGTTTGCATGCCTGTTGAGTCAGTCAATCTATCATCATGAATTGTAAACTATCTAATACCTCGGATTGTCTTTAAGAACTGAGCTTCTATTCGTGATTGTCAAGGGCCTAATGAGGTTTTTTTCTGAAATAATTCCATATACTCCTTATGGCTAGTCTTTTTCTCTGTCTTTCAAGTGATGCGTTTAGTCTAGATTACAGGCATTTCCCTGGTTCTAGATAATTTCTCCGTTTCCTATGTTCTGTGTGTTTCCTACATTCAGGGCAGTCCGGAAACTTATTGATTGCTCCTTGTATCTGTAGAGAAACACTTTCTGCTACATGCACCTTTCTACAAAAAGTTCTATACGTCGTACTACATAGGCTACATCCTGCGAAACTAGGGAATTATGGTGAAGCACGTGTCTACATTTCGGTAACAGCGTTGCCAAATATTCATTACTTAAAGTGATTTATTAATAATGGAAGTATTAATGCATGTAAAAGAAACAATACGAATACTATTTGTTGGAACTGGGAACGCTAATGTAAATACGTTTATAAAATGTGTATTTCTAAATGTTTTTAAATTCAATGAGATCAAAAATTGTCATGCAAAATAACTATTTCTGGGAAATCAAAACTCAGAGGAACAAAACCAAAGACGGCTTTCAAATTTATACTATGAATAGGATTCTTCTTTTAAAAGGCCTGCCTTTGAACAACTTTCAGTCTGTATATAATGTGTTTGAAATCTTTTCTCGATATTTTGATATGGTCCACAAGTACAATAAAATTAATCTGATTATTGCAACAAAAATGGGACATCTTGTGATAACTGACAGAAGTAGTGCAACCAAGAATTACAGACCAAGTTATTTGCGAAGGTAGATAAGGAACCTAAGCCAGCCCCTACCTTCCTGAGGACCACACCCTTCATGTAATTACTTTCTTCCTCGAAGAACAGATTACAGTTACTATTAATCTACTCAACTACATCCAAATTGCGAATTTATGTATCCTGAAATAAACAACAGAAAACGTGGCGTGATTATTTCTGATATATATCGTCAATGAACATAATTCAAATATACACGAGTATACAGCTCATTTGGATGGGATAGAGTGTATATTTTACAACGCCTCGTTGAATTCTCTGATCTCGGGCTACAGAGACATAAAATTTTGCAACTTTACCAATAATTAATATCGATATATAGTCGCATCCAGCACTTATCGATTCAATTGTTACAGGCTACGGGAGAACATCAGCAAAGGTTCGCACTCGAGTCGTGCAAAACCGTTTACGAGAAATGGAAATTATAATATTTCTACTGAACGCCTGGAGCTATAGAGAGTATGCAAAGCTCTTACGTCTCGCGGAATGTGTCAGGTTCGGTTTAACGAATATTCGAGTTGTTTCTCACTCTTTGTAGGTGGACGGCAAAGACAAACCACGTTGAGCCATGCAGGAACTCTAAGAGCCCTTGCAAGGATAAGATTGTCATCTTTTTTAGTGGGTTATTTTACAACGCTGTATCAGCATCTCAGGTTATTTAGCGTCTGAATGAATGAAGATGAGAATGCCGATGAAATGTGTCTGGGATCCAGCACCGATAGTTACCCAGCATTCGCTCATATTATCATCGTGTAGGTCTATTATTTCATTCACAATTAATTCTTCTCTCAATAAAATCAATCATTCAACCAATCATCCATCAATCCATCCATCTAATCATTGATTCATTCATCCATGAATTCATTGACTGATTCAGTGATTCACTATTTCATCCATCCATCCATCCATCCATCCATTCAGGTATTACAGTTGGTATCGTCAAGAGCAAAACATATCTCCTTAAAAACGGTTTATTAATGAAATAATGCATCTGCTTAGAGTAATTAAAATGCATTAACAACTACTGTTTTAGGAGTAAGCATTTTGAGTTTAAAGTGTAAATGTTACATTCTTATTTTATCTTGTACGTATTTAGTAAGTAATTGTGATTGAAGACATTATTACAAAAACAACCCTTGTCAAAATTGCTATTTTTCAGAAGAACAATAAAAATAAATAGGACAACACATGTCAGCTGTTTTCGTACAACTGGTGTTTATCCTTATGGTTACTGCACCTGACGTGTGTCATTTTTGGAGTCTATAAACATTTGAAATAGTAGCAAATGTGTTCTTAACTCAATTTCATTAAAAATGACTAGGGCTGTTTTTTTTTTGTAATAATATCTTCAATTTATTCTCTTCTTGCATTTCTTTACACTCCTGATTTCATATTATGCATTACATTTATTTCCTTTGTTGTTACCGGTGCCTATTTGTTCATCTACAGTATTATAATGTTATGAAGATAAGTGTAATAAAGTATGCAATCAATGTTGTAGATCTATATTAAGCAAATACATTTTTTAAATTACACATGGTAAATCTCCTTCAATTATTACCCCGTTTGTATACTCACAAATTGTCAGTGTTCTGTCTAGCCTGCAAAACATTAGGGTCAACCGGTTGAAATTAGAACATTCGGTGGGATGCTCTACCTTGACGGATGCTTTCTGACCAGTCGAATTAAAACCGGTTGTAAACCCTATTTTGTAGCTCTCTGGTTCGCGGAATAAAATTGTTTAGTAAAAGATTTAAGGAAATACTATTAATTTATTATTATTAATATTATTATTATTATTATTATTATTATTATTATTATTATTATTATTACGGGACGCAATGAGAAAAAGAAGTCTAGCAAACCCTTGATTAAGTATCTAACGAGACAGGTATCTAGCTAAGCATATTTCTCTTCGCTGATGGCATTTAATAATTCAACACAGCTGAAAAGTCCTCTGTAGATCAATAAAACTGAATCAACTCAGTGAAGAATGCAATATGAAGATCTCATCAAGTAGATCTAAAGTATGGCGGGTCTGTTACTCAGCTCTGGCACACTGATCATGAACTCTGGCGGTTCAGCTTCGATCCCTGAAAAGGTTGTGGTGAAATTTATGGCCAAATCAGATGTTGCAGGGGATTTTTTTCGGAGTATGCCATTTCTCACTTCCATTCTCTCACAACTTTCCACCTCCCTCTAATTTCGTCTATCAGCTCCAATATTTAAAAATAAGCTGTTGTGAATTTTTGAGGGTAGCATGTATTTTTTTTTATTTCCAAGGCTGGTGCTTCGGGAATGGTAGAATATCAATGTTTATAATAATAATAATAATAATAATAATAATAATTTATTTATTTCAGCTGGCGGAGTTAAGGCCTAAGGCCTTTTCTTCCATTCAACCTGCAAGAAGTATACATACATAATATGTATGAACTTACAAGCTACAAAAGAATACAACAATTTGATTTAGATAAAAGTTACGTGTATACAAGAGTTACTTATGAATTAAACAGTAAAATACTATGAACTATTTATTAATCCAGCGAAAAGTATACATACATACATATGTACGAACTTACAAGCTACAAAAGAATACAACAATTTGATTTAGATAAAAGTTACGTGTATACAAGAGTTACTTATGAATTAAACAGTAAAATACTAAGAACTATTTATTAAACAATGAAATACAAACTGTGTAGCAGAAATAAACTAAAATACATAGAATGTTAATATATTTCAAATAATGTTAGATAATAGGAAGAGATTATTCAGAGACAATTTTGAAAATACAGCGCTATCAGGATGATGTCTACAGGAAGAAGTTACCATATAGTCAGTGGCCGTTAAGTCAGTATAATCAGAGTGAATTGCTAAGAAGTTTATCCTTTAAGCTATTTTTAAAAATGTTTATTGTCTTGCAGTCCCTAATACTTCGGGACAAGGAATTCCATTGTCGCGAGGTGGATACTGCAAAAGATAATGATTAACAACATGTTCTATGAAGAGGTATACTTTGCGTGCCACAGATAAGCAATCTGGTATTTACGTTGTAAAGGTAATTTGGTGTTGAGGTGTGCAGAATTCGAAAGAGTAAAGACTGTTTAGAGTGACTGTTGCCTGTACGAACCACGTGCGTTTGATTTTTATTTTGAAACCCATATAATTCAGTGGTTTTATTTATATTACATTCTATCATTACTCTTTATATTACCGACATTGTAAATGTAATCATTTCTTGGTGTTATTATATATTCTATTGAACAGTCAACAGTGAAATTTATTCCTATATCCAATTTTCCAATTATCTAAAATTAATTTTGTTTCATCAACCAAGGCAATTTAATAATTGTTTCCCCTTCGAGTATCAATTTAATTTAGTTCATTGAAAAAATTGCAACATATGGCTTCATGCCTTTGATATGAATTCTTTACATATGCGAATGTTGTAATTGGATGACATAATAAGTGACTATAGAGTTATTCAGCGGCATTGTACCGAAGTCTGCTGAACCATTTAAGAGCAAAATCACAACAGAGCTCGGTTATCTAACACGAACATCTATTTCTGGGCTAGTTTTTAAAAAGAAAAAAAAAAGGACAGATGTTAAAATAATCATCAATTTCTGTGTGTCGTGCTTAATGACTTTTATGATTGGAGCGATATCGATCAAACAACATATTTATAAAGGGTATCAGATCAAATGTTACACACTGATAGGGTGAGTGTAGGACACTAACACAAACAAATCTCATTAAGCTGTCCGATTATGCGTCGCTTTGGTGCTATGCCCCTAAGGCTTGGTGACGTGCGTGTATCGATGTCGCTATAGAATTTTTGGCGCCATATGTTAATGCTTCCATGTCGAGATGTACCGTTAGTAGTGTCGTTTTTAAGCTACGTAACAGCTTGCAAGCAGGTCGTATGACGGTAGAGATCCTCCCACCGTTTGGAAAATATACTTATGGGAACAAAAAACATTCATTTATACTCATAAGGAAAACATGTGTTTCTAGTTTAGATAAACTATATTATCTCTCCTATTTGTGTGAAAAATTATTTATTTAGCTGACCACTAGTTGATGAATGTTACCATGCCGAGAGATGATAAGTATTAGGAAAGCAATTCATTTATTTACTTATTTATTTTATTGCTAGTAACTTTCAAATGAATATAATATAATATAATATAATATAATATAATATAATATAATATAATATAATATAATATAATATAATATAATATAATATAATATAATATAATATAATATAATATAATATAATACAATACAATACAATATAATATAATATATAATATAATATAATATAATATAATATAATATATAATATAATATAATATAATATAATATAATATAATATAAAGTAATATAATATAATATCCCAAGAAACTAGTTCGATTAATTAAAATATGTCTCAGTGAAACGTACAGCAGAGTCCGTATAGGTCAGTTTCTGTCAGATGCGTTTCCAATTCACTATGGGCTAAAGCAAGGAGATGCATTAACACCTTTACTTTTTAACTTTGCTCTGGAGTATGCCATTAGGAAAGTCCAGGATAACAGAGAGGGTTTGCAATTGAACGGGTTACATCAGCTGCTTGTCTATGCGGATGAGGTGAATATGTTAGAAGAAAATCTACAAACGATTAGGGAAAATACGGGAATTTTACTTGAAGCAAGTAAAGAGATAGGTTTGGAAGTAAATCCCGAAAAGACTAAGTATATGATTATGTCTTGTGACCAGAATATTGTACGAAATGGAAATATAAAAATTGAGAACTTTATCCTTTGAAGAGGTGGAAAAATTCAAATGCCAGGGTGCAACAGTAACAAATATAAATGATACTCGGGAGAAAATTAAACACAGAATAAATATGGGAAATGCGTGTTATTATTCGGTTGAGAAGCTTTTATCATCCAATCTGCTGTCAAGAAATCTGAAAGTTAGAATTTATGAAACAGTTAAATTACCGGTTGTTCTGTATGGTTGTGAAACTTGGACTCTCACTTTGAGAGAGGAACATAGATTAAGGTTGTTTGAGAATAAGTTTCTTAGGAAAATATTTGGGGCTAAGAGGGATGAAGTTACAGGAGAATGGAGAAAGTCACACAACACAGAACTGCACGCATTGTATTCCCCACCTGACATAATTAGGAACATTAAATCCAGACGTTTGATATGGACAGGACATGTAGCATGTATGGGCGAATCCAGTAATGCATTTAGAGTGTCAGTTGGAGGCCGGAGAGAAAAAGACCTTTGAGGAGGCCGAGACATAGATGGGAGGATAATATTAAAATTGATTTGAGGGAGGTGGCATATGATGATAGAGACTGAATTAATCTTGCACAGCATAGAGACCTATGGCGGGCTTACGTGGGGTCGGCAATGAACCTGCCGGTTCCTTAAAAGCCGTAAGTATGTAAGTAAGAAGTAAGTAAGTAAATTAGCTTGAAATAGGATTATAATTGATTCGACACTTTGGTACATTTATCTTCATAACTAATATATGGAAGGAAATGAGCTTAAACAAATACAAGAATAAAATAAATTACAATTACTTACAAAATAGAAGAGCAAATATGTACACACTTACTATTGTAACGTTCATACTTTAAACTCTAAATACATAGGCTACTTTGGAAAGAGTAGTTGTTAATATGCCCTATGTCTTTTAATTATTCTAAGTGGATGTATTATTATTCCTCTAATAAATCGTTTTAGGGAGATAAAAAGTTATTAACATAAATAATAGCACTCTCAAGTCTAATTATTGTAGTTTCATGATGCGTGCTTGAATCAATGAGGAGAGAGGAGGAAATATCAATTGAAAGGTGCACGATGATAATCGTGTCCTTGCAACGATTCTCGGAACTCCTAGATGGCTCAATATTATCTGTCTTTCATGATCCGGAGCCGTCCAACCGAGTGAGACTCGGACATTCGTTAAGCCGAATATTGTACTACTCCGCGAGACGCACGAGCTTCGCATACTGTGTATAGCGCCAGGCGTTCAGTAGTAATATGTTTTTTCCTATCTTTCCCAACCGGTTATGCAGGACTCTAATCTATACTCCTCGCTGTACTGAACTGAAATTTACTGTTTTGGTACCAACTTCCTACCTATGCTTATTACCCATTATTGCAAATGTTAGTTGAAACGAGGGGAAGATGTAGAGAATTGGTGGAATGAGAGAAAGAAAATGTATCTTGAGAAAAACCCAGTTCGTTCGCCACAAATTCCAACACGTCCAAGTCGAGGACCGTTCACAGCCCGCATACATGGAAGACCAGGGTCATAATGATGAGCCAGAGACTCGACTCCGAGCTAGTAATTGAGTAACCTATTTGTTCCTATCGAAAGCGTACCTTACGTTGCCCTAGGGACACAATTAAACTAGATGAGTGTCTGCTATCAACTGTGTGTTGTGATGTAATTGTAAACGTGTAATTTCCTTTGCAGTAATAGCACGGACTAAACTACCGGATGTAACAAAGGCATTCCAGGTTCGAGTTCCGGTCAGAACTGCAATTTTTTTATTGAAAAACACGTAGTGACGCTTGTGACAGACAATTTCGCAGCCTGAATATTTCTCGGAATTCTCCCGTTTCTCCATGTCAGGCATCACATTATTCCGTCAAGTTCTCCATACCATTTTTACTTCATAGAATTCTCCGATCGCGCCTAGCGTAGCGCAGATTGTGTCTGTTGGCAACTCGAGTTCTGTACACAGTAGGACGTATCGTAAAAGTTCGACTTTTTTTCCAAAATAAAAAATTTAAGGGTTTGCAGAAGTTGCATTATGGTGCCAAAGTTTCGCACAAAAATTTGGACCTCCTAGAAGCACTTTTAACCGAGCTGCTGGAGGTCTAAAAATTAGCGTATAAAGTATTTTGTTTATTTCTTTATTTTCATAATTCTTCAGTGCATGGTCAATGGGGCTTAAATCACTTCTTTTTTACAATATTCAGTTTCTGAAAAGCTATTAGAAACAAACACTTAAATTTTCATTTGGTATTATGGAGTTATGTCTTGGTGGAATACAAGTCGTAATACTATAGTAAAATGATCAATTTGCCTTGAGTCTTATTTTCTAACTGGAAGCGGTATTCTCGTCACCGAAACTTTCGTCATTGTACCACCTAGTCACTGCAATTTTGTCACCCAGTGTTTTAGTCACTTCGATTTTTTTGCTCATCCGATATTTTGGTCACCAGGACACATTTTCTTAAAAGTAATAATTTATTTTGACAAGTAAAATATCAAGTATGTACACTGTATAAAAAAGTTATGTGATTAAAGTTTCATAATTGCCACACTGCATAAAATATTACATGACTTTATGATTCAAAATTGCCACCCATACAATGTCCGATGGATCTGAGATACATAACAACATCACCAAATTCTTTACAATCAGGGTATCGTTCTGTGATCCTACTAAACCTTCTACATAAATCCTAGTTTTTTCAATAAAACATTACTAAATTATTAAATGTAATCGGTGACGAAATCGCCGGGGACTAAAATGTAATCGGTGGCCAGAACGCCGGTGACTAAAATTTAGTCGGTGACAAGAAGGTATAATGATGATATCTTCGGTGACTAGGATTCCTAGATCCTTTTTATAACATTTTTCTCAGTATTAACGGTTTATGTGCCCTCAATATCATCACTTTATGATGTACAGCAGAAATATTATGTTGACTACTTAAGATTCATATGCGTCTGTACTTAAACTAATAGGTGCCAACACTGTATTAATGAGGAAGCTTGTACAGTAAGATTTATATTTCCACTGTTGTTAAATTCTAGAATATGAAACAATAGCATTAACGAGTTACTGAAAGTGCTGTAGGAATTCAGTGCATTCAATATCCTTCATGTATATATTGTTATTATTATTTTTGTGAGAAGTGATATTTGAAAAAAATATATATATTACAGCATACAAAAAATAACCCATACAGAACCAGTTATATGTAGTAAATTAATATCAGTCACTAAAATCATTATTTTAATTTGATTCTAATCTACAATACCAATGTGAAACTTATGTAGGGTCTGCACATACCCAATAGGTTGTAAAGGAAAATTAAATTCACTTATTAATTAGATTATTTTAACTATTATTGTTGGTTGTAATTATTGTGAATTTCGTAATTAATGTATATTGTAGTTATATATTCATTCACTCAATCATAATGTTCTGCCCAAGGGCAGATCTTTCACTGCAAACCCAGTATTCTCCAGTCTTTCCTATTTTCTGCCTTCCCCTTAGTCTCCGCATATGATCCATGCATCTTAATATCGTCAACCATCTGGTATCTTACTAATTGTTTACTGAGTATTAATTGTTTTATTGTATATTAATTGTAATAATTATATTTATGTAATTAAGTTATCATTGCCACCGGATGATTGCCTACTTGAAGTGTAAATAAATACGTACACACATTTTCAGTAATATAAAGTTCATCATTGTTCTCGCCTTGATGAAAATTATCGTCACTTCACACACATCTCACTCACTGCACTGGCACTATGACACATTTCACTGATACTATATAACAAATTTCACTGACACGTTAGAACTCATTTCACTGACACTATATAACTCATTTCACTGAACCTATAAATTATAAGTCGTCGAAACTATTCACTACCACTGTAAACCATAAGTTCGTCGTTAATGCAAGATTAATTATTTAAGTGACCAAATATTGACCAATTAACTTACATGTAGTGTCACGAGAGTTTAAAGCCCAATTTGTGGTTGTAAAATACATTGTCCCTTTAAGTGAGAATTAAAAGGACATTTAAGTAACAAAGTTGGTGAAATCGGCCCTTAAACTGAAAGTTTTGAAATGAGAGTCCAGTATAAAATAATGTAGATTTCTATATGTAATTCTAAATATTAGCCCATGTTCAACAATATTACTAGATTTTATTTTTAAAGACCCAGTTAATGCGTGTATGTTCAGAACTTTCAAGTTCTGACTACGGGAAGCAAAATCGAGCACCAGTATTCGTTGTCTTGACAACGCTATTACGTCACGACTATCAGACTTTCACTTCAATCACAACATTCTCAATCTCTTTCCGACACTCTCTACCCCCGTTTTCTTGATTATCCCTCTTCCATACTGTTCCGCTGATGTTTATTATCAGATTGAGGGGTGTACGTGCTATCGTACGGCAACTTATTCTTCGGAAGAATGTCGTTATGCCGTCAGAAACATTCGTTATGTCATTAAAAGCATAAGTTATTCTCGCTGTAAATAAAATCAGTTTGTCCCTGTAATATTTCAGGTAATATGAAAAAAAAAAAAAAAAAAAAAAAAAAAAAAAGGCAGACTTTACACACATGCTTCTAGAGTAAGCTAAAAAGGACCTGGTTAAGTAAGAATACAATGACAAGGAAACCTTTCGAAACATCGGATCTAATCTCCTCATAGTTTTACACGCGAGTAAATTGTGTGAAAGAAAAATTTTATAGGGACCACAGTTCCCAACATAATGTTAAATAACGTTTTGAGTTTAAAATTAAAGCCGAATAAAATACTTTCATTCAAATGCCTTCTACTCGTATCTTTGTAATAAATTGTTACTTTATATACAGAGTGAACTGTAAGAAATGTCATTCATTTCAGCGGGGTATTCCTCGAGATATTTCAAACCAAGAAGTTTAATATAATTTTACTCGTGTTTTCTTTCTTTCCGAGATAAAAATTGCGTGTTTCGCGAAAACCATTGATTTAATTCCCAATATGCTCAGTTAGTTCAAGTGAGCAGTGTATTATGATAGTAAATTATTGAACCCATTTTAGTTTTGTCCTTTAAATGTGCAGAAATTTGATCCCAACAAATGTAACATTTTGAAATTCCTTCGAATCAAATTTCTGAACATCTAAAGAACTAAACTATTTTTTAATCATTCATTATCATAATACACCGCTTTCTTAAACTGACTGAGCATATTGGGAATTAAGTCAATGGTTTTCCCATAACATAGGGCCTACTATGAAATGTTTCATATAAAACAATTTTTATCTCGAAAAGAAAGCAAAAATTAGCAAAATTATATTAAGTTTAAACTTTTTTGTTTGAGATATCTCAAATGAAATTAGTACAGGTAATGCAATATTTAAAGTTACTGAAAAAGTAACTGGAGAGCTAGATAGAGAGTATAAGTATCTTGGTATTTTCTCAGACACAAGAAAAGCATTTGATACTGTTAATCACAAAATCTTAATAAGAAAATTAAGTATGTTAGGTGTTAGAAGCAAAGCTTTAGAATTACTAAAATCTTATTTGAACGATAGAAGTCATATGACACAAAATTAATTAATATTGGTGTTCCGCATGGTACAGTTTTTGGTCCTATTTTGTTATTGACATACATTAATTATTTATTAACAAATGATTTAAAAAACAATAAATGTATATCGTATTCCTATGCAGATGATACAGTATTATTGTTTGGGAGAAAATCTTGGCACGACACTTATTTTAACGCAAATAATGGTTTAAAATTAATAAAAGCAGTCAGCAGTGCCAATTTTTTAACCAAATTCCATACAGTACTGTTGGAAAAATTTTACGCAAACTTTGAAAATATGCCTTTAGAAACTGCAAATGATATTTGAATTGAAGAAAGATGATCATAAAAATAGATTCACTTTTCATTACGTGTATTAGCTCTGACGGTAATTGAACCGGAATGGCTTTCTCGAATACTGTGGACAGGTAAAGTCCACTTTACTCTCAATGGTGGAGTCAATACAGTTGTCGATTATGGACGACAGCCAACCCACGTGAACAGAATAAATTCCGTTCTCTGTACATTCTATAATTCATGTATGTTGCTCAGTTATTTTGGAAGTGATGTTAATTTTAACTATTTAAGTTACTTTATAATGTTCCTGTACTTTGATGTTGATTATATTTTAATTCGAGAAAATGTAATTTGCACTTCAACGTAGGTAGGGTTCTGAAAATCTTGACGAATGAATAATTTTGACACCAGAATGCACACTTACCTTAACATGATAAATTACAGTAAAATAATAATAATAATAATAATAATAATAATAATAATAATAATATTATTATTATTATTATTAACTAAATTGAAAACTACGTCAGCAAAGTAAGTTATTAAAACAATAACCAATATCCGAGAGGCGCTGCGAATGACAAAACACGCAGGAGGATCAACATAATAATATTATATATTAATAATAATATTATTATTATTAACATTATTATTAGTCTATTATTTCATTACATTAGCCTATATCTAGTGTATCCGCCAATTAGATTGATCGGAAACAGCCAAAATGGGTCAAATTATTTTACCGGCTAGTCAAGATCAGCCGTCATGAATCATACTAGTTGACAACCGGTTTTTTATACATTTGAGCTGGGAGTGTGGTGCTAGTTTTATAAGTTCACTGTTCTGTGAATGGTTCATTCTGTAATATTGTGCAATACGATTAGAATTCTATAGGCGTATAAATTAAAACAAAGTATACTAATTTACGATAGTTATGTGAAAAAATTACAGTACTATTAATCCTTCAAGAGAAAATTTTTTCGTAACTTTATTATCCCGGGATACACGTTCCAGCATCACAAGGAATTATTAAATCAGTGGCAAAAGTCCTAATATCTTACGTGGTATTCTTATAGGTAAAAAGCTATACAGGACATAGGACAGATTGTGTTGTAACAGATGAAAAACTTGACATTGGTTGCCGATTAGAAAACTCTCCACGAACATCTTTGCGATGATTAGCAGAGCAAGGAATCTTCTTAACAGTACTGACGTATTTTTAAGGACAGACGATGAACACTTCCACCGTCTAAAATAATGGTGACTACCATTTGGTTATTTCTAATAAGTAACTAAAGTGAAAACTACGTCAGCAAAGTAAGTTAGTAAAATAACAACCAATATATGAGAAGCGCTGTGGACGACAAAACACACAACGTTACCATTCTCTTAATCCATGGTTAACGGAGGCGATATTTTTACGGTGTCTGAAGTTTCCAGTATTGCGCAGCCGCAAAACATGTCTGTCTCATTCTTTTATCGTCTTTCTTTCTGCATTATGATGCTAGTCCAGCGTCTTCTGTATGTGAATAGTGCTTAAAACTGTTTTCTGTAATGTATCCTCTTACGACGTTTGAAGAATTATAGAAAGACATTCAGTGAAACTTACTGCAATATTTCCCACAGCAACGACAATTCGTATAATGGATGGCTATTCGATCTACATTCGTCATATTTGCATTTCCATACCTAGATATATGCAGATGGAATAGTTCCATCAACGATGTGGCAAGTTTTGGAGTCATTTTTCAGCAATTACGATGTTGGGTTTATTTGTTTCTGTCTTCCTATCTGTTTGAATTGGACGGTCTCACATGATGGTGACGTTGTATTTTACAACTTTTGCATCGTTTTAAATTATTATATTAGTACTCGTATTACTGTTATAATCTAGAGGAATATTACTAAAAATACACTAACTTAGACGTTACTAATTGTTAGTAAAATATTTAAGAAAAACCTCAACATTTTAAAGGTGGAACTACCTTAGTCTCAAAGTGAATAATGAGTATTCTGCAGGTTTGAGTCGTTATGAACGACCAACTTATATCCTATATATTATTTTAATGTACCGAAGTACATATGATATTTCCATGCAGATATTCTGCGTCATCATACGATCAAAGAGTAATGGAACGAAGAAAAATTCTCTCCGGCGCCGGGATTTGAACCCGGGTTTTCAGCTCTACGTGCTGATGCTTTATCCACTAAGCCACACCGGATACCCACCCCGGCGTCGGACAGAATCGTTCCAGATTAAGTTCCAACTCTTGGGTTCCCTCTAGTGGCCGCCCTCTGCACTATGTCCTAGATGTCTATAAACGTAGGACTGAAGTCCACACATTTGCTGAGGTGCACATGCATCTGAGACGATTCTGTCCGACGCCGGGGTGGGTATCTGGTGTGGCTTAGTGGATAAAGCATCAGCACGTAGAAATGAAAACCCGGGTTCAAATCCCGGCGCCGGAGAGAATTTTTCTCCATTCCATTACTCTTTCATCGTATGATGACGCAGAATATCTGAATGGAAATATCATATGTACTTCGGTACATTAAAATAATATATATGATATGCGTAAATCACTTCGTGATATAAGACGGTGCTTATTCCGTAGGATCCCGGCCAACTAGACACTCATAACGAGTGCACCTCAGCACATGTGTGGACTTCAGTCCTACGTTCATAGACATCTATGACGTAGTGCAGAGGGCGGCCACTAGGGGGAACCCAAGAGTTGGAACTTAATCTGAGACGATTCTGTCCGACGCCGGGGTGGGTATCCGGTGTGACTTAGTGGATAAAGCATCAGCACGTAGAGCTGAAAACCCGGGTTCAAATCCCGGCGCCGGAGAGAATTTTTCTCCGTTCCATTACTCTTTCATCGTGTAACTTATATCCGTCTGAAAGACAGAAATGTTTTTTTTATCAAAAATATGTTAAAATCCTCGTTTGGATGGCGCTTTTGTAAGGCTGTTAGAGCACACATGCTTCACACAGCTCTACCAGTGAAAGTTCACTTTTACTTATGTACTGTTCCTGTGCAGCAAATACAAGCATTCTATCTCTAATTTTATATATCACTTTCAATTGCCACTGCCACAGAACTGGTAATTCCTAACAACGATAATGCATTAGGTGGTTCACATTACTAGACACTGAACTAGTTAAATTATGACTTATTAAGTACATCAATCCACTTAGAGCAAATGTGGTGTCAGGCGTGGGGTAACTGTCTTGTCTTCGATACTGACGGGTGGAATAGCTAATGAAGTACACTGGAGTACAGAAGGTATACTTGTTCATTCGGATGTCACTCTAAACTGGATACACCGTAGCAAAGAAAAGATAGGCCTACTGTGAACTGCCTTAGTCAACGATCGTTAACCTGTTTCTGCTTTTCTATTTAGAAGTAAGAACCTTTGTTGCTTGTCTTCAAATACTTAATAATTTCAATTTTAAAGTGTATCCATGTGTGCAATAAATAGGTTAATTGTAATAGGCCATTAGTTTCTGCCATAACACAACTAAACACGAGAAAAAATATATAAAATTTATTAGTTCTTCAAATCTCTATTTCGTTTCGCCAAGTACTAGTCTGCTAACAACATCAAAATGTGTGAAGCGCAGAGTTTCTGCCTGTAGTATGGGTCTTAGAGTAACTTTACATTGTACCCATAGAAGAAGCTAGAATTTATTTAATAACATAGGATCTCTCGCTTTCGATCATCTTGGAAACACCGTATTTGGTGAAAAGAATACAGTCAGAAGCTTTGGCATCTTCGGGCTATTGTGTTCTTTACAAAATAGATCACAATATTTCAACTATACATCTATCTCACTCAGGCCTATCTTTGTCCTCCCGTACACATATGTTTTGATGTGAATACGTCTGTAAGTTCGATCTTGTACTAGAGTGTCATCCCAGAAAGTCGACAGACATATTTTCAGGCGAGTTTTGTCGCGGCTGTAATGTCTAAATTACAAGAAGTAAAGGCGATAGACATATGAAGGATAAATGTATCTAACGTGATATTAAATTTGAGCGGATGACGTCATCTAGCGATAAACGGGAGGGGAGAAGTTGAGGCACGAACTGGCGGGTTAATCGGCAGCTTAGGCAGTGTAACTCGAGAATGCGAATTAATAGAACGTTCGCAGTGGTGACAAGCGATTTATAACAAACCAGACTACAATCTCAATTGTGCAACAATACGGTCGATATGTTATATTGGAAATATTGGCGAATGAACTTAAGTGAAGAGAGAAAATTCATAATGTCGACGCACATGCAGCGCAAATGGGAGCAGATGCATAAACAAAGATACCTTACATTCAACATTTCATTCCGAGAGACTTTTTCACGCATAAAACTTGCAGCTGTGTTTTCGATACAGCCTACCCCGTTTTTTTTTTTTTTTTTTTTTTTTTTTTTTTTCCGGATTCTACGAGATGAAACATTTCTTACGATACTTCAAAACTAGTATCTTTCCTTCCTTACAGATTGTACTTGCACCAATAGTATATATAGTATTATATTTGTTTGTGTACAAAGTTTCAATAAAGGTTTGGATCTAATATGCTTCTTTGTAATTCTACAAGTAGGACATTTTTAAATTTGATGTGGCAAAGTTGATTAACCTAACTCCATTATCATTACTAGTTACGTGTAGGCTCTCTTTTCCAATAGTCGGTTTAAAAATATCCTCCGTCCTAGTTTAGCATTAAAGTCACCCAATAAAATTGTCATGTAATATCTAGATAACTGATCAAAAGTGTGTTCCAATTCCTTTAGGAGCTATCCCTTATATGGTCGTTTTTCTATTCTGCAGGGGCGTGAGCATTTATCTATGATATCGCACCATCTAACCTTAAGTACTAAATACGATAACCTGTCACTGATACATTTTATTCGATCTCTTTACGCCTGATTTTATTCTTTTGTGAATAAAGAATCCTGTTCCTGATTGGTTATTAATATTTCCTTCCTCATGATACAAGTAATATCCAATTTGTAATATGTCATTCCCATCTAACCTATGTAACTTCCTGTACTCCCACAAAGTATATCTAGCTATTATTGTTATTTTGCTACTAATGTTAGTCCTCCTGTTCTTATATTACCAGAGAATAATTGCTATTCCGAGGCTTATTTTGGGATTGGTTGTTACCCCTTCGCCCAACCCCCAAGCTGGAGGACTACCTCTTATCGGCTGTCCACCATTGCTTATTCAACATATTCGCAGCTACCCTCCATATCTGTCCGCAACCTCTATCCGCAACCTGAGGACGTGCCATGCAGTGATGATAAATGCTTTTCCAATTCACTGCAGGCTAAAGCAAGGAGATGCACTATCATCTTTACTTTATAACTTTTCTCTAAAATATGTCGTTAGGAAAGTCCAAGATAACAGAGAGGATTTGGAATTGAACGAGTTACATCAGGTGCTTGTTTATGTGGATGATGTGAATACGTTAGGAAAAATTCCACAAACTATTAAGGAAAACACGGGAATTTTACTTAAAGCAAATGGAGAGATAGGTTTGGAAGTAAATCCCGAAAAGACAAAGTATATGATTATGTCTCGTGACCAGAACATAGTACGAAATGGAAATATAAAAGTTAGAAATTTCTTTTTTTAAAAGATGGAAAATGTCAAATATCTTTGTGCAATAGCAACAAATATAAATTGAGGGGCTGGATGCAAGAAGGGCATTTTAGGGGATGTGCCCTTTTTGAGTAAAACGCTTTATTGTGTTCTCTGATCTGTTATGCATATGGTCACCAAGTTGTAGTTCAATACTGTGATCATAGAGGTCATGATTACCCAAAATTTAAAGGAGTGCATAGATCATATTATTACGGTTTGAATTTTCAACATCAATTTTCTCAAAACTTGCATTTGAGAGAAGTGCCTTTCTTGCACCCAAGCCCTCTATTACATTCGAGATAAAATTAAATGCAGAATAAATATGGGAAATGCCTGTTATTATTCGGTTCAGAAGGTTTTGTCATCCAGTTTGCTCTCAAAAAAGCTGAAAGTTAGAATTTATAAAAATAGTAACTTTCTCCATTCTCCTGTAACTTCATCCCTCTTAGCCCCAAATATTTTCCTAAGCACCTTATTCTCACACATTCTTAACCTTTGTTCCTCTCTCAAAGTGAGAGTCAAAGTTTCACAACCATACAGAACAACCGGTAATATAACAGTTATATTACCGATTGTTCTGTATGGTTGTGAAACTTGGACTCTCACTTCGAGAGAGGAACAGAGGTTAAGAATGTGTGAGAATAAGGTGCTTTAGGAAAATATTTGAGGCTAAGAGGAATGAAGTTACAGGAGAATGGAGAAAGTTGCAGAACGCAGAACTGCACACATTATATTCTTCACTAGGAACATTAAATCCAAACATTTGAGATGGGCAGGGGATGTAAGATATATGAGTAATCCAGAAATGCATTGTAGTACAGGACGGAAAAATACCTTTGGGGAGGCCGAGAAGTAAATAGGGGGATAATATTAAAATAGATTTGAGGGAAATGGGATATGATGGTAGAGACGGAGTTAATCTTTGACAGGTAGGGACCGATGGCGGGCTTATATGAGGGCGGCAATGAACCTTCGTGTTCTCTAAAAGCCACTTGTAATTAAGTAAGTAAGTAAGTAAGTAAGTAAGCAAGCAAGCAAGTAAGAATATTCTTACGGTAACTGTAGATGGAACTCGTGTCGTACGAGGTCTGGACAATATTAGACAAAACAACTGTTAGGGAAAATATAAATATCAAAGCCAAAGTGCTACTCCAATTCACGACAGTGACTTTTCACGTACTATATTCATAGGCCTATTTGTTCCTTAGCCTTTGTGTATACTGTGGACAGAAACCATTATAAAATGAAACTTTATACACGTCCCCAATTACAGAATTTAATGTATAATAAACAAATGTTTCAAGTTCGCGGACATGACGTACAAATATGACATGCTGCTTGTGAATCGTTGAGTCGACACAGTTTGAGTGTTATAAAACCAAATCGTTTATAAAGTGAGCAATATTGATGCGGCATCTGATGCCTAATCGATTGTACATCGTTCGGGAATTGACGTCCATTAGTAAAAATTTTTGTTGCAAGTGCTTTTTGAATAATATATATCCATATCCATTGAGAACTTTCACTGTTTTATGACTATTTCAGACATGTTTACAAAATAAAAACAAGTCTTACGGTATCAAATTCTCTCGTGGATTGTTGCATTTTTAACAAATTGCGATGTAAAACATTGAATTTTAACAAAGATCAATAATTTTAGAATTAATGACAGGGATTGATGGTGGATGAATAGACACACTGTGTCCCAAAAGTTATGGTATTATATTATATTTTTCGTGTGAATAGAAACAGAAATGTAATATTGGTGCCAGATGAAAATAAAACTGTCAGCCACCGCCGTGGCTCAGTCGGTTAAGGCGCTTGCCTGCCGGTGTGAAGTTGGGTTAGGGCGCGGTTTCGATCACCGCTTGGACTGATCACCTAGTTGGGTTTTTCCGAGGTTTTCCCCAACCGTAAGGTTAATCTATGGCGAATCCTCGGCCTCATCTCACCAAACACCATCTCGCTATCACCAATCTCATTCCTAAATAACCTAGTAGTTGATACAGCGTCGTTAAGTAACCAAATAAAAAAAATAAAACAAATAAAACTCCAAAAAATTTTCATCTGTAAGTTTGAGGCAGTGAAGAAAACAACAGACGGTAACAATAGAGCAAATGCAATAATTTTCTTTGTTACAATTAATTATTCAAAATGGATGTCCAAAGAAAAGTGCAAAAAGCAATACCCAAGTTTGATGGCAATGTGAATCTTTCAGCAAGATGGTGCTCCTCCACATCATGCTAACACTGTTATGGATGTGGTCAATAAAAGGTTTCACAGCGTTGGATTGGTAGGAGTGGATGGAAGCAATGGCCTCTACGATCGCCGGACATGAAGCCCTTGGACCTTATTTTTTGTTCTTTGGACTCTGAAAAAATGTTCTTCGGATGGCTTCTACGGTTTTATAATTTGTCGATGGTCTTCCAGTACGTTTTTTCTCCAATAGATTTTCAGTCTCTTTTAACTGTCTATCCCAACGACGAATTTTACTCTTGAGTGGTGATTCTTTGTTAAGGGAACCAGGTAGTCATTAGAGGTCAAAAATTCGATTTTTTTATTTTGTGTTAAAAAAAAGAGTACAAAACTTCCTCTTTAAAATAATATAAATTTGTGGGGGGTATTTCTTCAGATATGCCCTTTAAATGATCTCTTTAAATTTGGCGGTGCATCTAATTCATACTTCATTCCTTTTTAAATGCAATTTTCCATAAGTTGACATTTTTCAAACAAGTGCATTTTTCTCTGAAACTACTGAATCAATTTACATGAGATTTTTACAGTGTTTTCTGCAGGCTGTGTTCTACACAGTAGACCTACGGGTTTAAGAATGTGACACACATAACACGAGAAAAAAATATATACGCATTGAAAAAAAATTGCAAAAATTGTTGAACAACGTTCAATATTTTTTCTGTTTCACTAGAGGTGAAGTATTTAACTAAATTTTGCTTTAGAATTTACAATATACATTACTTGATAACTTAAAAAAATACAAAGTATATTAGTCAAGATTGTAGCAAGTAATGTGCACCTGAAGAATGAGGTACACTTAGCAAAGTGGAAGAGGTTATCGGTTAGGGCCTTTATTTTGCACTCGAATACGGAACTATTTAGTTGTCTTTTATACCACTGAATGCAGAACGATTGGTTGTATAAGCATGGAAATTTTTATTGCACTCTGAGCACTAAAACCCTAGAAATATTGAACTAAACTTTTGTAACGGACTGTTTTAATCGCAGAAGCATCACTACCCACTCCCCTTAAATACGCGACGAAATTCATGCCGTACACGAGTCACGGATTCAAATTTTGCCGGTCATAAAACACATTACACCTTTCTTTGTACAACCAACTTGTATAATAATTACAGGTAGGAAGTTCATACCAAAACAGTAGATTTCAGTTGAGTACAGCGAGAAGTATAGATGTCATCTGTGTCTTGCCCTGCTCCCGCTCGCTACAAACAATATGTAGATTACATAAACAACTCATTATCATTCTGTGGAGCTGTGTACATTCGTGAATAGTTTGAAGAATATTTTAATTTATATTAATAACAAGTTTTGAATAAAGCGAGCTATTCTGTTATTACTGTATTATTTACCTAATTTTAATATTGTGCATGGTTCCAAAAAAAAAAACTCATCTGGTATTAAATAATTACGCAAACATGAGTGTGTAACACGTTCTTTTTTCCCGGGTTATTCTTAGTTAAACGTTGGTTGAAAGAAGTTTATTTACCAACTGTCAATGCTTCTTTGTTTTGCTGGTCTGTTGACTAGAGCTGGGGACGGAGCGAGTAGAACTGTTGAGTTACTCGGTTCTATTGGTTTATGTGCCTGGCAGCGGAGCACCGAAGTTACTCGGTTAACCGTAGCCATTACCGGTCAGTTCAAACGTTCAAACAGAGTTCACGTGTTTTACTTAATTCTAGCAGACAACAACATAGGTACTGTTGTATTTAAATATTTTCTGCTGCAGGACAAATTATTCCCTTGTCCCCAAGGCGGGCTGAAAGGCCTCTAGTATTTTAAGAAGAGTTCATTCTATTATATGACCTGTCAAGTGGGCCTAATGAACACTGACAGTCTGAACATATTACTGTACATTACTGTACATTGCTGTATATTACTATTATCATATTAGAGTGTTTGATTAATATTAAAATATGTTAAAAAGGAAGTGCATTATATTTTTCTTCTACTTGTGTTTATTGGATTTGTGTTACCTGATCAGTCATCATTTTATTTGTATTTATTTCTACGAATTATGTTACCTAATTACTTTAACTTATCAATAATATTACTCTTCACCAAAGAGAGCATGGTTATGTTCTTCAGTTTAAGATTCCACGTTTTATTGATTATTTTATCCACTTTCCGTAATAGTAAATAATTCTGTGTGTTATTTTTAAGTGTTTTAGGCAGCGCTCCCGTTTCTTTCTATCTTCTTTTTTGACTTAGCTGCAACGTTTACCTCACATGTTAATTTATTAGCTGTTAGTATTATAAATTATTTTATCAATTTTATTTCGTCTGTCATATATAACAATACTGTAAGTTAAATAGGCCTTTCATACAAAATAAATCCGTAAATAGTTGGATTCACGCAAATGAAATTTGCAACCGCCATTTTACAATGAAGAGAAGCACTTTTTTCTCCTCAATTGGCAAAGCGAAAGCGCTTTACTACAACGCTTTTAAAGCACGCTTGATTTCACTTTCAAATTACGTTCTAAAATCGACTCAATCTATCTAAATTTTAAATCTGCCGCCACAAATTTGTACTCTGTACTGTACTCGGTTCAACCGAGTAATGACGTCACAATAACTGCTCCGAACCGAACCGCTCCGCTCCGTCCCCAGCCCTGCTGTTGACGTCTCGTGCTGCTATGTTATTATGCCTTTGGTTGCGTTACATTCAAAGTTCTTCCAACATCAGAATTACGAGACGAACTTCCTCGCTGTCATTACAATAGAAATGAAAAATTTTCTTGAAAACAAATCTGGGTTTAATTTATTATGTGCCACATACGAGATACACTATTAGATTCAGAAAGTAGTTGTTCACCTGATGATTGTAAGAAATACTATATCATATTTCGATTTGTTCCTGTAACGCCTTTTGATGTAGAACGAATATTTTCAGAGTAGACTCTACAAATATTGTTTTTTTATTCTTAACACGAAAGAAGTATTTCTTTTGAGAGAATGAAAATGTTCATTATTATATTTTGTTATAATTAGGCTGTAAATAATAATTGCAAACTTTGTATGTTTTTTTATGCTCGACCATGCCGAAATGTAGTAATTATACACCTGGTAGTAGCCCTTTAATGCACTTCATTAAAGTACACCTATTCATTAAAGTTCAGGTGTTCAGCCAATGACAAATCACCTTTGTACCATTATAAAACCGCAAGTATCGATTATTCTCGGATATGCAATCGAAAAGTCATGGAGGCTGGAAATCCAATACTGTTGCAGAAGGTTATATTCTGTTACTATAATAATTAGCGTTAATTATAAATAATATTCAAGTAAATTCAATTTGTCATCTCGTTTTTAAATTCTAAATCAATTTCCAGGTTATATCAAGGCTAATGTTCATCTTATTCTCTACGTTATATCAAGGTCAATGACATTCAGCCTCGGAAAAAATCAATACTTTCGCGTCTGCGCACATCTCACAATTCAGGTCAGTTCGCTACTCACTTACGTAACCATAACAAGACCTACTTTTGAGTAATTTCAAGTTAGAAATATGGTCGAGCATAAAAAGTCGTATGAATCTTGCATATAATGGTAATTAAGACGCTCGTATGAAAATTATGAAACTCGCTTGCGCTAGTTTCATAAACAAACAAACTTGCGTCTTAATTACTACCATTATAGGCTCGTTGCATAATGTACTATTAATGTATGGGTAAATTATTTTAGTTTGGGAGTTACGAATTTTATAATTACAAATTGTAGTTTTTTAAATATTATTCGCTTATTATTTTCCTGTTATAAGGCCGAGGACGATTGGAGCACAAGTTTGGTTACAACCCGGCTGTACATGTTTGTCATTCCGGTTCACTGCCATTGAGAGCTGCGCTACTACTTTTAATTCGGTAGAGATATAGCCCAACCTCACACAACTTAACAGCTTCGGTACCAACTTCACAGTTCTGATAATTATAATTAATTGTAACAATGAAAATTATTGAATTTGTTCGATTGTTACCGTCTTTTGTTTCCTTCAGTGTCTCAAACTTACAGACGAAGAACTTTGAGAGTTTTTTTTATCTGGCACCAATATTATATTTCTACCTCTATTCATTAAAAAAATATAATCGTCGGAATCTTTACCATGACATTTGGGACACAGTGTAGAATTAGGCAGTCATATAAATGGATGAATGAACAGGCAGACAGATGAGACAGACTAGTAATGGGAAGGATTTTGCACCCAGAGTCGTTTCTTGCAGTATTTGGACAACCCTCGCCTGGCAGTGGTCGGTCCCCAATTCCCATCACTCATTTCCTACCATACTTTTGTCCTTTAAATATGATATTTAATCTGCAACTGCTGCTCTCTCAACCCCTCCCTCTGGTGCTTACTTTTCATCATCCCCCTTTGCTGCCCTACATTTTTCTATATTCCTCCTCAAATAAGAGATGCTGATTCAGTCGATGGCACTGAATTCATGAAGAAATGAGAAAATAAACCAACAGAATAGCTCCAACCATCATCAGACTTGAAGTAAATGAGTGAAATGTTAAAGTAAAAATATGAAACCTTCATCTGCATTTAATACATGAGGACGTTATTATTATTCAGTCCAAGTGCACACAAATTAAAACAAATTGCGTTATGGAACTATCTCAACATGTCTTTGTATATTTCACTCAGTAACTAAGTTTTCATATTGTATTACAACGAGTCTTGAAATTTATTACATATCCCTATTACACTATCAAAGTTCTTTGACAAAGAATATGATAAAATATTTTATCAAAGATATTTGATAGAAGATAGGATATACAGAGTGTTTCCGGGCTAGTGTAACAAACTTTCAGGGATGAGATAAGGAACTCTGCTCCGGAAATTACCGAGTCGAAAATTACAATCAAAAATGGTTGTGTCGAAATGAAATAATTTTATTCCTCTGTACACCTTATTTATGTGTATTTATCTGTACATTTTGCACATACTGTATTCATCTGACGTTGTTTACCTACAGTATTACATTCAGTGCGCTGTCTGAGGGGAGGGGACAGGAAACTACACTAAAGTAATGCAGATGGCGTAAGGTGTAACGGACATGGTCGAGTTGATATGCACGTCTGTAGACAGCAGTGTATGTGTACAAGTTGCAGTGTTCAGTTGATCAGTCCTAGTGAAATGGAGAAGTACATGAGAGCGGAATATTCAGACCTGATTTTCGAATACAGGTGAGCCAATGGGAACAGTAGACAAGGTCATAGATTGTATCGGGCCAAATACCCATGTAGGAGACATCCGGCCAATATCATCTTTTCACGACTGTTCCAAAGGTTAAGGAAAGGAGGGCACGTGGTGCCAAATTACAATTCCATTTCTACACAACTATTTTTGCTTATAACTTTCGACACAATTATTTCCGGACCAGGGATCCGTACCTCAAATTGATACATGTGCCCTTCGCCATCATCCCTGAAAGTTTGTAACATCAGCCCGGATACACCATGTATTACAAAATATTTTATAAAATTTTTTATCAAAGATAACCTAAAATTAGGAACAGCTCTAACTAGTTCGATAACAGTTAACACGTGTTCCGAGGATTTGTTGAGACTAATATTTACGCGTTAAGTTTATGATTTATTGACACTACGTTAAGTTTATGATTTGTTGATACTAATATTTACGCGTTAAGATTATAACACCATGAATGAAGAATAGTATTATGCTTGTTTAGCTACAATTAGTTCAATTATTAGATAAGCATTTTACTGAAAAAGAATCAGAAAAAGAAACACCTGTGGGTTAAACCGTGGATTGCAAAACGTGATAAGAGAGGTATCCATCAGAATGTATTGAAAGAGCTACAATGAGAGGAGTCGAAAAGTGATAACAATTTATTATAAATATTATTACATAATATTAATATTATATTATACAACATTTTAATTTCCTTCACGCTCCGATATCAGAATTTTTGTGGTAGCAACAGTCCAGTTATATTTGTGTTCCGCCATATTTGTTTCAATGTATAGAAATCTTTTATCAAAAATAACAAGATGTACTTACATTTTATAAAATATATTTTGTCAAAGAAACTTTTATAAAAGAAAACCCATTACACTAACATATATTTTATAATATATATTTTATAAAATATCTTTTTGAAAGAATTTTGATAGTGTAATAGCAGCCTTAGTTGTTGAATTCCGTTGCCCTTTAAGTAAAAAATCAGTCACTTAAATTCTTGTTCCCATTGGCTTATACTTCGTCTAGGGTAACTATCAATATATTAAGTAATTCGGAGATAAGCATATGGCACTGGTTTAGTGAAATGTGTATAATTCAAGTTTAATAGTAGCAATATTAGTAGTAGGGATAGCACAATAGTACAGGTAGCAGTCGTATTAGGTTTAATAATAATAATAATAATAATAATAATAATAATAATAATAATAATAATAATAACCTTCTGAATTCCGGGACATTTTTTGTAATTCTTGGTTTGGAAGTAAATCCCGAAAAGACACAGTACCTATATGATAATGTCTCGTGATCAGAACAGAGTACGAAATGGAAATATAAAAACTGAAAAGTTATCCTTTGAAAAGGTGGAAAAGTTCACAAATATCTTGGAGCAACAGTAACAAATATAAATTACACACGGAAGGAAGTTAAATGCAGAATAAATATAAGAAATGCCTGTTATTATTCGGTTGAAAAGCTTCTGTCATCCAGTCTGCTCTCAGAAAGGTGAAAGTTAGAATTTATAAATCAGTTATATTACCGGTTGTTCTGTATACTTGTGAAACTTGGACTCTCACTTTGAGAGAGGAACATACGTTAAGGGTGTTCGAGAATAAGGTGCTTAGGAAAATATTTGGGGCTAAGAGGGATGAAGTTACAGGAGAATGGAGAAAGTTACACAACGTAGAACTGCTCTCATTGTATTCTTCACCTGACATAATTAAGAATATTAAATCCATACTTTTCAGATGGGCAGAACATGTAGTACGTATGGGTGAATCCAGAAATGCATGTAGAGTGTTAGTTAGGAGGCCGAGACGTAGATGAGAGTATAATATAAAAATGAACTTGAGGGTGATGGGATATGATGGTAGAGACTGGATTAATCTTGCTCAGACGGGCTTATGTGGGGGCTACAATGAACCTCCGGGTTGCTTAAAAGCCATTTGTATGTAATTAAGTTAAATATAATTGTACACTTTAACAGAAGTCACTGAAATGAGAAACAATTATGCAGGTAACAGGTGTGGCACAAATGGAGGTACATTACACTATACTTCGGATCTCTGCACATACATCTTATATAATATTTTTTAACCTTAAAATGTAACGTTTACTGTGTACTTACAGTATTTCGAGAGCATGTCCTATTGTGCCTTTTAATTTCTTGTATCTGCTTGTTTTTCCCTTGCTCTCCTTGTATTCTCGTTTTTCTCCTTCTTTTCCCCTTGTTCTCCATGTATTCTCTTTGTTTTCCTTGTATTTCCTTTTTTGACCATGTAATTCTCGTGTTCTCCTTGTATTCTCCTTGTTCTTGTTTCATTTCTCGCATCACTCACATGCAGTTCTACGTAAAGAAATGCAGCAAAGTAAAGCTGTGCAACTGCTGATTTTTGGTACTCATTTAATTATATCCTCTATTCGTAAATTAAGAAGCCAGAGCAAATCAATAGACTTAAATCCTGAAGATAACAATTATGTTTAGTCGCTACGGCAGTCCATTGGCTAGAACGCTGAACTCAATCCTGTGGACCCAGGTTCGAACTCCGTCATGCCCACGATTTATGACTTGTGTTGGACAAGATCATGGTCCAGGTAACATAGAAGTTTTCTCCTGGAAAATCCCAACAAATCTTCACATATCATCTCAACGTGGGTGTTATGTACACCAGCCTCCTTTGGCGCACTCTGGGCATCGACTCTGTCGGAGTGAATGATCAGTCAGGTATCCGCCATTAATATATACAGGGAGGTTATTGTACTGCGGGACTCCACACTCCGCGGCTCGCGCGGCATTCGCCGGTAGCTTATCAGCGTTTACCTTGCATTTCATACGCGCTCCGTTCCACAGCGTAATAACCTCCCGTTATATTATAAGTACACGTATATATAATTTGAACTGGTAATGGAAATTACGGGAAAACGTCTGAACGGATTTTAATGAATGACCCGTCATTTTGAAGCTTGGCATCCAAGGATTTTCAGAAAAATAGTAACTCTCAGTGAAGCGTTAGTTTTCCTACATAATTTTCCTATTTTCCAAAATCCAAATTTCGTCAGTTTTGAGAACTAATTTTATCGAATTTCAGAATAAAACAAAATACACACTACAATAAACAATAGGCTATTACACGAAGACCATGACCTGCAGGATTGCCAACATATTTAGAGCTCAAATTCAATTTGTTATTAAAAACTTCAAGACTTATTAAAAATTATTTAGAGGTCTAATTGTGCAGTGTATAATTCTGTGAGTATAGCTGTGTATTGGATATTCAAATCTACAAAACTTGAGGTGGTTTGATGACATTATTACCATTAGAAATTAAATATTATTATAGTTAATGTCATGATGCGTCTATTTTTCATTAATTATACTTAATATTAATGCATGAAAGTGAAACGTTTTGAGGTTATGTAAGTAGATGTTGAGAATATCTTAATTTAGATCTTCATTTCTATAATTTACTGAGTGGCGGGTATATATAACTACAAAACTTACGTAAGATAATAATATTGTTATTAAAAATCAAATATTTTTATACTTATTAATGAAGTGGGGTTGAGTCTTTTTCATATACTTAAAGGCGATGTGGAGTAGATATTGATATGTGTCATTGTCTTCAGTATTGGCTCGAGAGAGCGGAAAAAATACAGTTCCTAAGGAAAGACCAAAAGGTATTACTTACTGATAAAATAAGAGGCCTAGAAAATTTTGTTATCTCCAGATCATTTCAGCATGATCTCTTAGCAGGATAAAATGATTTCAAGCTCTACATGCAGCAGCTATACCAAAATGCTATTGTTCGAAAGCTTAGCAAACCTGACATTTTTTTTAATTTTCGCCTACAATCCACAATGACCTGAAATAGCTATTGCTATCGCCTGACATTGTTACTTGCGTTTTCGCGTTGGAACTCAAAAACTGAAGGTGGATAGGTTCAAGAAAAAGTATTTGACATAAAAAAAAACCATTCAGAGGGAGTATGTTTCATTATTATGGGAGCAAATAACTTTCAAAATGTCAAGTATTCTTCATTGAAAATAAATCTCAAAAAAAATTTATTTGAACGTCTAACGAACTTAAGGTACGGTCACACGTCGCTACTTTTGCAGCGCTGCAGTACAAAAAACTGCGCAACTCTTGTACTGCGACGTGTGAACAACGGTGCAACCCGAAAAGTAGCAGCTGCCGAACCTGCTGCCCGCTACTTTTCCATGCTGCGCGAAGCTTAAAAGTAGCGACGTGTGAACAGGATTCTCAGGGTTGCAGCCGCAGCATTTTTGATATCGGTTTTGTTGAAACTTTTGCTGCGTTTGCAACCAGTGTTGCCACCCAAATGTGCCAATGATACATTTATTGTTTGGATATATTTTAATCTTAAATGTGATGAAAATAAATTATTTGTAACAGTTATTAAATACACAACACAGTCTGAGTATAATTGCTGACGATATAATTCATTTTTTTTTTTTTTAATTTCCGTAGCGTAGCTCCAAACAGGAGGGTTGCCAACATTGATTACGTGAATATACTGTTGGTTATCATTTAAGTATATAGGCGTTTTTAAAAGCTTTATAGTAAAAATAATGTCAATTTCTGAATATTAGATACGACAGAAAAGCAAATAATAGATAAGGAAGCTTTCGCATGAGTTTCTTAATAATGCGAACATAACCACAAAATGTATATTGAGAAGTCAACACGGAGATGGAAACCTGCAGCATGACTGCGGCTGCAAAAGTAGCGCCTTGTGTGTGAACAGACTCGCAACCTCCAGTTGCAACTTTTGCAGCACTCGGGTTGCGCAGCACGAAAAGTAGCGTGCAGCGCGCTACTTTTGGCTTACGTGCGAACACGACACGCAACTTTTGCAGCTGCAGTACAAAAGTTGCGCTGCAAAAGTAGCGATATGTGACCGTACCTTTAGTTTGCAGCAGCATTTGCTGCACAAGCCACTAATCCCCATTTCAGTTTGGTTGATAGGTTTCCCCTTTACTCACACGCTTTACCATCCGTGGAGAGGAAGATGCCACTGTCTATCTTACTAATGTTCAACTAATTGACTTTGAACATAGTGAAAATTCTTATTATTGAAAATGTTTACCGGTAATCTATATTTCGAAAATTTATACTAAGCGTCTGTATTTCATTTTATTGCTGTTTATATCAACTGGCACGTTAAAAAGCTACTGACAGCAGACAATAAATGTTTTCTCCACTGTTAGTTGCTACTCTACAGCATACACAATGGGACAATCTGCAATGTGTCACTCCCCCTCCAGACTTCATAATACAAACTAGCATCCCTTAATTTAATTAATTATTAGTTGAAAATATTGTAAAAACGAAATTAAAATATATTGAAATATGTAATCGTCAAACATCTGTGTCACTGTATTTTATATCCACTTATGTACTTTATTTAATATTTTATTTTCTTGTGTGTACAACTTGGAGGTTGCAGGTATAAGAAGTAACAGCTACCAGTCTGTTACTGACGGATTCAGGGCAAGTAGAAGGGGAAAGAAATGCCTTCGCATCCTCTCAACTTATATGATGTTTTGTAGAACATTCTCAGAACTGAACAGAATGAGAGATTAAAAACTTGAAAATACGTTTTACCGTTACCTCTGCATATGGACTTCTACGTATTACGTTCCTCCATAGCGCCCTCCAGTTTAGCAACGTGTCGATGTGAACAATATTCCCTTTAGCTACGTTAAAACAGACCCAGAGGTAGAAACACGATCTCCACCCACAACCCCCGTATTCAGAGCACTCGGGTGCTAATCAGGACTCGCTCTCCCTCTCTCTCGTGGGGACCGCGAGGGCGGTTGGGCGGTGGGTGGGCCCCAAAAAGCAAGGCTTGCTTTACAGCACCATCTCTTCAACTTTATTATGAAACACAGCACACTGCGTTAATAAAAGATAAGTACTGTGTAGCAAGAGGACGGTGGTTTGTATGTAATCTAATGTTCACATCCATTAACTGACCCTCTGCACACCCCCACCCCCCGCCACTACCACCTCTTTAATAAATAAGTTACTTAAGATTTAAGAGCAGTCATCAATGTACAACTGAAGGGAGAGGGGAGGAGAGTTTTGAATGTACGGCACTACGGCTTTTCCATTATTACTTCGGACGTTCAATTACATCGACAATTTAGTACAACATGGTGCAATATTGAAGGGATGGAGGAACGGCGAGGGGAGGTCAAAAAGGTTACAAAGTTACAAAGTCCCTTTCCTCCCCCCCTTCTCCTTCCTGTGTAGCACATTCAGGTTTAATGGACATGTAGACTTCAGTAAAGGAATTATCTAACTAGATGAAAGACATATTGAAAATCAACACCAGGTTTTTGCGTAACATCATTGTTAGGGTAATTGTCGCAGATGGGGGTTCGTTTTCACAGGGACCGATATCAAGAGCACTCTCGTTTCGATGCCACGTGCGAAAACATGACCCCACGTAGTAATCAGGTAGTATCGAATAACTCTGTATATGGCAAGAACAAGTTTCTGTAACAAATGTAACTTAAATTACTACGTCTTGTGTTCTTACACATATTTGGTCCATAAGGAGTTTCCATAAAGAAAACCTATGCTATGCAAATCCGGCTTCCAGGTAGCAGCTCCCTGTAAAGCAGGTTTGAATAATTTCAAGGAAAAATTGTTCCGGGACCCCTCGCTCAGCGCGCGAACGCTCTACCGACCGAGCCACCCCAGGAACCATACACGACACCGTCACAATTTTCACAAATTTAGTCACACAGTATTGTGTGCACTCATAGTTGAGTTCTGGTGTCTTGTCGGCTCATTTGAGTTGTGTGGATATAAAGGGGAAAATTGTGACGGTGTCGTGTATAGTTCCTGGGGTGGCTCGGTCGGTAGAGCGTTCGCGCGCTGAGCGAGGGGTCCCTGGATCGATGCCCGGCTCCTGAACAATTTTTCCTTGAAATTATTCAAAACATATCGTTTTAGGGATGAACGATTTTGATGTTATTGCTTCTTATTCACTAGTCAATAATGATTTTGTTAAATGTATCATTTTTGCTGTTTCTTATGTAATATCATCTGATTCCATAAATGAAGTCAGAATTTTTCTACCACCTAGCATTGTTTTCACTGACTTATTTTTATTGCTATCTGTGGCCGGGAGGAAAAAGGTATTAAGTAACAATTTTATACTTTTCAGGAGAGTTGTAGAATGATTGAAATTGGTGTCAATTATAAAGTTTTTTTTTAATTAGGAACGTTTTCCTGGATATTATTTGTTAATATTTCTTCTAAAATAGGTAATGTTGCTCATTTAACAATTTTCTTGATTATTTCCAAAAATAGCCGCACTTAAGCCCTTTTAAGACTACAACCCAAACTGAGAAGAAGGGAGTATATAAACTTAAGACCTTTTTATGTCAAAATAAATGAGAAATGTAAATTATTAGGATAGCAAAATGGGTCTTCAAGAATTATAGGACTGTTTACCCTGGTGCTTTAAGTTTTAAAAGGAAAGGACATCAGTATGTGATAAAATGGCTAAAATACAAGTTAGACCTTTTTATTAGGGAAGAATGGAAAGTAAACATGTGATGATTTGTAAGGAATAAAGTATTAAATATTATACATCTTGATTACATGACTTTTAATACTGTATCACTTCGGAATATGTATGATATGACTTTCTTGTGTTAAATTCTATCGTACCTGGTTTACATGTTTCGACCTTTTATGGGTCATCCTCAGAACTGGTCGTTGTTGGTCTTGGCGCCTCTTGTTTTGTTTCCTGTGAGAGTGTATTCGTGTGGTGTAGAGTCAAAGAGTGTTCTTAAGTGCTTTATTGTGTGTGTGCTCGATTAAAAAAAGTATTTAAGACATTTGGTAACGCTCTATAAATCCAGTCAGGAGTCTTATTTGACTTTAACCGTTTTACCAGATTGTAGAGAATTGTTTCCGCTTTCAGAATATATAAAAATCTCAATTTCACAAAAAATTGACTTAAGACCTTTTTTTCCTCCCTGCCATAGTCCTTAACATGCTAATGGAAAGGAAATATTTAAAATATTTCATTTCACAGCTTTAAAAATTGACCTATAACTTTAGATCACTGTTGCCTGTGAAGTAAGAATTCATAAAAATTAATTTTATTCCTCATCAGTGTTGCCAACCGTACGATCAGGATCGTACATGTGCGATAATTTGATATCACGTACAATCGTACAATCCAATCGACGGATAATACCCAAAATGTACTATTCAGTCGGCAAAGAGGGAAACACATGTCAAAATGAGGAAAATTAAATGTCTGGGTCACTGGTTGAGAAGAAACTGCCTACTGAAGAATGCACTGGAAGGAATGGTGAACAGGAGAAGAGTTCGGCGAAGAAAAAATATCAGACGATAGACGTCATTAAGATATATGGATCATATGCGGAGACTAAGAGGAAGGCAGAAAGTAGGAAAGTTTGGAGGAAACTGGTTTTGCAGTGAGAGACTGCTCTTGGGCAGAACACTATGAATGAATGAATCTGAAGTCATTTGGATAAGTAAATAACTTCATTTATGTATGTATATATTTTCAAAAATACTTCAAGAAATTCAGTATAAAGGACTGAATCATTATTATCAAACAGATGAAATGTATAATTTTATTTCCATAAACCAAAATATTGACGTAATTGTATTAAAGTGTTACTAGACTTATTAATTTGTGTAATATAAAGGTATGTTAGTCACTGTTTACACACAATTCATTTGACAGAAGGTTGCATAGACTAGCAGTTCTGGCACTTATTGTACAGAGTGAAGCAGTAATTAGGAGAGGGAGAGACCGATTTAATAGCGAAGTGATATCTCCATATTTTAGTTACTTGGATTCGCGGGGATGTTCTGGAGACTTGGTTATAATTAGTTTCCCACGCAGGTTTCACCTCCTTCAGTCACTTGTCAGAATCGGACAGATTTATGGCCACCTTGGGCAGGGTTTTGCATAGAGACTCGTTGAGGCGTAAAATCCTAAAGTCGGACTGGACCCATGGGAAAGCTATTGCAAAGCTCGGATTTTCCAAAAGGACGGGGATTCTCGAAAGATCTACTAACTAATTTGATATTGTGGGAAGTCCAAAGTCTAAATTTAGAGATGACGTATTTCGCGCCCAATGAGAAGAGATCTTGGTTCAGCTTATGAGGTCACTTTGGACCAATAGAGAATAGATTTTAGGCCGGTTACATGACGCAGTTTTTAGCCAATAGGATAGTTAGTTTTAGCGTAGGATAGGTTTTTATAAATAAGGGTGACGGGGCGCGGAGAGCATCACTACTCCTTTTCGTGTCGACGGCCCTAC
This sequence comes from Periplaneta americana, assembly GCF_040183065.1. Classification (NCBI taxonomy): domain Eukaryota; kingdom Metazoa; phylum Arthropoda; class Insecta; order Blattodea; family Blattidae; genus Periplaneta; species Periplaneta americana. The sequence goes on from NC_091127.1 coordinate 48,303,987, forward strand.
ATACAGGGCAGAATAACTTCTTATCGTGTCGGCGGCCTTACATACAGGGCATAACTACGTCTTATCGTGTCGACGGCCCTACATACGGAGCATATCTTTTTCGTGTCGACGGTCCCACACACTGAGCTTTTTGGTGTCGGCGGCCCAACTTAATAGTCTTTCTTCCGGCGAAGACTCGATAGATAGAACTTTGTCATCGACGAGACTGCTCGTCAACGTTTAGGAGCTTCGATCGTAGTGTATTGAACAAAGGATTGAAGTTATAGCATTGGACAGAGCATATTCAGCGCTGCCATAGAGTCGATACAGAAGTGCAACCAACGATTGAATTACAAGTTCAGCCGGAAATACATACTCAAGGGTTTACCAAGTGAATACGACAATAAACTTATAGTTTTGGAATCAACACTGTCTTTTATATAAGTAGCCGGCTTGGTATTATTCCCGACTTCATCCTACACCACAACTGTACCTCGGCTACCCTGAGTGGACCTCACGCCACACCGAGCGTCGAAATAGGGTGGGCTGGCGCCCACTACTTAAAACAATAATAAATTCGCCTACCCTATTTGCGCTTCTCGAAGTACGCGTGCTGACAGCCGTGGACCAGCAGGCTGATGCGAGCGAGGGCACCATCCATCGCATCGATTGAGTGATCGAGGACCACAACCGAGACGAACCACCCACAAATGGTCTCCAACGTGGGGCCTCAATAACATTCCACCCTCAAATGGCGCCCAACGTGGGGCAATAACCGACAACCATCAAGGGACATCATTTTATTTTTACTTCAATCTTTATTGTACCCGAGTTTTTTAATGTACTTCACTCCAACCCCCTCTACTAGTAAATTTCCAATCGTCCTCCACACAGAACCAAGGCCGCGTATGCAGTCAAAGTCGCCTTACGGTCATAGTAAACAGTATTGAATTAGTGAGCATAGTACGTTCCAGAAATATGTTCGCTTTTTCCAGAGGCGAAAGAGCTTTCAATATTGAATCATAATTTCGCACAGGTACTGTCGTCCGTTTGCCTACGTCGCATTCCGCTCTCCTCCACCCGCTTCTGCTAGCCCCTCTGTAAAGGTTAGTGGGCTGGGCTGTCTTAGCTCTTTTCTGAAAACATTAATTTCTGTTAGGAATTGGACGTTTACGTAATATTATGCAACTATTTAAAATAACTTAAATAAAAGGGTCTCGTAAAGTAATTAACTTTCAAGTGAATTCCCCCTTTCTACGACCCTGCGACAAAACCACTTGGACGGACAATAGATAGCATGTCTGAGTAATTTTATCTTTTCGGATCGGGCAGAAATGAAGACTGAATTTTCAGTACGTAAGGTATTCTTTTAGAATTATTTCAACATGAGTTACTAGTACGAAGGACGAAACTGGTAGCCTAATTGGAATTAGGTACAATAGTCTATAATGCGATAATATGCACAAAAGAACTGAAGCCTGTATCGAAATGAATGGCTGGCTACCACTTTCGAAAATGTGTTTAAATATCCATATTATGATTATTTTTCAATTTAACTTCATTCTCTATATTGTACGCTAATGTGCTGCAGATACACTGCATAATGAATACGTTCGAATGGAAAGCTCAGTTAGTGATTAAAAACACTTACTGTTAATGCTGTACTGTATTTTGATTAAACAAAAACCTAATGAAAATGATCAAACTCAAAAGCGCAATATTTCCTAGTTTACGTAAATGGATGAACTAATTTTCTTCCCTCCTATACCTAGTAGAGTGATTTGTTTGTATTTTACGCCAGTATCATCGAACTCCATTCGTGGAATTGAGTAGCAAACGGTATTTCCGGTTCTCAACCGTTAATCCAAATGTATAGCCAGGTTAATATTAGAAATGTTAGTAAAAATAAAATGATGTCCCTGTATAAAATGTGTAATTGTAAACTTTTCACCATTCACAGACTTCTTTCCATTTCTTGTAACATTCATTATTAAATGTAATATTTTATGTGGGTCTTCTAAGGTCGAGAGGGTGCTCACCCTTTGCCAACTCCTAGAGGGGAGGCTTGTTTCTTTATGTGACGTTGACTGTCGGAACCATAAACCTGTCAGTGCTTGGGGTGAATATCAGTCCAAGCCGAACTCAGATTGTGACAAGGGGAGATGATGTTATTGATGTTGCTGGAGCATAAACCAAGTTACAGGGGTCATTATGGGTCAGCCTCCTCCAAGAAGGGCAGTAGATGAACTATTGTCCCATACTATCTGTTTTCAGTTAACTGTCACATAGTACAGTTTTATTTTATTTACCACACTTAATTATGAAGATTCTTTTTAGTTTCTCACTATAAGCAGTAAAATGAAAGATGCAGTAGAACAGTGATGTCAAAGCAAGCGCATTTTTCTGACCTTGACGTCGTGCGCGGGCATCAAGCGCTAATTATGGAAAGAGAAGGGATTGTGTATATGAATAACCAGCCAGTTGGATTAAGAAAACAGTGGTGCACAAACTTCAAACAGAATTTGAAATTGAAATGTTATGTCGTTATTTGTATATGGCTTCTTTCTGTTTGATATTATCTATATTGTCTGTAAAACAAAAGTACTAATACCAATTTCTTAATATTGCAGTTGTGTTTTAAATGTTAATAATATAGTAAAAAGTTAAGAAGTAATATTCACATAAATTCCATAGTAATACAACTATACTCTACTAAATGGATGAAACACATCATTAATAAAGAAAGTGATATCCCCCCCCCCAAAAAAAAAGAGATTGGGTATGACAGGATAAGTTAGAATTGATAATGATGGTACCTTTAGTCTTATAAAAGTAATCAATAAACTAATCAAAACAATATTACAGTACAAAGAAAAGTATATGTTTTAAGTGTATCTAATATTGTATAACAAAACTCTTATCGCATTATGCTTTTAAGGTGATATTTGTGAGCAACTTCCTATCATCAGAATATTAAATTATTTTCTCGAAATATCCTGAAGCTATAAAGCCGACATTTTTATAACACATGGGCACGCATCTTTTGCTTATGATGTAACAGTAGTTGCTTTGTTAATTAATTTCCTTACAAACAATTTCCATGCGAATATTTTCAAAATTTTCAATACACTATTTTCAGTAATACCTATTTACAGTATATTAGATTTACGAAAACATTCTGTAAGGCTACTAAATAAATAGGCCTATATATGAAAATTTCATTCTTCTATAAAAAAAAGTTGAGAAAATATTTATTTTGAATAAAAAATCAAACTTGTGAAAAATGAGCATTAAAATTAAAGTTACATTCTTATAATGCAATTATACTTCTCAGATAAATCTAAAACTTAACATGGATACAGTTTTAATAAGTTCTCTTCCCTTTATCAATTGAATCAATGCTGGCCATCCTTGAATATAGCTCCACCAAGCGGCATATACTACCTCTTTCGTCTGTCTCTTTCCTTTCCGCTGTAAAGCGCTCAGGCTCTCCTGAGCTCTAAAGCGAGCGCTTGCTCCTATGGGCATCAATTGATATGACTGCAGTAGAAAAACGATTTAGAGATTTTCAAGTAAATGCAGGTTTTCGGCATACTGTTTGTCGGTCGATCTGTGTATACAGCGATTTCTTTTAAAGTAGGTAATTAACTAGACAGTAGGGCGTATCGAAAAAAAGAATTCGAAATTTAAAATGTCAGGGTGTACAAAAGTTGTCTTTTAATCTATACTATAAGCAGTAAAAAAAAACTAGATCTCTGGTTACATTTTTCTTACAGTCATTTTGTCAGATCACGCATGTTGAGTTTATAAACTTGTCTATTGGGAAGGTCACTGAGCAATGACGAAACTGCAGAGATGAGAGTCCTCACACCACTAGGTGGTTGCATTGTTCTAACAAGAAAAGAAATACGACACATGAGTGGAAATAAAGCTTTTCAACAGAGCAGAAAAAGAATTACAGATATAAGAGGGAAAACAAAGCTTTCCAACGAACGAGAAAAGTAATATAGATATAAAAGAAATAATGCCTTTCGACGAACCAGAAAAATGAACTTTAAAACAAAATACGCATGAATATAGTCTTAAGTCCACATACTCCAGAAAATGTCGCTTGAATTGCAAAAGCAAGCAGAAAAGAGACGTAAGAAGACGGAAAACAAGACTGAAAAATTTCTTCAATGACGGAACAGGTTCTAGTTGAAGAATGTGAAGAGATATGGAGGTAAATTAATTAGGTGGAAGGGTTGGTTGACGCAAAATTCATAGATAATTTTACTACCGGTACCAAGTTTCATATGACTATTTCTTTCAGTGAAGTGGGTACCTTCTCCGTCCCCGACATAAAGAGTAAAATAAGAAATGAAAAAGCAGTGCCGTGAAACATTAATTGTAAAACAAAAAAATTATTTCTGATATTTAAATTTTTTTTCACAAATAAACAAAAATCACTGACTGCTTTATATCCATCAAAATCATCTGAACTTAATTTTATTATACGTTTAATGTAGATTGTTGATTTATTTATTTATTTAATACTCGTAGATTTATTTCTACTGACAGAGTAAAGGCCACAAGGCATTTTCTTCCACTCAACCAGTATAAGATATTAGTGTGGAAGAGAAATCTCATGGCCTGAAGACTAGCAAATAAATAAATAAATAAATAAATAAATAAATAAATAAATAAATAAATGAATGAATGAATAAATATATATATATATAAATACATAAATAAATAGGTAAATAAATAGGCAAATAAATAAGTAAATATAAATAAATAAATAAATATAAGAACAATAGCAAATATAAAAATGACAGCAATACATAAATAAATAAATAAATAAATAAATAAATAAATAAATAGGTAAATAAATAGGCAAATAAATAAGTAAATAAAAATAAATAAGTAAATAAATAAATAATTAAATAAATATAAGAACAATAACAAATATAAAAATGACAGCAATAAGGAGCAATACACAATTAATAATATTAGGTTGGTGCATAAGTTCTTAGCGTTTTTTCATAAGTTTATTAAACACATCAGGTACACATATGAGAGAAGTCAATAATCAACAATATATTCTCCTTCACTATTTACAACAGTCTGACAACGCTGGAGTAGTTTTCCGATTTCATTTCTGTAGAAATCGCGTGGTTTTGAGTTAAAGAAGTCGTCAAGTCATTTTCGAAGTGTATTTTCATTCGGAAAGGAAGTTCCTTGAATGTTGTTCGATAGAGAGCGGAAAAGGTGAAAATCTGAGGGCGCAAGATCAGGTGAATAAGATGGGTGCGGAAGGACTTCCCAATCCAACTCCTGGATAGTGTTTTGTGTTAGGTTAGCAAAGTACGGACGGGAGTTATCGTGGAGTAACATCATTTTACGCAGTCTTGTTGGTCGTTTTTCTTGGATTGCGTGTGCAAGACGTCTCAGTTGGTCGCAATAAATGTCGGTAGTGATGGTTACACCTCGGAGAAGCAATTCGTAGTACAGCACACCCTCGCAGTTCCACCAGATGCATAACATCTTTCGTGGATGCGCGCTGGTCTTTGTACGGGGAGTTTCTTTTTTGTTCGAGCTCAATCATTCCTTTCTTTTCCGTATGTTAGCATAAAGACATCATTTCTCGTCAACAGTAACGATATTGAATAGGAATGTTCGATGTTGTTTAGGAGCCAGTCGATGACAAGCAAGCAAATACGCATAGAAATGGCCATCCCCTGATTTTTTGTGGTTTTGGCTTAGAGGTTGCGGTACCCATACACCTGATTTTTGAAACTTGAATTGTAAATGTCGCACGAGGGTGAAATGATTTACATGAATACAATATTCTGGGAATAATTAAAAAAAAATAGAAATAATAACAATCCACAAATCAATTAAGATTAAGAACAAATATTCACTATTTTGTTATCCTATGAAATTACTTGGCTGTCCACACTTTATGACTGATTTACCTCGCATTAATACAAGATATATTACAATATGGTATTTTTTTTTATTTACACTATCTGACCTTCCAAGGCTTGCCTATAGACACAGAATAACACACAATTTACAATAATGGTTGCACATGAATGGGCACATGAAAAATATATATAGATAAAAATTTAAGATAAAATACAGATTTTCAATCACAAATATATAAATAAAGAATTATGTGGAGTGTTTACCATATAGGTGATTTTTTAAGATGGCAACTGAGTATTTAACTATGTTTTCGACAATTTCGTCTTGAATATCTTTGCCTAATTGGATCATGTTGTGCTTATAGTACTTCCCTCATGCCAATAATACTGCTACAGAAAATAATAATAAAAATATGCCTCAATAAACCTCTTGATTATCCCTCAGAACTGTTGTATTCAAAATTTAAAGCATTCGATATCCATCAAATCTATAACAATGTCTTATTAAATTTCGTACATAAAAACCGAAACATATTTAATTTGTATGCACATAAATATAAAACTAAAAGATCAGACTACATATGCTTGAGAGAACCTAAATGTACCACATATGTAGCTTATAATCACAGAAGCAACTTGGGTCCAAGGCTTTGTAACAAGATAATTGCTAAATTCCCAAACAAACAACTTGCTAATGCTTCTTATTTAAAAAAGAAATCAATTAAAATATTACTGTTTAGAGAGAAAATTTAAAGTTCCAATTATTGAGATATCTGTGTTTTCTTTTTATTTTTTGTACTTTTTATTCTGTTATTTAATAAAGTGTTTTAATATTTTGGGAATGCTCCCTGAGCACGAGTATGTATTCTGGGAATGCTACGGTGTTTTTAAATATAAAAAACAGTGGGTCTATGTATGTTTGTATGATTAATTAAAAGTATTAAATAAACTACAGTACAGGTGAGGAGGCGAGATCTGGCATGTGAGCTGTGCGAGAGTGGACGGGGGGGGGGGGAAGCTGTCAGAAAGAATGTTTGCTTCATAACGGTTAATATTATACGAATCTACCGACGCTGAAGTTCATCTCAGACTGAAACCTATCTTCCCCTTCATATGCATTGATAATAAAGGTACGGCACATGATAAGTTTATAGGACAAGTCTTGCCTACTCTACTGTACTCAAATCAAACATTCAACATTTGAAGAAAGTGCTAAAAACAACAGTATAAAAAGTAAATAATTTTACATTTTGTTATAATGATTCCTGCAAATTTGGAGCAATCCATTTATGACTAACACAGCTATAGTTTTCAGGTTCTGGAGGTCTAATATTACCTGAGTACGATGTGTAAGAAACTCTGTATGTACTTTACATTGCACTGTTTGTTTCTTTCCTGATATTTAAAGCTACCTTACAGATTTTGTGAATCCGTGGAGTTGCTTTTGGAAAACGGTCGTAGTCATTCAAATCTCTGGAAACGGTGTCGCTTGTTATTTCGATTTATTTCATTTTATAACCCTCCCCTTTTATTTCTCGGTAAAGCAAAACGTTCAACCGGAGATGGGTTACATAGTAGAATGCATATCACTATACTTTTATGACCACATAAGCGAAACAGAACCAATAAGGCATTACGGCGAGAGATGGCGATAAAAAAGGAGAGAACGGAAGAGGAAAGAGGAGAGGGTAGGATGGTAGCAAAGAGAAACGGTGGTTGAAATGAGTAGACAAGATTTTTTTTTTCCTCTCAGAAACACTAATATTAAATGCAAACATTATATTTTAGAGATGTGGAATAGATAAAAAAAAACTGGACATCAGCATACTTCTACTGCCCCTTCCAAAAAACCTATTTTCGAAAATCTCATCAACGAGATTACTCGATATGAACCGGTCGACTCTGCTGCTGGGTGTGGGTACATAAAGGCAATATTAAAGCTACCAAATTATACGGCTCCATGCCTCATAAAAACCGTCACTCCCGGTTTCCCCTCCTGCCCCTCGCCACCTCCTTTTCTCTCAATGCTGTTATGTGGTGCGGTGTGGTTTTCAGATATGGACGGCTTCCTCTTGGTTTATGTTCCTCTCTAGCAGCCTTTATAGTAGCCGTGCTTCTGTTATTCTACTCTGGGGATGGTACGCAACCGCGGCCCAAAGCCGGATATGCGCTGTAGAGCGTCTACCAAATCTTGTTACGATAGAGACAAGAATCTTCATTACGATGCTTATCATTACTGATTTTTACGAATTTTTTTCGGTAGCACTTATGACATACGTTGCTCCCCTCTGTTGGATCATCTGTGCCTGCTGACCCAACCTCACGTTCATCGCATAAAGACTGCTATAATAACTTTTTAGTTTGATTGAATATCTTTCATCTTCATGTGTTCAGAACATACTTCTTTTATAGTCATTTCATCATCATCATCATTAGGGTACGGATTTTTAGGTAGTTAAAACGTAATTTTAGGTATATTATTTTAATGTACCGAAGTACATATGATATTTCCATGCAGATATTCTGCGTCATCATACGATGAAAGATTAACGGAACGGACAAAAATTCGGTACATTAAAATAATATACAGTGAAACCTGTCTAAAGCGGACATCTGAAGTTATCTTGTAAAATGACCGTTTTATCAGGTGGCCGCTTGATTAAGGTTGCGGTTTTTATGAATCAGCATGAAAATACTGAATTTCATTGACTTTTTAGTACTGTGCGCGTACAACAATCGTGCATATTAATGTCAGCCTCTTCCATTCTTGCAACTAGCCTTTTCAAAACTCGCTTGCGGTACCTCAGTTTAAATGACTGGATAATACCTTGATCAAGGAGTTAGAGGTGTGATGTGGTATTTGGGGGAAGAAACACCAATTTCACAGATCACATTGCGATTTTGTCGTTCAATCTTCGAATTGAAATCGTATAGCAAATTCTGAAACAATGATGATGTCATTAAAGCTTTATTGTTGGCAGTCCACTTCACCCCTAATAAGCCCATGTCAACATTTTTCAAACATCTCGATTTCAATGATTTCCCTATCATTGAGAGTGAGTCTTCTTCTCCTGCAGCATTACAACAAAACAGCAGGTTTATTCTGTCTTATGCCAACTTCCCCCCTTTACACTCTTTTTTCTTAAAACTTAAAGTTTTGTTAGAGAGGGCCCTGAAAAAAAAAACTATTTCGTCAATATTGTAAATGTCTCTGAGTTCATATTCCGCAAGAATTGAAGGCAGTCTATTTTTTTCCATTCTTCAATAACATTGGTTGCAATGTCACCTCCTTCACCAGACACAAGAACGAAATGCAATGTTATACCGTTTTATAAAGCACTCTAACCACAATTACTAGCAACGAAATTGCTTACATTGAGCTCTTTGGCAATTTCAAGAGCTTTCTCTTGAATCATAGGCCCACTTACTGGCAATTTCTTCGCCCTCGCACACTTGAACCATTCGTAAACGAAATCATTCACATTACTAAACACAGATTCTTTCTTCCTTTTTTGGCCACCACGCTTATTTTCCCCCACTCTTTTAATATTTCATATTTATTCTTAATTATACCGCTTGTGTCCTTCCACATTTGAATATTTCTGCAATTTTTCTCGCAGATGTTCCCTTCTCACTGTCTTCAACCATTTTTCGTCGCACCTCTAAACTTAACACCATTCTACATTTATTGTTAGACATGATTTCTCTCTCAAACTAACTTCACAGTTGCTCTGAACCAAGTGAATGAAAAGAAGAAACATTCGTAAAAGCTGGTCCAAATAGAGAAAGATAGAAATAGGAGAAAAAAAAATCGAATGGTTAACTACTGACCTAAAACATACTATGACATTTTCGATAGAAAAAGTCCGTGTTTCAATGCTTTAAAAACGAGTAAGAATATACAGCTGTGCAGGGTCGGAGTGAAAAGTGACAAAAGAGTCATAAAACAGTAACCAACTAACCCCAAGATATGAAGGGTGTACTGTTGTACACTTAGCTATTGTCCCCCTGTCCTCTAACCATCGAAAAAATAGGTCAGACAGTATCCGTGAAAAGATTTTTTGTTGGACAGTGACTGTTATAGTCAGGTTCCAATCCAAATAGACCCCGGCCGCTGGCCGGGGCATGAGGTGGCCGCTAAATAAAGAGAGAATTTGTATTGATCTTATGGAAAATCCAATTGGTTCCAGAGAAAATTGGCCTTTTGACCAGGTGGCCGTTTAAATGAAGTGACCGCAAAGGCACATTTCACTGTATATGATATGCGTAAATCACTTCGTGATTTAAGACGGCGCTTATTCCGTCGGATCCCGGCCAACTAGTCACTCATAACGAGTGCACCTCAGCACATGTGTGGACTTCAGTCCTACGTTCATAGACATCTATGACGTAGTGCAGAGGGCGGCCGCTAGAGGGAACCCAAGAGTTGGAACTTAAACTGAGACGGTTCTGTTCGACGCCGGGGTTGGTATCCGGTGTGGCTTAGTGGATAAAGCATCAGCACGTAGAGCTGAAAACCCGGGTTCAAATCCCGGCGCCGGAGAGAATTTTCCTCCGTTCCGTTACTCTTTCATCGTGTAATTTTAGGTGCCTAAAATATGCTTAAAAGTGCAGGAAATAGTCTCCGAAGAATTGAAAATAGGCTCTAACAAAAAAATGTTTTCTTTAAAAGCATTTTCCAAATCATCAGGAATTCACTTCTAGAGTTTAATAATTTAAAATTCTTATACACCGTTACCACCACTACTACTAAAAGTACAAGAACAACAAATATCTAACTAGTCATACATAAACTAAATTATTAAATGTGAAAAATATTGTTAGATATAAATTCAGTACAGAGACTAGTCAAATATAATCAATTTTTACCAAGCCTTGTCGTTAAAGTCCATAATTAGCTTCACAATAAATTATTAATACTATTACTAAATTTTCAACTAAAAAGCAATGCCGTCTGTCACTCAACACAATTTGAATGCTGAAAACGAATGCTCCACATCCACTGAAGTAACAGGAGCGTATTTCAATTTCGAAACTAGTTGGACAGGAATGTTACACTGTAAATCCGTGTTCTTCCCTGCTAGGATATCTGAAGCAGTACGTAGGTCCTTCAGTCCTGCATTTCTCTGCAGAACTTACTCCAGTTTATCCCGTACTTTATATCCAACAGAACCAGGAACATATTTGGAATTTAAAATACAAATTTTCGAAATAAGAATGGGTGTTTTGACCTATTAGAGATAAAATATACTTAATAGGTCAAAATAGGTTTGTCGTCAAAATAGCCATTTTTAGGTGTTATTAAAATACCAATTTTAGGCATAGTTTTATATGAAACGTGTACTTACAACATCATCATCATAATCATCGTCTAATCACACGTATAGGTAAACCGAAAGTTGTTCGTAGAAATTAAAATCTCTTGAGAGTTGTTCCAAGTCGTTTATTCCAATGGTTATTTATATCTCAGTATCTATATCTATTTAGTCATTGCACACATAGTGTTTCAGACTTAGTCCAAAATAAAAAATAACAAATAAATATATATTAAAACAATTATTAAAATTTACTAATCCTCATATTGAATATTGAAAAAATTATTAATATTATAAAAAGACTTATCTATGAGCCAACCAGAAATAATTCCTTTAAATTCATCCTAGCTCTAGAAAACTAATGGCGGGAAATTTTATTACGCTTAACACAATAATTTCAAAGTTATCTCTTGTAGAGTTGAACAAAGGAACTGCCGCTCTCGCTCGCTGTGTTCGTTGTACTTGTCTTTCGATAAAAATTTTTTATTAAAATTTACTAATTCTAATATTGAATATTAAAAAATTCATTAATGTTATAAAAAGACGTATCTATGAACTAACCAGAAATAATTCTTTTAAATTCACCCTAGCTCAAACAAAACAAATGGAGGGAAATTTTATTACTCTTAAAACCATAATTTAAAAGTTATCTCTTGTAGAGATGAACAGAAAAACTGCCGCTCTCGCTCGCTGTTGAAATTCTATAAAGTTTTGGCAGTGCCTGTATTATTATATGGCTCCGAATGTTGGACCCTAAATAAAGAATCCCTGAGATTCTAGAAGTTGCTGAGATGAAATTTCTGAGATTAATAGCAGCAGGTTTATTTATTTATTTATTTATTTATTTATTTATTTATTTATTCTGGTGTAGTTAAGGCCATTAGGCCTTCTCTTCCACAACACCAGAAATGCAAATACAATAATAGAAATAAACAGAAAAAAACACTATATACAAAATAAAGCTACACAAGAAATAAAGAGAGAGAAAAAAAACAATATAAACAAAGTAAAGCCACACAAAAATATACACAGGTTGCAGTCACACAAACTTTAAATGAGTGATTAAGTATCATAATTAATTGTATCCTAACTAATTAACTAACTAACATAAACAAGAAACTTGCAGTTTTAACCTAGATTAAAAAAGAAAAAAGAACACAAATCAATACTTCTAGCAATACCTAAAAACATTAACTAAGACAAAATTATCCAATTTAATTTTGAATTGTGATAAAGTCCGGCAGTCCCTGACGTCATTAGGTAACGAATTCCAGAGCCGAGGTATTTCTACAGTATAGGAACATGAGTATAAAGACGTTCTATGATGAGGGATAGAAAGAAGTGCTTGATGTCGGTTTCGAAGAGTTGTAAGAAATTGAAAGCGCGATAACAGATAATTCGGAGTAGAAGTATGCATGATTCTAAACAGAAGAGACAGTGAATGTATTGTTCTTCGTTCCTTCAGACGCATCCATGAAAGTAACTGGAGGGAAAGTGTTATATGGTCAAATTTACGAGTATTGGAGATGAATCGTATGCACACATTATGAACACGTTGTAGTCTCTCAGCTAAGAGTGAACTTACATTAGTTAGCAAGGAATCGCAATAATCAAAACGGGGCATTACAAGCGTCTGAATAAGATTCTTTTTTAGACTAAGTGGTAGAAATTCTTTCATATGGAACAAGGAGTGAAGTTGAGAAAAATATATTTTTTTGCAAATGTGTGTTACTTGAGTGTTCCAATTTAGATCGCTATCCATAAAAATGCCAAGATTTTTTAACTGTTTCACTGTATTTAACAATAATCCCATTCAATATTATATGTGGTATAGTACTACTATCAAGGGTGTTTCGTAAACGATTATGTCCCATTACGATTGCTTGCGATTTCTCTGGATTTAACCTTAATCCAAATTTGTGTGCCCACAGTGAAATCGAATTCAAGTCTTCGTTTATTTTGTTTACTGCGTCACTAGTCTCGTCAGGGTGGAAATGCAAATACATTTGCAAGTCGTCAGCGTACATATGGTATCTGCAGTGTTTTATCATATTAGTCACGTAACGTCATTATTTTATAATATAGATAATGAAGAGTAAAGGTCCGAGAACTGATCCTTGTTGAATTCCAGATTTCACGACACACCATTTTGAAGAATAATCGCATGCAATGACACATTGTTGACGTTCGCGAAGGTAGAATTCAAACCAAGTAACAGAACTTTCAGAAAGATTCAGAAGTCTTAATTTGCATAGAAGGTCCGTGTCAACTGTATCAAATGCCTTACTGAAGTCAAGTAATGTCAGTAATGTTAATTTACAGAATTGGACAAATTATTAGATTAAAACGTTTTCTTGGAAACATAATATAATTCGTCATATCAACTATCAGAATAATTCACAGAGTCTCTATTGTTGTAAATATGATTGTTTACATCTTATGGTATATTTTTCCAATGGTTAAGTATATTTTGTCTGGTTGTGTTAGTACTACTGATGTTTTAATTATATACTGCAGAAGATATTCAAGAGTCTGTTCTCCTATGGCCTGCAAGAAGACCGGACATGAACGAAATTGAAAATCTGTGATCTATACTGAAGAAGAAAGTGAACAAAAAGACGCTTGCAACATAACATGGACTCATTTAAGCATTGTCTGATATCTGGCTAAATGATGCTGATATTCAAAGAAAGTGTCAAACTTTGGTTTCCAGCATCCCAGACAAAATCAACGTGTTAATAAAGAATAAGGGAATGTTCACAAAATGTTAGTAACCTCCAGACTCCATTCTCTATTCATTATATCTGTGCAAAATACATTTTTGTTCATTATTTCTACCGATAAATACAGCCTTGTTACACATATAATTAATTGAGTCTAATAATTTTTCCACGTCTGTACGTTCATCCGTGGCTTCACGTATATCCTCATTCACTTTTAGTAGTGCTGTAGTCGTACTATGTCCATTTCTGAACCCCAAGGGCGCAAATAGCCATAGTAGCTGACGTGCCCTTTTTAAACCCACTAATTAACTATTTCTGAACCCGGATTGGTATTCGTCCAGTAAGGCATGTTCGGTTAGATAGTTCATTATACTCTTATTGACATCAGAAGAATGAAGATATAAAGAAAGAATTAGGAAATATTTAAACTAAGAGACAAAATTGCAGACTATAGGAAAAATTGGTATAACCACGTTCGCAGAATGGAAGGTGATAGCATTCCTCAAAGAGAATTATAGACCTAGACGTCGAAGAAGTCGAGGACGCCCTATTCGGAGATGGATCGAGAAACTTTACTTTGAAGTCGGAAAAGACCATTAATAGTCTAAACTCTGTAACATCTTGTATGATGATTATGAAGAGCTTAAGAATTCGGACCTTGAACATAACGCAGCTACGTATGTTGAAGAACAGAGCATCAGAGAAAACGAACTCTCCCCTACTTCCTTGTAAACAACACACAGAGATATTAGTTAATTAAGAGTACAGAAAGTGGCTGTTCACTGTTAATGTTCCTCGACGTAAAGATATTTTTCTTACTTTGCTATTAAAATAACGTTAATTGGATTACAGATCGACGACCTGGCACACGGAACAAGCGGGGGAGGACCAGATCGTTTTCACTTCCCCCTATACCGAGAAACGTGAAAACACACACACACAGCACAAGACGGGAGCTGTTGCCTTGTTCTAATTAGTTTTCGAATTTGCTCCGTTTCTGTAATTAAGAGGACAATGCTAATGCTCACAGCATGGAAATTGGATTTTTAAGCAGAACTTTCCAATTACAAGTTAAAAAAAAAAACAAGTAAATAAAGATACAAAGAAGCTCTTTCGCTATCAGTTATAATGGAAGTTATCTTACGCTTAGTTCATACTTCCTATCTACTTCCTAGTTGACTCCTCTACGTCATCGAGAATATTTAGTAGTCCGATGGCACTTCTGTTACAACACGGCGATAGATATAGAAATGATAGTGCAGAATATTTTACATAGTATCAATTGATCTCAATGAAGGACGGGAGAGCTGTTTGGACTTTTTCCATTTCTAATTACAGTGAAACCTGTTCAAGACGGAAGTGACATGGTCCTAATTTTTTTCCGTTGTGGACAGGTTTCCGTATTATTCAGGTGTGACTTTAAAATGGAATATTTTGTCATTCATATACATGAAAAACAAAATGGCATGCCGCAAACTGCAAGAAGTATAAAATATTCCATTTAACACTAATCACATTAAATCAGCTTTCTGTCGCTTATTACGTTGGTGAATCAATTTGATTAAAATCTCATTTTCTGTTTAAATATTATCGTAACTCACTAATTAGTCATTAAACATTACTAAAGTTTACTAATCTCATTCTATTTAATATCTAACACTATACTCTAATACTGTACTGCATATCACTGCACATTATTAATTAATTGGACTAGGAGCCATCTTTTAGAAGCCTTGAATTCTGGTTTATCTAATTTCTTTCCCAGTTCAACAGCTTGCTTTGCAGAATAGATCCAGAACTTGGCATGTTCTTTGAAAGGTCATGAAGAACAGTTCATTTATTTTCACATAAACAGTTGCCTTCTGGTTCTTTTTGTGTCACCAATATTGGCCGCATTCCACTCACTTATTATGATCTTTATTTTTTAAAGTGTCACACCTGAGTTTTCCACAACTGTACTTCAATATTATTTCACAAAGACTTTGTTTCTAATTTTCCTTTATCTCGATAACTTTTACTTCATCACTTAATGTTAATGCCACATTTTATGCAACTTTTTTTTTAACCTGGGAATCACTACACTTGCGCTCTGTCCAGCTACGACAGTGTACGGGTGTGAAGCATTGAAAATCTTTGAAGGGACTCGTCTGCCTAGTCAACAGGGTAATAAAATTTATGACCGACAGGCCAACACACCCTCGTATCCTCTAAAATTTTGCAAAGGAAAGTTTTTTTATCTTAGTGACCTACATATTTCATATATTCCTTGAAATTACACGCTGTTTCAAAATATAGTTACAAAATATAGTGTGTCCAAAATATTATTTCCGTTTTGAACAGTAGCAGACAGTTTTCGTTTCCGCATTGGACAGTTTCCGTTTTATTCAGGAAAAATTACGCATGATACATACAAATTTCGCCGGGACCAATAAATTGTTCCGAAATAGACAGGATTCCGGATTATTCAGGTTCCGATTTGAACAGGTTTCACTGTATTACCAAAATTGAAGGGTTCAGAGCCATAATAGACCAAGCGCCATTTAATAAAAACGGAGAAAGCAAGAGTTAAATTTAAGGGGTGACATATGATGATGGAGTCTTCTAGGCTCTGAAAGTTTGTGGCTCAATTCCTGCAAATAATAATTTTAGAATATTTAATTCTTTTAAACATGATATCTCACCCAAATATGGTAATACCAAGAAGATATGTGTCATTTTGAAGCTTGAAATGTCCCCTAGTGCCTGACAATGAGTAAAATAACATTAATATAGTTAATAATTATCCATGGATTTTTTACATGATTTATGCAACATAAAATATTAGTATAAGTTACATATATGGTAATATTTAATTAATGTAAATGAAAATAAAAAATAGTTATATGTCAGGCACTAAAGAATAGTTTTAGCTATAAAACAGTGAAGAAACTGTGACTATCTAAAAACTGCACGAGCTATCATGTTTCAAGTTGCATGTCAAAATTATGAACAAAATAATTTTTATAAACAATTTAGACATAATTTCAAGGGATCTGTTCATCCTCTTTCTGGTACCATTCTCAATTGTAAAAAAAATTTACAGAGCAAAATTATGCAAAACAAAATTTTTTGTATGTAAAGGAGTACATATACCTTAAGTGAGGTACCATAATTTAATGAAGATTGACATATTATTTAGTTTTAATGTGCACACTTTATAGAGAGAGAGAGAAGTAAATCGTCCGGCCATAATTAAGGATGACCACGAGGATCCGGAAATTAATAGCAAATAAATATATTTAATTAAATATGAATATTGTTATGAAAATAAAATGTAATAATTAAGCACCATTGATTATATCAATTATAAAATAAAATCGTATAAGAGGACTTTAAAATTACACTTATAAATAAAAGATTTTATTTAAAATGAGCATATCCTTAATTAAGACCTTCTGAGTGGTATAAATGAAATTGTATAATCTGCAGGGAATCTTTAAGAATTTGCGAGATGATTATTTGAATTTCAAAAGATGGTATTGATAATTGTTTCAAAAATTATATGTAAATTTTGGTAAAGAACTCCGAGCACCAAAAAATAAACCTGTCACTGAACAATTGAAGAGAGGGGTGTTATACTTGGCACTAAGGTAGGGAATACAAGGTTCATAAATGGCCCTCTTTTCATGATCAACCTGATATATATTTCATTGAATTGTGGTAAGCACTTAATTTTAATCCTTGTTTTCTTCGTTTTTAATGTATGGCGCTTGGCCCACTATGGCTCTGACCACTTCAATTGTAACACAAACTTTGGAAAAGTCAAATAGGCTAGCTGTTTGTAACGATCCCCACAGTAGGTTTTCACCTGACGACGAATAGAGATAGTCTCTTCGAAACGTTGTGTTACAAAATTTGAGATCATTTTTATAAGTTCCAATAAGTCAAGTATCAACAAATAAAAATAAATAATATTCAGTCATATGACTTATTTTTAATGTGAAATAATGTGGTAATGACTTTACATATATTATTAACATTGTATATCTTGGAATCTTCAGACATAAATTGACGATATCTTATGAAAACATTGTAATACATATTAAAATGTGTTAAAATGCAAGGGATGTTGTAGTTAAAAAGTTAAAAACATTAAAAAAATTAATGATACATGTGAAGTCACTACATATTTATATAATTATGCATATTTAACTAAAACCAATGTAAATAATTGCTGTAAGTCGCATGTAATATGTAGTGACTTCACATGTATCATTAATTGTTTTAATGTTTTTAACTTTTTAACTATAACATTCCTTGCATTTTAATATATTTTAATGTGTATTACAATGTTTTCATAAGATATCGTCAATTTATGTCTGAAGATGCCAAGATATATGGCGAAAACGTTTACAATGTTAGTATATAATGTAAAGTAACTATCACATTATTTAACATTAAAAATAAGTCATATGATTAAATACTATCTATTTTTATTTGTTGTGTTACAATTTTGAAAATTAGCAATGGAAAAAGTTCAAACAGCTCAACCATTGAATAATATAAAATTATTAATCTTAAACAACAATGTAATTAGATAGAACAGAGATTGGGTGCTGAGAGAAATGTGTTTTCATGAAAGTGTGGTGTACTGTACATTACTACACAAATAGTAATAATTAAATGAGAAGTGAATTGTATATTAGTGATTTATAAGAATTAAATATAACAGAAAATTCAGCTCATAATTTCGCCAGAAATGAGTAAGTAATTTTCAGCAATGAACACACGAAGTAAAATACAATATTTGCTAGCGTAATTTTCTCCCTTGAGTGATTAACACACCGCACAAATATTCGGTACACATTTTCAGAATCTTGTTTCCTTCCCGTAATTTATCCCTATGATAAAAGAACTTGACTCCCCTTCGCGTCAACGTAAGTAATTCTCAACAATAAATGCACGCCGCAAAATACAATATTTGCTATCATAATTTTCTCCCTCGCGTGATTAACACCCCCCCCAAATATTTCGGACACTTTTTCAGAACCTTGTTTTCTTTGTGTAATTTACCCTTCTGTAAAAAAAAAATGAACATTCCTTTTCCCTTCAGGACAACCTTTTGTCATGGTTCCAAGTATCGTAAAAATATGCATGATTACGAGTAAGTCAACGTCATTCATTATTTTAATTTAATTTAATTTAGGTAGGTCTATGCTATCTTATTTTATTTTTAATTTATTTTAATTCAATTGAATTTATTTCAATTCAATTCCATTTATTTATTTATTATTTATTTATATTTTTACTAGTCCATCAATCTATATTTTATTGCATCTACTTTCATATTATCCCATTTTCCTTGAGATTATCTCTGTTTATAACATTTCACTGTTGTAATATTATAAATGAACTCACTATAAAGGTCACTGCTTACATTAACAAGGCACATGGCCTTCGAAATTACGATTTTACTACAGTTTAGTATACACAGTCACGAAGCTTGAGTTGTGAGGGTATTAGGAACAATAGACTGTGCCGCTACTATTTCGCATTGTCTGTGATGAGGCGATAGTAGCGATCCTACTAGATGGCAACTATCTATGGATGCATATTCCCTACGTATTGAGCTTCGTGACTGTATATACTAGACTGTGATTTTTCTATGATTCCGAAGGCCATGATGACATAATTGGGAATTAAATTAAATGACTTTATTTTAAATGCATATTAGTTTGGTAAAATACAAGCGAATTAAATGTGATTTAACTTCCGTGTTAAATTTAAATTACAATTAGTTTATTGTGGGTTACATGTTGGTGGAATCGGCCCTTAGTATTAAACATTAATTTGATTAGTAAATGAATTGTTTGATGTTTTTATAAACATTTTATCCTCTAAATATAATAAACTAGTAGCTTGTGCAGCAAATGCTGCAAACTAAGTTCATTAGACGTTCAAATAAACATTTTTCAGATTAATTTTCAATGAAGAATACCACACATTCTGAATGTTATTTGCTTCGATAATAATGAAACGTACTTCCTCTGAATAGTTTTTTTATTCGAAATACTTGTTCTTGAACCTATCCACCTTCAGTTTTTGAGTTTCAACGCGAAAACGCAAGTAACAATGTCAGGATGATCAGTGGGTTTTTCATGTGGGAGTAAAGCAATAGCTATTCAGGTCATTGTGAATTGTAGGCGAAAGTTTAAAAAATATCAAGTTTTCTATGCTTTCGAACAACAAACATAGCATCTTGGTATAGCTGCTGCATGGAGAGCTTGAAATGTAGATGATAGAATCATTTTATCCTGCTAATAGATCTTGCTGAAATGATCGGGATACTACAAAATTTTGTAGGCCTCTTATTTTATCAGTAAATAGGCTTAATACCTTTTGGTCTTTCCTTAGTAACTGTAATTTTTGTGCTCTCTCGAGCCAATACTGAAGAGAATGACGCATATAAATATCTACACCACATCGCCATTAAATATATGAAAAAGACCCAAGCCCACTTGATTAATAACTATAAAAATTTCATTTTTATTAACAATATTATTATCTTGCGTAAGTTTTACAGTTTTCAGTAAGATACACTGTATATACTATGTAGCCGCCACTCAGTAAATTATAGAAATGAAGATCTAATTTAAGATATCCTCTACATCTACTTATATAACCCCAAAACGTTTCACTTTCATATCATTAATATAGCATTAATATGTATAATTAATGAAAAATAGTCACATCATGGCATTAACTATAATAATATTTCATTTATAATGGTAATAATAATGTCATCAAACCACCTCAAGTTTTGTAGTTTTTAATATCGAATACACAGCTGTATTCAGAAAATTACACACCACAGAATCAGACCTGTAAATTATTTTTAGTAAGTCTTAAAGTTTTTAATAATCAATTATTGAATTTGAACTCTAAATATGTCAGCATTCTTGCAGATCATGGCCTTCCTGTAATATTGTTTACTGTAGTTGTGTTTTGTTTTATTCTGAAATGCAATTAATG
Source organism: Periplaneta americana (assembly GCF_040183065.1). Lineage (NCBI taxonomy): Eukaryota > Metazoa > Arthropoda > Insecta > Blattodea > Blattidae > Periplaneta > Periplaneta americana. The sequence goes on from NC_091127.1 coordinate 48,324,924, forward strand.
ACGACAGATGGATTTTAGAAATTAGGAAAATTATGTTGAAAAATTGACATTTCACTTAAAACTACTATTTTTCTGAAAAACTTTGGGTCCCAAGCTTCAAAATGACGGGTCATTTATTAAAATCCGTTCAGCCGTTTTCCTGTAATTTCCATTACCAGTTCAAATTATATATATATATATATATATATATATATATATATATATATATATATATATATATATATATAGTTTTAAAGAGAATTAGAATAATTCATCCTTCACTAAACGTGTACACCTATAGGTACAGAAGTCTTCTGAGTTTTACTAAGAAACTGGAAGCATATTTTACCTTCTGTTTTATTCGTTTATGTAAAAAAAGACGACATCACGGAGGTTTGAAACCTGAAATCTCGAGTTATTTCCCTCTTTTACGATTGAAGCAAGCTTTCCCTGCTTATGTAGAATTACAGAGAGAGGAAAAACTTATAAACATTTATCATATGAATATGAAACGCCATTAAAAGTACAGCCTGCAGGGAAGAGCCACTAGGAGACAATATAAAAGTAGGTCACCGGCTGGAAAAATTATATTCGCCGACCCCCTCGGAGAATTAAGCCCTGAGTTGACTCTAACTCACCGAGTTTAGCAGTCCACTTCGCCTTATTATTATTAGTCTTTACATGCGAACAGCTAGCAATGCAGATGTGGAGCGCTCTCAAGAAGAAAAAGAGCTTTCATTTAAAAACAGAAAAGTTAGTTCTACTCGTACATCACGACCAGACTATTTGCTACTGTCTTGAACATTTTATGCTCCATCATTGATGACTCTTCAGTAATTCTGTTCTATTCTTCTTCATAAATACAAGATGTAACAAAATCCGTGTACTTCTCTTTGAGCAGTATTATTCTCCTAGATACAATCGTAAAATATTGAACAGTTTCCAGTTAACCATAAACGTTACGGAAAAAGAAATGGGATTAGAAAGAAGTAAAACTCTAAAACCAAAAACCACAAGTCGTCAAGAAAATCATATCGTCACCTGAATGCAAGAACTAGGTAACATGATTTTTCATATTTTGTGACATTGCCTATTTTCTTATTTATTGCACTAGGGAATATATTTCGTTTCCTTTTACCTATTTGTTATATTGGAAAATAGATGTTGCTGGTATCGTTCGATCAGTTACCTAGTTCTTGCATTACAATTTGTGCGATTTTTGCTATGCTATAAAAGAGGTAACTAAAAACGTAAATTTCGAGTTACCCAGTTCTTGCATTCACGTGACGATATTACAGTAGTTTAAGGGGAGAGGATGGTATATTTTAAAACTTTTTTCCTATTTGGTATAAAATATTAATTGTTTGTATGTAGAGAGCTCATAGCTGTGGCAACTCAACCAAATAAAAATATAAAAAAAAATTATTTGGGGGCCCAAATTTGAAAAAAAATGTACCCAATGCAGGATTGTACTAAAACCGATATATCTAAACCGTTTTTAAAGATAGATTCAAACAGTGTTTTTGCAATGTACTTGCAAAGGCATGTTCTACAAACTGTCAGTAACAGAATTTTGATATTAGTCCCTACGTTTGTAAAATAAACGATTAAAATTTAATAACAATTTTCTGATTTCCTTTCTTGCAAACAAACGGACGTATTTTTAAAATGAAATCAATTAACAAAATTCTGTTACAGAGAAAAGTTTCCTAATAGTTTAAAGAATATGTGTTCTAAATTTCATGCATGTATCTTTAATAGTTCAGAAATTACATCCATTGTTGTCTGACAATGTAGCAAAAAAAAAAAAAAAAAAACATGAAGTTATTGGAAACCGATAAAAGTGGGCGTGTGATTTAAAAATCCATGGCGCAGGAAGTTTAAAAATGACGTCTCAACATCCGATAAGGGCACAAATATCCACAGAATGTTATCCAATGCATTCCACACATATCAAAGGGTATTTTAAAGAAAAAATTTTTTTTTTTTTGAAAATTTAATTTACCAGAAACAACAATAAAAGTGGGCGAGTGATTTAAAAATCCATAACGCAGGAAGTATAAAAATGGCGAGTCAACATCCGATAAGGGCACAAATACCCACAAAATGTTATGCTATGCATTTCACACATATTACAGAGTATTTTAAAGAATTTTTTTTTTTAATTTACTCATTTTTCACCAAAAAATACCATCCTCTCCCCTTAATAATGTATTCAACGAAGGAGAATTCGTAAAACGGCCATTAAAAAAGGTTTCTGCGCATGTGGTGATATGGTGTCATGTTATGTTAAAGCTAATTTTCTGATTATAAAGTTGATATATATATATATATATATATATATATATATATATATTAGTAGTTCAAATTAATACAGTTACACCCTTTCACCCTAGAGTGAGCCGTTCAGAGCAGAAGTGGTATAAGTCAAAATTTGGTGATGACGTTTAAAGTAAAAATTCTGTAAAATATAGCGCAAAGCAGCAATTAATATGTCCTTCGTGCTATCCACTGACAACTAATAGTTTAAATAAATTGAATGTTAATTGCTACTTTCCGCTGTATTTTACAGAATGTTTACTTTAAACCTCATCATCCACGATGAAAGAGTAATGGAACGGAGAAGAATTCTCTCCGGCGCCGGGATTTGAACCCGGGTTTTCAGCTCTACGTACTGATGCTTTATCCACTAAGCCACACCGGATACAACCCCGACGCCGGTTAGAATCGTCTCAGATTAAGCTCCAACTCTTGGGTTCCCTCTAGTGGCCGCCCTCTGCACTACGTCATAGATGTCTATGAACGCATGACCGAAGTCCATACATGTGCTGAGGTGCACTCGGTATGAGTGACTAGTTGGCCGGGATCCGACGGAATAAGCGCCGTCTTAAATCACGAAGTGATTTACGCATATCATATATATTTTGATGTACCGAAGTACATATGATATCTCCATGCAGATATTCTGCGTCATCATACGATGAAAGAGTAATGGAACGGAGAAAAATTCTCTCCGCCGCCGGGATTTGAACCCGGGTTTTCAGCTCTACGTGCTGATGCTTTATCCACTAAGCCACACCGGATATCACCCCGACGCCGGTTAGAATCGTCTCAGATTAAGCTCCAACTCTTGGATTCCCTCTAGTGGCCGCCCTCTGCACTACGTCATAGATGTCTATGAACGCATGACCGAAGTCCACACATGTGCCGAGGTGCACTCGGTATGAGTGACTAGTTGGCCGGGATCCGACGGAATAACCGCCGTCTTAAATCACGAAGTGATTCACGCATATCATACTGTATATATTATTTTAATGTACCGAAGTACATATGATATTTCCATGCAGATATTCTGCGTCATCATACGATTTTGACTTACACCACTTCTGCTCTGAACGGCTCATATAATTTTGATAGGCTTATAGCAAATAGCTATTACTGAATCAGTGTATGTTTGACTAATTTGTTGAATTTTCACTTATATATGTATATATTTTTTTTAATTTTAGTAGGTTATTTTACGACGCTTTATCAACATATAAGGTTATTCAGCATCTGAATGTGATGAAGGTGATAATACCGGTGAAATGAGTCCGGGGTCCAGCACCGAGTTACCCAGCATTTGCTCATATTGGTGTGAGGGAAAACCCCGGAAAAACCTCAACCAGGCAACTTTCCCCGACCGGGAATCGAACCCGGGCCACCTGGTTTCGCGGCCAGACGCGCTGACCGTTACTCCACAGGTGTGGATCATTTTTATATTAAAGTGATACATAAAATAGGTTACCCAAATTTGGAAATTTTAGTATAAGAAATTAAAAAAATAGCGTTAGGGATTTAATTGTTAAAGAATATATGTTGATTTAATATGTGTATGTATTTGTATGATTTAAATTGTTAAAATTGAAATTATATTTTTAAAGTTAATTTATTCTTATAATTTTTTTCTTGACCCACTTTGTGTCAAATAATTATCTTTGTGTTAAGTATGTGTTTAGATAGCTCCCTGAGCACGAGTTTTTACTCCTTCAGGGAAGAATTAAGATTGTATTTTTGTACATGTTATTTTACTAACAATAAAGAACAATACTAACAATAAACAACCTAGTTCTACAAAACGTATTATAAATATTGGTAGAGAGAAGTTTGATATTTTAATTAACCAAAGAATTCACCCCGCTTTATCAGCAATACTTCTAATTACCGGTTATGCAAGTATTGGCCTGCACAATGTCCAGACTTTATACATATTACCTAGTGAGAGTGCTCTCCGGGTTGACACGATTGTAGTAGACCGTCAGAACGATTTCTTGCACATCATAAACCTCATGTGCTTAAAGTATAACAAATCAGCTTGCACATAAACATGCTTTGATTTGAAGTCGTGCCATATATTTACGAATCAATAGGACATAAATCTAATCTACACGCAGCAGAATTTCTTGTCTCACTTTTTTCCTGCCATATTCGTAAAAATTTATTACCTTGTCGGTACCCAACAATATAAGCAATATTAATAACACCGCTAAGCTAATACTCTCTTCTCTTTAGTATAATGTGCATTTTATAAGGTGTTCGTTCTGCTTTTGGAGGTATAACTTTTGGTTTTATAGCTCAGAAGTGTGTGCATGCTTCTGAGTGTTCGGTTTCCTAATAACTGCTTTATTTTTTGTTTTATCCCGGATATATAATTCCACTGCGGCGCTATAAAATTTTACGTTCAAATGTTATCACGAAATGAGATAAACACCTAAGAGCCTAGTTTAGTGTCACAGCACTACAGATAGTATTGAGAAAATTCTGGTACAATATCCAAAGAACTTAACATAACACACATTTGCAGTTTATTACAGTATTCTTGGAATGGCAACCATGACATCGATTTAGTACCTCGGTTTATCCGTCTCCCAATGTATTGGTTTGCTCTCCAAATATATAGAATTTAACAAAGCTTAATCGAATTCGCTTATGTCGCAATACTGTGTAAAAGTGGATTTTCATTGTGATCTTTCGAATTGAATGGAGGAATCAAATTGCGACTGGTAGCTTTCCAATGATGGCGACCACTTCCAATGATGGCGACCACAATAACTATTAAATCTGGTTTCTTCTAATTCTTGTTGGCTGAAGGACCTTAATGTGAGATCTACGCAGTGTTAAGTTCACAGGTAAGAAGAAAACCATAATATTTACTCAATTATAATTTTATTGAAGTGTTTCAGTTTTGGAACACTAAGAACGGATCTAAAACCTATATTTTTCCCCGAAACAAACCACTATTCATACGTATATATTTATTTTTTACAATAGTTACAAACTTACTTTCATACGTAGCACTGCACGAAAACCAGAATATGCATATCTGTTAAATATTATATATGGTTTCATATAATATTTAACTAAATAATAACTTTGAATTTTGCATTAAACTTTTTATACAATTAAGTTTATAGCGACATACGGTTATGCAGCAAAATGTACCAATCATTTAAAATATACAAAATAAAACTAAGAATATCACGATATACAGAAGTAAGGAAATATAAAAATTGAAGTACCTACAGCGTGTCGGGCTACTGCGCACTTCCACTGTGAATTTATACTTTCAATATACGTTGAAAGTGATGTCCACGAACATAAAAAAAGTTCTGGACCTGTTTAATTCTATTTTGAAACATTTTCACCAGTTCTTGTTGTGCACATTTTGCTGCTCCCCGTAAATAAAACTCCGGAGATGTCAAGCGTGGGGGCCATAGATTGTTTAGAGGTAATATCAGTCAAAAGTTCCATAACTTTTGTATTTTGTGCCGAACACTATCAAAAATGCCTGGTGTAGTGAGTACTGCCTGACAGGCTGCCAGAATGCATTCAAGGAAAGTTAGTTCATTATGCACAGCAGTTGAATACGACAAACACTATAAGTGTCCCCAAAGGTAAAAGTCTAGGGAGGGCCCAGCAATTGGTCCACCTTTAACAATCCAGAGCCCAATATAATGTGCATGAAGGTGCCTGAGACGACAGGAAATCATTTGCGGGTGCTAAGAGGTATTCAGGTCAACATAAATTTAGTGCGCAATATGATTACTTTGTTAACAATTGTAACCGGAGTCTCACATTTTCGTCCAGTGATCAAGGCATGTCAGCATGCACTAACATTAATAAAAGTTTGGATAATTAAGTAATTATGCATTTCTATACCCATGTTGCAAGACACTTTTTTCCTTCTCTCTATATGAGGAATCCATTCCTGAAGTTTTGCCTTCGATACATCCTGTATAGTGGAGAATAACTGATAAATTCCTTAGAAGTGCTAAAAAATAGTTGACAGTAGATGTTAATTTATTTACATTGTACGTTACATACCGATGGCTAAGAAATAATACCTCGTATCTATGAATTTGCAGGTGAAAAGAAAGCAGTTTTAAAAATTATTTTTTATCAAAATGGACAAACTTTTTATATAATGTTTCTACTTTACAAGGTCTTCTACTCGAGAACAAATATTAGTTAACTGTTCAATTTTTTGAACATAGTAATAATGTACCGTCGGGCGGGGTGACTTTGTGCCATTCGCGCATTTCATAAAAAAACGTAAGGAAGTAGTCTTTAAAACCGTCACAAGGTTTTAGATACTACTAAACGTAAGGAAATAGACTTTAAAACCTTGTAACGGTCTTAAAGAATACTTCCATACGTTTTTCGCGAATGGCACAAAGCCACCCTCATGGCACAAAGTCACCTCTCGCGACGGTAGTTGAACTATGTAATACGTAGTAAAATTAAATGAACATTTTTGTAATTACGAGGTATCAATTCTTAGACATCAGTTGTTAGGTATGTTCATATTACTTTTCCTTAAGAATAACACGTCTAGAATTGCGCATAGTAAACATTAAATGAGCCGTTCAGAGCAGAAGTGGTGTAAGTAAAGTAAACATTCCGTAAAATACAGCGCGAAGTAGCAATTAATATTCAATTATTTAAACTATTAGTAGTCAGTGGATAGCAAGAAGGCCATTTTAATTGTTACTTCGCGCTGTATTTTGCAGAATTTTTACTTTAAACCTCATTACCCATTTTTGACTTACACCATTTTTGCTCTGAACAGCTCAAATACAAAACCTGCTTTTTGGTTGAAAACATAAATGTAGTAAATATGAAATTAACACGATCATCTGATGGCACTAGCTTTTGCTCCCGCCGATAGGTAGAACTTAGAAGTTCAATTTTCTAAACCCAAATTATACTGACTGTTTTTCGGTTAAGCTGCATACTATACAAGAAGCTGTATTTACTTCTCTTCTGAAGTAAGTCATGCCAAACAAATGTACCAATCTCAATATAGGCCTACAAGGTATAATCAATATATTTCCGAACTGCGCTTGTATTTATTGTATCGTTAAACATACATGCGAGTGTTACTAAAGATCATTGCTTCCATGCCTATTGAATCAGTCTTTCTAACAACGTCATATTGTCTCTAAGAATTGAGCTTCTATGCGTTATTTTGTGCAAACATGTCAAAGCTCTATTGCTGTTTTTTTCCTGGAATCACTCCATATACTCCTTGTAGCTAGTCTTCTTCTCTGCCTTTCAAGTGATGTGTTTAGTATAGATTCCACGAATTTCCGTGGTTCTAGATGACTCCCATTTTCCTATGCTGTGCGTGTTGTCTACATTCAGGCTAGTCCGGGAACTTATTGATTGCCCCTTGTAGACCATTGGAAGCCAAGTCTACAATTTGAACACCATACTTTCTGTAAATACACTATTTTGTAGTTCTGCCTCACAGTAATTTTCACTACAATCGTTCCTTCTTGTATCGGAGCACCGTTGAAGCAGCCGCGCGCATAAGACAGTGCGGTACGTTATTCGACACCCTATAATTAGCAGACGCTGCTGTCTTTAGCACTGTTGGCAATACCTCCTCGACTGATCTGTTTATTCCCTTTCCCACAGCGAAGATAATTATCAACCTGAGTTTCCGAAGCCTTTCCATCCTCTAGAATATCCTACAATTACTCACACGCGATATCGCATAAAATCTTTCATTACAGTTAATACGAATATTTGAATAGGATAAAATTTCAAGTAAAATTCATACGTAGCAATTATAGCAGTTCATTTCCCACTTACAACATGACGTTTCTATACAAAGTCTATTATGCCGCCATCTTGTTTGCATGCGCGTTAATGATTGGGCTATAAATGTCTTGGTAATTTATGTTAATGACTGTACCTTTGTGACGCTGGGGGGTATCATAACCACAACAGACAAATGAGGTAGGCGGACAACTCACCTGCAACGAAAAGAAAACACATTTAAGAACAGGCAACACTCTGGTAACATTGCATTTGCGTGGAGAAGGCATGCAAGCATGCAACTGCGTATTTCTCCTACATGTTCTAACTTAATCTACGAACTAAAACTATTTTATGGTTATAATTATCACTCTCCGCTATTTACGCGTCACTGCATACTATATAATGTTCTTCAAACGTTCAAATGACAAATTTCAATATAATATGAGGTGTGACTCGTAGTTAAGGCTCCGGTGCGAAGCTGTCTCTACAGATATCGTCTAAAGTTAGTCTAGAATCAAACTGCACCTTCTCCAAAATCATGAAAAATGGGGTTAAGATATGGGATTAAGGTCGTATGTAGTCAAACTGCACTTTATCTGCTTTAAGTGGAGACTCCACTGAAAATCATGAAAATTTAAAAAAATTCTATTGCCTATTTTATTTCTTTAGAATGTACTACATTTTCGCACCCCAAACTGATTTAATTCAATTCTGTTTACAAATATTTAATTTTTTTTAATTAAGGCTGTAAGGAGGCGTGGCATTAAAAGAGTTGTCAAAATTATTTTTTCATCAAAGAATTCTTTTCACAAATTTATGCTTACAAATCTAATAACTTTTTATTCTAAAGTTGGCTCCCTGAAGTTGCTAGATGAATATAGCGGAAGACAATTTTAGTAGGTATGGTCTGCCCTGTACAATAGATCGCAGGCTCCAATTATAAATCTGCAATACTCCCTGTGAAACAAAGCTGAGAGGCATAGCCTGGACGAGAATCTGTTGTGTCTTGATTTCTCAGTGGTTATTATCCTTACGCCTAAGCACATCTTACCAAAACTTGCAAGATTTTGCGTCTAGAAGCTTACATTAAAAAGAAAGTATATATTTCATTTGCTAGGAAGATGAGCTGACAACAAGGTGGAAGTTTTCTTGGAAAACCATAAAACTTAATAAGTGTTTCGCACTGTTTCAACTTTCAATAGAGGTAGAATAGGTCACTGTCCTCATATCTCCATCTCTTTCTGAAGTGTTTATGGTTCACAGTCAGAAAATAACAGTACTATTGTGCTTTAGAGTAAGGAATTTCCAAGAGAGGAATATTGTCGGATTTTTTAGTATGAGTTTGTATTAACAAAATAATAATTAATATCAACTACAACCGGTCAATTTTAATCGACTCGATTATTCGATTAAATATTTTTGATCCCTTAATCTTACAACAGAAATTTATCGATTAATCGATTAAATCCCACAACACTAATTAAAATACATTTTCAGAACTTAAAGAATATTTTATATGCAATTCAAAAAACCAAAATTTATCTGTTTATTTCGGTGCGTAAGAAACAACTGAACCTATGTTTCTTCTACAATAGTTAATTTAAATAAACTCCAAAGAAATTTTCAATAACAATGTAATAAAAATCTGAAATGCTGCAAAACTAGTAAGAATGTATAATGATTTGTATAATGATTTATTTTAGCTGGCAGAGTTAAGGCCGTAAGGCCTTCTCTTCCACTCAACCAGCAAAAAGTGTATATACATATGCATGAACTTACAAAGAATTCAAAAATTTGATTTAGATGAGAGTTACATGTATACAAGAGTTATTTACGAATTAAACAACAAAATACTATGAACTATTAATTAAACACTGAAATAAACTGTGTAGCAGAATTAAATTAAAATACATAGAATGTTAATATATTTCAAATGATATTAGATAATAGAAAGAGATTATTATGAGACAACTTTGAAAATGCAGCACAATCAGGATGATGTCTAAAGAAAAAAGCAACAGTGTAGTCAGTAATATTTTAAATCAGTATGATTGGAGTGAAATGCTAATAAGGTTATCTTTTAAGCTGTTCTTAAAGGTGTTTGTTGTCTTGCAGCCCCTAATACTTTGTGATAAGGAATTCCATTGACGCGAGGTGGATATTGTAAAAGATGAGGAATAACAAGATGTTCTATGAAGAGGTATATTTAGCGTGCCACAGATAAGTGATCTGGTATTTACGTCGTGGTTAGAGTATAGATAAGAGAAACGAGACGAAAGTAAGACGTGAAAGTGAAAGCATATGTCACCCACGTATCAACGATTTTTAGTAATAGCAGTATTGTATTTAACGACGCTTTGAAATGCAGAGGTTATTCAGTGTCGAAAATCAATATGGGTGAGAAATTTGCGACGAATTTAGCGTCCAGCATTCTACAAGATACAATCAGTATATTTCCGAACTGCAGTTGTATTTATTGTACCGTTGAACATATATGCGCGTGTTACTGAAGATCACTGCTCCCGTGTCTGTTGTGTCAGTTTATCAAACAGCGTCAGATTGTCTTTAAGAACTTACTGATTTTGTACAAACAAGTCAAGGAACTACTGCGACTTTGCCTGGAATCTCTTCCTATATGCCTTATGGCTAGTCTTCTTGTCTGCCTTTGAAGTCGTGCATTTAGTATAGATTCCAGATGTTCCCTAAGTTCTAGATAACTTCTCCATTTTCTACGTCTTGTGTGTTGCCTACATTCAAGGCAGTCTGGAAAGTTATTGACTGCCTCTTGTGTAAGGGACAGGAATCTTTAAGGTCTCGGTAACGACACGTGGGCCACAGATTTACTTCCTTCGTGGAAGAAACCATGCTAAGAATTTTATTGCTTTTTATATCCATCGTCCTCCTTCCAGTTTAAATCTGGGATCCTCGATCCAATGGATAGAACAGAAACCAATGAGGACAACATGGATTTTTTAAGTGTTGTATACTGAAGTTCATGTCATGAGAATGAAAACAAACACATCAATGGACTCAATCTTTTCTTGAGACGAAATTATATAATAACTGGGTCACTGTGTACCAGAAATTTCAGTTGGCAACACTGATTCCTTCCTCAGGTGACCGGTCGATCCCTGCTTGATAACACCCTCCAGTGTCGACAATCTTTCCATCACGAAACACGTCAGGCGAGAATCGTCTGTTACACTTAGTGGAGGGAATTTAATTTCCTGAGTGATAATCTGTTGGCAGTAATAAAACGCTACCGGTACTGGGATGTTGTGCTGGTGGTATCACGACTAGGGTTTCACTTTCTCGGCCGTATAATTGGACCCCAAGACAAATTTCATTGCGGTCTCGATTGCAAATACAGCCGTCTGCTTGATTACTATGATAATCAAGGAGTTCTGTTCGTTAGTTACACGTTGTTTTTGCTAGATCTATTTCAGTGAAGAATATATTACTATATTGCAGATCTCCAGAACTTTACTGATGTGAATTTGATTCACATTTCATTTCCTTTTCCCATATATCACTAGCAGGAGATATTTATTACACATGTCTTCATTTTATTTAGTAAACATCTGAGATGCAACTACACGTCCAGTGAAAGCAATTTATAACATTAAGATATGAAGACAAAATATTTTACCTACTCAAGTCAATGCTATGTTTAGACTAATTCGTTAATCTGTGTTGTTAATTTCAAATAAAAATTAATATTTTACTAAAAATGGATTTCATATACACCATTCCCGGATAAATTAACTTGTGGCATTTTGTGGGAAATATCCTATTTTAAGTAAAAATTTGTACAGTAGAACCTCTATTATCCATGGTAATGAAGGGGTGGACTGAGCGGTAATTCGAAAAAAATCAGATAATCCGTACTATAAAAGATTTTAATAAATTAAGTGCATATTACTTAGACCTAGGTGTATATTTCAGTAATTTTCTACATGCTCTTATGTTTAAGACGCTAGTAAGTGGATCAGAAGTTCACAATTTAAATCCTGTTGTCAATAACGGGTTTTGAGTGCGAAGGGAATTCTTATGATGGTTGTCTGAGGAAAAAAGGACTAGAGATCTCGTGTTGTAGATTTACATTCCCGTACTTTATACACTTTATCTTTGTTCTTTTACTAAATAGCGCACAATGGTAACGCCAATTTAGTATTCTGATTCGACATAAGCTATAGAACTTTCCCAAACCTCTCAATTACTTGTACTTTTTTTCGATTCTAAGCACAACATATTTCCTTTTGACACTCATGGAAGACATTTTACATAGAAGTTAAAGAGTACGACTTCTCGAACAGAAGAACAAAGATCAAATGGTGCACGGATTTGCAAATTGTGTGAAAGTTACTGAGATTATTTCTTTGAAAGCAGATAGCGACTATTTTACAAGTTGAAAAAAACACCCCCTCCCACAAGTAATAGTGACTGATCTTGTTGCCGGAAGTACACGGAAGCATTCCTCCGACATATTGCGTAATGGTAAAGGCTTCTAGAAAAAACAGGGCGAGAAAAACGGTCGGATAATCCGCAGATCGGTTAATAAGGTGACGAATAATCGGGGTTCTACTGTATAAAGAATAAGTCAATTCAAAGGATAAACAAATTTAAATATTTCGGGCACAAATTATCAATTTTTAAACAAGACATTTCTCATAGAATTTGTGAATACAACAAAATAATCAGAGTAATTAACATAACATTGACGTTTTCCTGATAGAACAGTCAACAAAAAAAAGGCTTATATAAAACATTAGCAAATCACTTTTTAAATCAGTTTCTTTCGTATTGACAATAAGGTTATTTATTTATTTATTTATTTATTTATTTATTTATTTGAATATACAATTTCTTGAACCCTACTTTACCCGAAAGTACATTAGGGTTATAGTTATAGCCTGAGTTCATATTATTATAATGAGAATTCTTTTGACAATAAAGTTAATAGAAGGGGTAAACGACTTTATATATTTCGAGTACAAATTATCATTTTTAAACAATAATTCAGACATTTCTCATAGGATTTGTGAATATAGCAAAACAATCGGAGCAATTAATCTAATATTGACGTCTTCCTGATACAACAGTTAATAAACAAAAGAGCTTATATAAAACATTAGCAAGACACTTTTTAAAATCAGTTCTTTCGTAATGACAAAGGGGTTTTTGTTTGTATTTAGTATTTATTGCTACATACAATACAAAATAAATACATATTATTGCTGATGTAGAGCACACAAGTTTGAGTACGCTCGCGTTCGGGAGCGGTTCCTATACATACCAACCATTTTGTACTAAATGGAACATAACAAAGTTTCAATAAAATTACAAAACCAATACAGTTACTATAAAACAGGGACAATTACGAAGATAAATGTAGAGAATAAAGTCAAGAACAGGATATAAGTTCGAATGAAATTCATAGTATATTGAAATCAAGAAAAATAAGTAAGGGACATGAATACTAAATAATTTTTTAATTGTTTTTTCATAAATTTATTAAACTCAAAATAACCTTGGTCAAAATTTATTATCAAAATAGAGTTGTACAATCTTGGCTTGCAACTCTGGCATGATTTATTCCAGTGGTTGTGTAACGTTTAGGTTCAACTAAAGGACATGTCAAATATCTTCTGGTAGGCTAAACATGTTCTTCTTTATATTTCAATCGATTTTATGACAATATTTTAACAATGTAGATGTATATATTTGTTCAATATGGAAAACTTTGAAATCGGAATAAATAAAATTTGTTGGGTAATCAATTGACTTGTTTAAGACAATTTTAATTATCCACTTTTGGAAGAAATTTTCCACCTGAAGGTGCAAGTTTCTTCTGTAAGTGTGAAATAGCATTTTAAATCCAGACAAATGCCTACTGAGTTGTTGAATAAGTTAAACGCCCGGAAACTATGGGAGTCCCAAGATGTGTTCGTATAAATTAGATCAAAATAAAGTCCATGGGACTATTTGTTAAGTTCAGAATACGACTCTAAATGAAATTAAAATTGTTAAATAATAAGAATAACAGTAACAGGAAGTCTAACTTCGGGTCTTTTTTGACCCCACACCATATTTGAGTATTTTTGCATTATTTTACTCAACTTGTGATTGTATTACTATAGCCTAAAAAATTATTAGTGTCCCAAGATGTGTTCGTATAAATTAGATCAAAATAAAGTCCATGGGACTATTTGTTAAGCTTAGAATACGACTCTAAAGGAAATTAAAATTGTTAAATAATAAGAATAACACTAACAGGAAGTCTAACTTCGGGTCGTTTTTGACCCCACACCATATTTGAGTATTTTTGCATTATTTTACTCAACTTGTGATTGTATTACTATAGCCTAAAAAATTATTAGTGTTCTTTAAATATTAGTCTGTAAAATTGTATCAACTTCTTTTGTTTCTGGCTAAGTGGAAGAGAGGCCTGATGGTCTTAACTTCGTCAGAATAAATAAATATTATTAAATATTATTTTATTGTTAATATCTGCATCCATATATTCTGAAACGTTCCAGGAACCTAGATTATGTTATCCTTGGTTATTTTAGTTTCCTTTATGATTAAAATTATTTCATAATTATGTACTGATTATTTTTTCATGTTTATTGCTTGGGTCGTGGATAGCCCCAGCTAAAGAACATGTCCTTATTTTCTAGTTGTATATATTTTGCTGTGATAGTTGCTCATGGTATTCCTATGTTAGCAGAAGAGGAGATGATATTAAGGGATATGCTACTGGAGCTTAAATAACAGCTGTGAGCAGTATATGGGATGAAGGTTATATGCAAACAAGACCAAGACTATGGTCATAGGAAAAAAAATAAAGAAGATAAACTTTCTAATTCTAAATTAGGAAGTAGGGGAAGTGGACAGCTTCAAATACTTGGGATGTCCTATAAGCAGTAACATGAGCTGTTGCCGAGAATTCAAAAGGAGAATAGCAATTGCCAAGAAAGCTTTTAATAGAAAAAAAGAGCATCTTCTGCGGACGTCTGGAAGGAAGAGACCAGTGAAGTGCTTTATATGGACTGTGGCATTGTATGGAGTAAAAACAAGGACATTACGACGAAGTGAAGAGAAGCAAATAGAAGCATTTTAAATGCGGATATGGAGAAGAATGAAACGTGTGAAGTGGACAGACAGAATAAGAAATGAAGCTGTGTTGGAAAGAGTGGGTGAAGAAAGAATGATGCTGAAACTGATCAGGAAGAGAAAAAAGAATTGGTTGAGTCAATGGCTGAGAAAAAACTGCCTACTGAAGGATGCATTGGAAGGAATGGTGAACGGGAGAAGAGTTCGATATCAGAAGAAGATATCAGATGATAGACGACATTAAGATATATTAGTCATATGAGGAGACAAAGAGGAAGACAGAAAATAGGAAAAATTGAAGAAACCTGGGTTTGCAGTGAAAGATCTGTCTTTGGCAGAACACTGAAGTCGGCATGGGTAGAGTAGTTTGTATAGCTCTAGGTTGCGAGTTCGATCCCTGTCCAGGTAGATGGCTTAAATGCGACAGGCTCATGTCAGTAAATTTACTGGAATGTAAAAGAACTCCTGCGGGACAAAATTCCGGCACACCGGCGACGCTAATATAACCTCGGCAATTGCAAGTGTTGTTAAATAAACCATAATTTAAATTTAGAGCACTGAATGAATGAGTGGTTTGTTGCAAGCAAAGTGAACATGCACTTTGAAAAGCGAATAAATGAAACAAATACAGCAAAAACTGCCATGGGCTATGGGTAGAATGTTGTTGGCTCAAGAGTAACATTTGTATTTGTAAAATTAGGTTCTTGTTGTTTCAACTGCAATAGATGATGAGACTAAATCAATTAATTAATTTTCTAAACATACTAATTAAAACTTGATGCAGTAACAATTTCCTTTATGTGTTTGATTTCAAGAAAAGTGGAAATATTTTGTGATAAAAAATAAAAACACAGATGTCATTAAACTCATAATTACATTAATTAGTTCAGCCATTGTTTAAACATAGTAAGTAATTCTAGATGCAACACAATTTTTAATTTGCATTAAGCTCTAAAACTAAATAATGTAATTATTAGTTCAGTCATTGTTTAAACATAGTAAGTAATTCTAGATGCAACATAATTTTTAATTTGCATTAAGCTATAAAACTAAATAATGTACTTATTAATTCATTCATTGTTTAAACACAGTAAGTAATTCTAGGTGCAACACAATTTTTAATTTGCATTACGGTATAAAACTAAATAATATTTCATTCATTGTTTAAACATAGCAAGTAATTATAGATGCAACACAGTTTTTAATTTGCATTAACCTATAAAAGTAAATACTGTAATTATTAGTTCATTCATTGTTTAAACATAGTACGAAATTCTAGATACAACATAATTTTTAATTTGCATTAAGCTATAAAACTAAATAATGTACTTATTAGTTCATTCATTGTTTAAACACAGTAAGTAATTCTAGATGCAACAAAATTTTTAATTTGCATTAAGCTCTAAAACTAAATAATGTAATTATTAGTTCATTCATTGTTTAAATATAGTAAGTAATTCTAGATGCAACATAATTTTTAATTTGCATTAAGCTATAAAACTAAATAATGTACTTATTAGTTCATTCATTGTTTAAACATAGTAAGTAATTCTAGATGCAACACAATTTTTAATTTGCATTAAGCTATAAAACTAAATAATGTAATTATTAGTTCATTCATTGTTTAAACATAGTAAGTAATTCTAGATGCAACATAATTTTTAATTTGCATTAAGCTATAAAACTAAATAATGTACTTATTAGTTCATTCATTGTTTAAACACAGTAAGTAATTCTAGGTGCAACACAATTTTTAATTTGCATTACGATATTAAAGTAAATAATATTTCATTCATTGTTTAAACATAGCAAGTAATTATAGATGCAACACAATTTTTAATTTGCATTAAGCTATAAAACTAAATAATGTACTTATTAGTTCATTCATTGTTTAAACACAGTAAGTAATTCTAGATGCAACACAATTTTTGATTTGCATTAAGCTATAAAACTAAGTACAGGTAATGTAATTATTATTTCATTCATTGTTTAAACACAGTAAGTAATTCTAGGTGCAACACAATTTTTAATTTGCATTACGGTATAAAACTAAACAATATTTCATTCATTGTTTAAACATAGCAAGTAATTATAGATGCAACACAGTTTTTAATTTGCATTAACCTATAAAAGTAAATACTGTAATTATTAGTTCATTCATTGTTTAAACATAGTACGAAATTCTAGATACAACATAATTTTTAATTTGCATTAAGCTATAAAACTAAATAATGTACTAATTAGTTCATTCATTGTTTAAACACAGTAAGTAATTCTAGATGCAACACAATTTTTAATTTGCATTAAGCTCTAAAACTAAATAATGTAATTATTAGTCCAGTCATTGTTTAAACATAGTAAGTAATTCTAGATGCAACACAATTTTTAATTTGCATTAAGCTATAAAACTAAATAATGTACTTATTAATTCATTCATTGTTTAAACACAGTAAGTAATTCCAGATGCAACACAATTTTTAATTTGCATTAAGCTATAAAACTAAATAATGTAATTATTAGTTCAGTCATTGTTTAAACATACTAAGTAATTGTAGATGCAGCACAATTTTTAATTTGCATTAAGGTATAAAACTAAGTAATGTAATTATTAGTTCATTCATTGTTTAAAAATAATAAATAATTCTAGATGCAACACAATTTTTAATTTGTATTAAGCTATAAAATATCCTAATTATTACGAACAAATATTCTTGGGGTCAAAAAGACCCCAGATAATAGCATGAAATTCTAGAGTAGCTAAGTTGCGAATGTTAGGTTAATAAAACAATGTGTAATTTTTGCACCTTTTATTTTATGTTGGTTTTCAGTGCGTTAAATAGAAGCGATGTGTAAGTAATGTATAGTAGGCCTACTTAGATCAACAGTCCTAACATTTCAGTCTGTTGTACTTCAAACAGAGTTTAAACGATATAGGACGGGACTGGAGTAAATATGCAAGTCCACAGAGAACTGGAATTCTACTGTACAACGTCCATCCTTAGATCGTTGATACAAAGCTTGCTTCATCCTCTCTATCCCCATGCTGCATCCCTCATCATCACACATGTCACCACCCTTTGCTTCAACCCCTATTTAGACACACAACACACATTTTATGAAAGAGTGTCTGTGTGTTTTAGAGCAGACCCGATAGCAGGATGCTATCCCATCTAAATGCAACAACGACCCAAACTAAGCTTATCTCCCTCTATTTTTTTTTTAACGAAATCAATGTTATATCTGATGAGATCACAAGTTGTCAAAACTCTGTATGGCAGCAGTAACGAAGTTTTGCCCGTAACGATATTCCAAAAACCATTTTCAACAGGATTCAAAAGATCGTTTATTCCAATAGGCTGCTATAAAATAAAAAGCGAGCGATATTTGTAAACAATGGTTTTATTACAGTGCGGATAAAAGCAAACTGTTAACGTTAGTACGTTTAAGACTCGGATGTAAATGGTCTTTGTCCCATATTCTTTTAGATGTTGCTTTATGAACAACATTAATAGTTTTCGCCATATGTGACTATACCATCCACTTGAAATCTTTAATGTTTTCCATTGTACATTGTACGGACCATAAAACTCTGTAATCGATTTTATTAAAAAGTATTAGTAACATAAATGACTTTGTCTCATGAAAGGAAAGCGATATAAACACGCAATATCAACAATTCAAACATTATCTTTGACAGGGATACGTTTCCTGTTATAAAAGCTACAATATGTTCCTTTTCGCTGACAACACATTCAGTTATATAGGTTTCATATACAAGATACAAAGAATGAAGGTTTCTATGTATGTGAATTCGAATCATCTACAGTATTTTCAGTTATTACGCAATAAAATCGGGTAATTATGTAGTTTGGCTTCTGATAGTGAGTCTCCAAAAAGCCACACATTGCGAAAATAATTTAAATATTTCCTTCGTTTAATACAAATCAGTCAGCTAAGCGAATACCACAAGATTTTCTATAAAAGAAGCTTATAAATCTGCTAAAGGCTCTGTTCCTTTGCTACTACCAGAAGAGGTAAATATGTACCGTATTGAACTACCTTTCCAAAGTAGCTACCCACAGAAAAATTCTCTCCGGCACCGGGACTTGAACCCGGGTTTTCAGCTCTATGTGCTGAGACTTTATCCACTAAGCCACACCGGATTCCAGTTCCGATGCCGGATTGAATCCTCTCAATTTAAGTTCCACCTTTTAGTTTCCCTTTAGTGGCCAACCCTCATGCGAGAGCGCTGCATTGGAGTTAAATCGCTCGCTTGAACTCGGTCAACTGTCGCACCCTCGAGTGAGGTACGATCGGTCGTGATACGATCGTAATAAATAGAAGCACAGTACAAGGTCATCTCACCGACATGTCTTTTCTTGTATGGAAGGCGACAGATAAGATACACATATGTTTTGTTCACACGGTAAAAATAAGGCTTTATTTTCTGCGTTTATTACAAACGTTTAATGGAACAGTAAATGGAACGTACCAAAACAGGAACATGAAGTTATAAATAAAACAGTATGAAAAACTTCGATATACAGTTATTATTGCTAATTAATAATTATTCAATATTTGATTTACCACATATAAAATATTTTATATGATGTCCATACATAGTGTTCCGCCTATATACTGCGACAATGTAGAACCGTTTTACAAAATATTATTGATATAGCAGTAGATTAATGACAATATTAGTACAGAGATAACGTCACAGAAAATATAATAAAACGAATAATCATGCTGCACAACTGTTACAGACGCAAAGATTGATACACTAATTACTAGAGATTATTATTATTATTACTATTATTATTATTATTATTACTATTATTATTATTATTATTATTATTACTATTATTATTATTATTATTATTATTATTATTATTATTATTATTATTATTATTATTATTATTATAGACTTGATACAGTTCTTGCATTATCGTGATTGTGTTCTCCGTTTATAATAATTACATTTACATCCAATAACATCTATCAAATGTGGGAAAAACAAAATCATTCCTGTGTGGAAAAAAAAAATTACCTACAACATTTATATTACATTTTAAAGCAAGTTTTGTAGTTGTACTATGGAGAGGTTAGTTAAACACTGCAAAGTTTTGAAATGATAAACATCTATGACGTTACTACACAGTTCATCACTGTAACAAGAACGAATGTCTAACGCTCGGCTTATACCGTTCGAGGATTTATCGCTCGTGACAATTTTACCCATCATGCATATGCGCTACCTATCGGATTATGCTATGAACTACTTGGCGCTCGAGCGAAAACGTCCGATGCAGTCCTCTGCCTCATGCACTGTGTGACAGTGGCACAATGTCCAACACGCTATGTGCAGAGGTCCACTCATTACGAGTGACTAAGTGGCCGGGATCCGACGGAATGAGCGCCGTCTTAAATCACTAAGTGGTTATTTACGCATATAATATTATTGTGTTGTACCGAAGTACGTATGATATGCAGGATTTCTGCATTACCATATGATGAAGGATGGCTGGAGGTTCGAGTCCCGTTGCCGCCCCACTCATCCTTCATAATAATTATGGCAATGCAGAATTCCTGCACGAAAATATCATACGTACTTCGGTACATCACAATAATATTTTATAGGAAGATTTTAGACTTTTACGGTAATTGCTTTGTGATGGAACATTTTGATTTATCAACCGTGTCTTAAACTTAACATCTCCAACGTTTCTGGACTACTTACAGATTCGAACATCAAGATCGTATTTCTTAAAACATGAATGATTGTCTTGTGTTTGACTAAGCCAAAAATTGCATCCAAACACACCTCGAATAATTCAGCATCTAAGTTTGATTTGAGAATTTCATGGTGTTCACTGTGATGCGACATTTTTGGATTTGCATCGTGTCTTAGATGTAGGGCCTAGACACACCTTGGAAACGGATCTATCACACACTTTCCCCCTGCACCTGACTTAACCGATGATGATGCTGAAATGTAGCTCCCATTCGTTTGCTGTCTCTGGATAAATGACACGGTTAACGTATCAAAAGTATGAGTAAATCTGCCACAATTTAGCATCAGATATTGATAAATTTATCAGGATTACACTTTACTACTCTCCGAAATCGAAATCATCTGCAAAACATCTCATAATACTGGCTTAGGTAGGATAGATCTACAGCTGATCCGTTTGGGTATGGATAATATTAATTTACTATTATAAAGCTATTATGATAGTAGGAAAAATTTCTTGCTGGTTATATTATGATTAAAAGATGGGAGTTTCCATATATGACAATCAACAGTGCATAAAATCGTAGATGATTAAATACGCTACTACAAATCAACAGCAGGCACAATATGTTCTTTAGTATGCTAAATTTGAGAGTGTTAAAAGAGTTCAAAGGGAATTTCGAAGTAAGTATGGTGTGCATAATGTACCTAAATACGATTCCATAATGTTGCGGTATCGAACAATAGTAGAAACAGTTTCTGTGTTAAAAAAACCATGCAGGAGATCGCAGGCGAAACCCAGTACGACAAGCAGCTATCTCTTGGTTTGGTCCCCAAACCCCCCAGATCTAACCCCTCCTGACTTCTTCGTGTGGACTTTTGTTGAAGACATTGTCTATTCACAGAAACCTAGGAGGAATATTGATGATCTGAGAGTAAAAATTACTCAAGCTTTTCAACAAATCATTCATCTTATGTTACAACGGACATGGGCTGAATTGCATCACCGTTATAAGTTCTGTAGGGAGCGCAATGGGGGCCATGTTGAGCTCTGAGGAATCTCTCATTTTTCAGTGTTGTATGCACAAAGTTTCAATAAATAAAGTTCAGTAGTAAATATTTTACAGTGTTTTTATTTTATCCATACCCAAACGGATCATCTTGTATTACTGCAGTGTATATCTAAGCGGTTTATCCACCTTAATGACAATTACTTCATCATAATTCTGATAATTTACAGAAATCCATTACAATTTTTTATCACATAATTATAAAATTTCAAATAAAAATATCTACAAACAAGATAAAAATTATAGCAGTTAAAGATGACTACCCAATACGTAGCAAAAATATCAATAATAACATTTTAATACAAGTGAATACTTTATTGCCGAAAACTGACGCTCTGAAGCATCCGTAAGCAGGCTGTTAATTGTTCATATTACTATTTGAACGGTGCTGTAATAAGCGAAACCTATTTTCAGGCGTACACCAGTTATGAGAAACCTAGAAAGATCCGGGTTGTACAATCCATACTGTTCTTTAATTCAATCCGGATATCACTTAGAAACAGGAATCGCGAATAATCATATTTTATACAGCGCTATTTTGAAATATCACAACAGCATATTCTGGAATAAGAGGCCCGATATAATGCAGACAGAACTACATTCATAATAGATGCTTCAGTAGCGTCCGCAGATAGCACTGACAAAAACACGAAGAGAAATAAAGCCATTGGCAGATGAAGTTAAAGTACTTCGAAATCAACAGCAAGGATCAGTAATTCCCGCCATCACTAATGCAGAAGGCATCGCTACTCTTGAATGCAGCTTCAATCAACTGGATCTGTACTTAAAAACTAACACAGAATAACAGAAGGCGTGTGTTGTGAATGTTGCCGGAACAGAAAGAGAATTCCTTCATCAATGAAAAGACCACGGTCCAAATCTTCGTTATTTACAAAGATGTGTAAACTTTTTGTTTGAAATCATATGTAATTTTTTTTCAAAAGAAAACTTCAGCTTTCTGCAGAGTTATAAGTCAGTCAGAAGGAACATGTTGGCATTAAAATGAAGTCCTATTTGTAGCAATGAAGTGGCATGAACTAATGTCCTATGACCGTATTGTGCTGCTCATTAGTAGGGAGCGGATTTTTATGTGCTAAAAAATTTAAATATATTTTTTTATGTGCTAAAAAGTACGAAAATATTTGATAAAAATAAAAATAAATATTTTTTTTTAAATATGACAAAAATACCTTACTTGGCTTGGAAAAAATATGTTACTTAGGTACTCGCCAACCACACTTGAGTGCTAGTAGTTGGCCGAGAATTGCAGTGAACAACAAAGGTCATCTCCAAATTCTCCATCACAAAATAATGCATGCCGATTATCTCTGAACAACGACTTATACTGTGAAAACGATCTTTCCACATCACAGGACGTCAGACGTGCATATTTAAAGGGAGGAATGTCCCAAACACAAACACCGTCAATTTCACCTACAGGCACACCCTCCAATACTTGAGCAACTTTACACTTTTTTATATCCACTGTTTTTCCCAAACACATTCTGGAATTTGTCCCTTAGTACTTGTACTTCTGAACCTGGTAGCGAGTCTAGTTTAATTTTCACGACACGCACCTCCCTGTTTCAGACAACAGGTTTTTGGATGTTTCGAGTTTTTTTATGGTGCCACACAAAAAGCTTAGATTTGCCAATAGGAAAGCCAAATCGTTTTTTAAACAACCATCTTTCAGTATATCTTGAAGGATATCGATTGACCAAGCCCGATAACAGGGAATCACAACAAGACGTATTGCCTTACTTGATGGACATGAGCGAGAGGCGAGAGATTTGTTTAAATTAAATAATGCTCATACCTCAGCTCTTATCTGTTGTGTTTCACAAACAAAGCGTGGAATGAAATCATCTTCAGCAACAATAAACATTCCTAATTATGTGTTGCAAGATCTCTCCTCCTTGACCTTGTTAATTTATTCTCTAATAATAACACTGATATACTACCTAGCAGTTCTCAGAACTTGAGGCGATACTATTACAAAAATGGATCACGGATACACCACACAGCGCTTAGAAACAAGAAGCAACCAAGAATTCTTAAAAAGATAACTTATTTCTGAGTGATATAATTGATTTAGTTTTAAAATGTTTAAAAGTTCTTGTAAAAAATATTTAATTAAACAAAACTCCAAGATTTATGTGTCTATAATAGGTTTCCTGAAAATATGTATTTACATAATTTTTTTGTGAAAATATATGTTTTTATGTGAAATAAAATTCGGGTTTTAAACTTGAAACTTCATGTTCGGAATTTTTAACTTTGTTAATTGTGTTTTATCACACGCTAAAGTAATATTTAATTACATAGGAATCTGCTCCTTACTCAATAGTAACGTATTCTTAAACTGACTCGATGTCGGCTAAGAGTGTGCACAGAATGAGCGGGTAAAAGTGCGCGAGTTATGTTCAAGTTACGAAGGCTTTGGAGCATTTGTGTGCGACTACTGTTCTTCAGTCTTTTTTGTAATCACTGTCTATTATTTCTTGTTTCTACAGTTATAGTTAAACTTATTACTAAATCTCGTATTTCTGTTGTGGGCATCGTGCTTTAGAATAGTATAAAAACAACTCCGTTATAAGTGTATTAGAAGCCTGAAAATTTCTATGTCTGCCTCAAAAGTTTTCTCATATAAAACAAATTGTTTTGCGTGAATTCAAATGCTTGTTTCATAACTTAATCACTGCAAACTCTTTAGGCTTACTCTTACTCGCCTGTGCGGCTAGGAATGTGCATTTGCCTCAAATTTCATTTGTTTACTATATTCTCCTGAAGTCCATCTGCTTTATTTATAATCTGTATAATACTGTCATTTATTAAACAATTTTTCAATATTTCATCTATAAAACAATAAGTTCCAGAGACAATAGTACACTAGATGTGCACACATACCCTCCTTTACCTTAGTATTTGAGACAATTTAAATTGTATGCATGTTCCTCAATCTTGACCAGGAAATATAAATGTGTTAACATTTGGAGCTCGCGCGAAAACAATCACAATAACACTACTTACTTACTGGCTTTTAAGGAACCCGGAGGTCCATTGCCGCCCTCACATAAGCCCGTCATTGGTCCCTATCCTGAGCAAGATCAATCCAGTCTCTACCATCATATATCACCTCCCTCAAATCCATTTTAATATTATCTTCCCATCTTCGTCTCGGCCTCCCCAAAGGTCTTTTCCCCTGCGGCCTCCCAACTAACACTCTATGTGCATTTCTGGGTTCGCATATACGTGCTACATGCCCTGCCCTTCTCAAACGTCTGGATTTAATGTTCCTAATTATGTCAGGTGAAGAATACAATGCGTGCAGCTCTGCGTTGTGTAACTTTCTCCATTCGCCTGTAACTTCATCCCTCTTAGCTCCAAATATTTTCTTAAGAACCTTATTCTCAAACACCCTTAATCTCTGTTAATCTCTCAAAGTGAGAGTCCAAGTTTCACAGCCATACAGAACAACCGGTAATATAACTGTTTTATAAATTCTAACTTTCAGATTTTTTGACAACAGGCTGATGACAAAAGCTTCTCAACCGAATAATAACAGGCATTTCTCATATTTATTCTGTGTTTAATTTCATCCCGATTATCATTTATATTTGTTACTGTTACTCCAAGATATTTGAACTTCTCCACCTCTTCAAAAGATAAATTTGCAATTTTTATATTTCCATTTCGTACAATATTCCCGTCACGAGTCATAATCATATACTTTGTTTTTTCGGGATTTACTTCCAAACCTATCTCTTTACTTGCTTCAAGTAAAATTCCCATGTTTTCCCTAATCGTTTGTGGATTTTCTCCTAACATAGTCACGTCATCTGCATAGACAAGCAGCTGATGTAACCCGTTCAATTCCAAGCCCTCTCTGTTATGCTGGACTTTCCTAATGGCATACTCTAGAGAAAAGTTAAAAAGTAAAGGTGATAGTGCATCTCCTTGCTTTAGCCCACAGTGAATTGGAAACGCATGTGACAGAAACTGACCTATACGAATTCTGCTGTACGTTTCACTGAGACACATTTTAATTAATCGAACTAGTTTCTTGGGAATACCAAATTCAATAACAATATCATATAAAACTTCTCTCTTAACCGAGTCATATGCCGTTTTGAAATCTATGAATAACTGATGCACTTTACCCTTTTACTCCCATTTTTTCTCCATTACCTGCCGAATACAAAATATCTTGTCAATAGTTCATCTATTACGCCTAAAACTACACTGATGATCCCCAATAATTTCATCTACATATGGAGTTAATCTTCTCAAAAGAATATTGGACAAAATTTTGTACGACGTCAACAAAAGTGATATTCCTCGAAAGTTACTGCAGTTAGTCTTGTCCCCCTTCTTAAAGATAGGTACTATTATGGACTCCTTCCTTTGCTCTGGTACAATTTCCTTTTCCCAAATATCAAGTACGAGTACAAGCTTATAAATTTCGTTAGATAATGCGCTTCCACCTTCTTGTATTAATTCTGCTGGAATTTGGTCGATACCTGGAGACTTATACAGTAATTTTTCAGATTTTCTATCGCAATTTCGACTTCAGAATGTGTGGGTTCGGGTATAAATGGCTCAGCAGTTTGTATTTCAATTTCGTCCCGATCATTTGGCTTATGTATATTTAGTAGTCCATTCTTGAATTCCTTTATGCCCTTATATAAATCTCTAATGTTTTTATTTTTACTATTTGTTTCTACCTCATTCAGTTTTTCTTTCAAGTAATCTCTCTTTTTATTCCTAAGCGTACGATTTGCTTCCCGTGTTTTATTGAAATAATTATCTCTATTCGCCTCAACTGGACAATAATAATAATAATAATAATAATAATAATAATAATAATAATAATAATAATAATAATATATTACTATTACTTTGTTGATGGAAGGCTGTCGCCTAGTTTGTACGTAACAGGAAGGAGGCATTTTACATGCGTCACAACAAAGAAAGCGCTGAAATGTAGCAATCGATTGGTGAGGGAGTTCAGATCGCTGACGTGATCGGTTCTGCGGCCTGAGCAGCCCTTCAAAGCCTGGCAGTTGACCCTGCAATGATTAGCCACTCCAGCTTTTCAGCGACATTATAGTCCATACAGCACGGCCACACGTGAAACGATTCACGCAATAGGGTTGTCCAATGTTATTCTCAAACTTGTTCAGCTAAAGAACCTCCAGTAAGCCACAGAGAAAAATAAAAGGTAGACTCGGCGCAAGGATCTCTGCCGATGGAGACGGTTAGAGACATACAGGCCTACTGCAACTACGCGTTACTGAAGCCTAACTGTTCAGACATCGTAAAGGGGACTGGATAATGATTCGTGTAGGAATAAAGCATTTCAATACAAAAATTTCATTCTATATACATATCTAGGATTTTATTACTCAGGCCGTGTCTCAAAGCTACATTTTCAGCTGAAGTGAACTAGATTGTTGACTAAATAGCCGGATGTGACGTCAGAAGTTATGATCCAAAGCTACATAGTGCATAGCAATCAAGTCCGTAGTAGCTAGTAAACGAAAATGCTTGCTTGATTGTTGACTTGTTCACTAAATAAACACGAATACCTCATCAGCAATTGGGGTTATGAAATCTGGAAATGGTTTGGAAGTGAAATAATGTAAATATAATGTAGAATAACACGTTAACTTTGAACACTGACATTGTTAGTACCTTCTGTACAATGTTTAAAACATTATTGTAATATATTAAGCCCATATCTTTTCCACATAACTCGTAATGAAACTGCATTAGGACACTGCCTTCTTAGTTCAGTGCTGCACCGTGATGTCATGGTTTTTTAGAAAAATAGTCTATGAAGAAGGCCATGATTCAAGCATACATGTCCAAAGCTCCCTAGTGTGTAGTTTACAAGTCACCTAGTTGCTAGTCACTAGTGTGTAGTATGGACTTGAGCTTTGAGACACGGCCTCAGAGTGGAATAAAAATTTCCATGGTTATATAATAAATCATTCTGAATGCAGTGGTATAAAAGATAAATAATTAGTTTCTTATCCAAGCGCAAAAGAAACGCTCTAACTCATAACCTGCATTCCAACTTTGCAAAGTGTATCTGAAACTTCAAGTGCACGTCATTTGGTACAATCTTCATGTCTCTTGTATTTTTTAAATTATCACGTAACGAATATTGTAAATTTTAAACCAGTAAGGTATCCCCGTAACATGCCATGAAGGCACTTGGGGGGCATGGAGGTAGAGCCCCATGCTTTCCATGACCTCGGCACTAGAATGAGGTGGTGTGGTCGGCACCACGCTCTGACCGCCTTTTACCCCCGGGAAGGACCCGGTACTCAATTTTATAGGAGGCTGAGTGAACTTCGGGGCCGTTCTGAAAGTTTGGCAACGAGAAAAAATCCTGTCACCACCTGGGATCGAACCCCGGACCTTCCAGTCCGTAGCCAGCTGCTCTACCAACTGAGCTACCCGGCCGCCATTATTAACATGGTGGAAGAAAAAAATTAACTTTTTTATCTGCCCCCATGGGAATGTTTGCGTGTTAGATTCGGCTTTCCAATTCTACGTCTATTTCACTCTTAGCGAAAAAGAAAAATAGTATACTTTGATTAGTAATTTTTACAATTTTATCAATGCATATATGTTCCTTCCAAATGGAAATATAAGAATTGAAAATGTATCCTTGAAGAGGTGGAGCAAAAGTAACAAATATAAATGATACTCGAGATCAAATTAAACGCATAACAAATATGGGAAATGTCTGTTATTATTCCACTGAGAAGTTTTTATCATCCAGTCTGCCCTCGAAAAAGCTGAAAGTTATAATTTATAAAACAGTTATATTACCGGTTGTTCTGTATGGTTGTGAAACTTAGACTGTCACTTTGAGAGAGTAACAGAGGTTAAGGATGTTCGAAAATAAGGTGCTTAGGAAAATATTTGGGGCTAAGAGAGGTGAAGTTACAGAAGAATGGAGAAAGTTATACAAAGCAGAACTGCAAGCATTGGACTCTTCATCTAACATAATTATGAACATTAAATCCAGACGACTGAAATGGGCAGGGCATGTAGCACATATGGGTGAATCTATAAATGCATACAGAGTGTTAGTTGGAAGACCTGAGAGGAGAAGACCTTTGGGGACGCCAAGGCGTAGATGGAAGGACAATATTAAAATGGATTTGAGGGAGGTGTGATATGATAGTAGGGACTGGATTAATCTTGCTCAGAATAGGACCGAAGTCGGGTTAATGTGAGGGCGGCAATGAACTTTCGAGTTCCTTAAAAGCCATTTGTAAGTCAGTATTTCTACTTTTTTCCCCTCATGTGATATTTATAAACCCGTAGGTCTATTTTCTAGAACGCAGGCTGAAAAAAAAACTGCAAAAATTTCAAGCAATTAGATTAAGTAATTTTAGAGAAAACCGCTTTAAAAGAAGAAGGTACGGATTAAATTCAACTTCATATTTAGAGAGACCATTTAAAGAGCTCATGTGCAAAAATACCCGATTTACATATATTTCTTTTACAGAGCAGGTTTTGTACTTAAAAAATTACAAAATAAAAATCAGATTTTTTATCCCTAATCACTAGCACTGTCACATTAAGACATCGCCTCCAATAGCCACAAATCCTTAACTGTCGGGGAGAGGCACTATAGTTTAGCTAATCTTACCCCAGAACTATAGCGCGGCAGAAAGGATTAGATCTTTCTGCAAGAGGCTGTGTATGCGGCTCTACAAGATTGTACCACAGTCTAGTATAGGCCTATACAGTCACGAAGCTCAATACGTAGTAAATATGCATCCATAGATAGTTGCTAACCACTAGTAGGTTTCACTAATATCGCCTCATTACAGACAAAGCGAAATAGTACCGGCACAGTCTATTGTTCCTAGCATCCTCACAACTCAAGCTTCGTGACTGTATATATGGGTATTAGACTGTGATGTACCCTAGCCTATTTTTACTATTGCAGATGATAGATGAAATGAGGGAAACGTGGAGTGTGTTGGTGCAATGATAAAGAGGGAGTACCCCGAGAAAACCCTCTGCAACGTCTGCTTTGTCCACTAGAAATTGCATCACGATGCGACCGAGGATCGAACCGAGACGTCTAGATAGAAGATCAGCGTTTTAGCACTTGAGCCACAGATGCGGCAACTGTGTTTCTTATTGGTTATATGTAGCTGACGTTCCGCCATGTATCTAGCTGAATATGTCAGAAAAATTAACAGAAATTGTAAAATCTCGAAGAATCTTCAAGGTTTTAAGAAATAAATGCTATGAAATTACGTATTTACAGTTTTCTTAATTATTATGTCTCCATTACTAATGTAACCCTTTCAATCGCAATAGTAAATATCCCGAAATCAATGTTAAAAGCTTTAATGCAATAAATTAAACATCACAAAGACAAAGTCAATTGATAACGTTCATGCGGCATGTAACAAAATCGGGTTAGTAAAAGTTTGATGCACCGCACAGAGAAGGGTATACTTTAGTATTCTTTCTATGATTACAAGGCACACTCGTTGATTGAAATCCGAATTGCAACCGAATACGTATTTATTTTAACAGTGCTTTTGTTAATGTAAATATGATTCCATTCCATTATTCTTTTGTTATTTTATTTAACGATCCTAGATCAATTGTTTGCATTGGAGTGCGAGTAGAGGGAAGGTAAAGAGTTGAGCCTAAAGGGACGCTTTGGGGTTCGTTCACACTGAAAGGTTTCCATTAACCTAGAAAAAACTCACTTTCGTACACATTTTTCCATATTTATTAATGAAATGACGTGTTCATCAACTTTTTTTTTAACTTGTTCACTTATTAATGAATCTTTTCAGTAACATTTACAATATTTTCCAACTGCGCACTCATATGTATGGGACAAATGAGATATAAGAATGGCACATATTATAGCCTATCTAAGAAGGTAACTAGCATATACTTAGAAATCTAGAAGCTGAAATAATACATAAAATAACCCGTGGCTGAACAAAACTTTTACTTTACGTCGGAAAGTTGTTTCGTAATAGAATGAAACGAGAAGAGAATAAAATTACAAAGCTCAGACTACTGCCCAAATTTTAAAGGTAGGCTTATAGGGTTGTTTCCGATCTCTGATAATGAATTTGAATGCAGTCATGTGCTTCAGGAATCACACCGACACACCGAATTGCGGCGAGAGGTGACATACCAGTAGTGAGTGATTTCATAATCAGAGTTCACGGTGTATCACAGTAGCAATGCCCAAGAAAATCGAGCCTTTTTTGGAAGGGGCACATAACAACTTTTCCGATGCCAAGCACAGTTACGTGAAAAACATAGGAGCCTGCAAAAAACGTGGTTTCGTTATTTCCAAGAAAGGCATCTTGTGTGTCCCTAATAAGACTGACAAAGCTCGGATGGGATTAATTCCAGAGTGGAAAAAGCAAGCAAATCCACCCCCCGTCACAAGTCGCCGCACACCACGAGATATAAATTAATTCAATTCGAGCTTTACCAATCTTATTAAGTACACAGAAGATGCAGCATAACAGGAACACTTGCACTGAACGTAGTTGGCACTATGTGGAAAAGTGATGAAGTGTTGTTGTCTTATTGTACATATTAAATTAATAAAACAATTATTAAGGTTATTTTTTGACTCTCCGTCATGTGTGTATATCAAAGAGACTGTTACAGTATATATTATGAACTAGTATTCCTATTAAATCCGACATGTTTTCATGTTGGTATGATATTGATACTGACGTGTTTTGATGTTGGTACAGTATAGGATTATGAACTAGCTGTCATATCGAATTCGATATGTTTCTATGTTGGTATGATATCGATAGTGACGTGTTTTGATGTTGTACAGTATAGGATTGTGAACTAGCTGTCATATCGAATTCGATATGTTTCTATGTTGGTATGATATCGATAGTGACGTGTTTTGATGTTGTACAGTATAGGATTATGAACTAGCTGTCATATCGAATTCGACATGTTTTCATGTTGATATGATATCAATAGTGACGTGTTTTGATGTTGGTACAGTATAGGATTACGAACTAGCTGTCATATCGAATTCGACATGTTTCTATATTGGTATGATATCTATAGTGACGTGTTTTGATGTTGTACTGTATAGGATTATGAACTAGTTGTCATATCGAATTCGACATGTTTCCATGTTGGTATGATATCGATACTGACGTGTTTAGATGTTGGTACAGTATAGGATTATGAACTAGCTGTCATATCGAATTCGACATGTTTCCATGCTGGTATGATATCGATAGTGACGTGTTTTGATGTTGTACAGTATAGGATTATGAACTAGCTATCACATCGAATTCGACATGTTTCTATGTTGGTATGATATCGATAGTGACGTGTTTTGATGTTGGTACAGTGTAGGATTATGAACTAGCTGTCATATCGAATTCGACATGTTTCTATGTTGGTATGATATCGATAGTGACATGTTTTGATATCTTTTTGTTGATTTTGTAGTTTGCTGTTTCGAGTCACGAATTTATCCGTTCCTGCCTTATGACAGTCCTAAGTCTGCATAGAATGGGAAGTAAAATGTTGATTTCCAACCAGTACTGCTCTATTTTCGATCCGGGACCGAACTAGTATTGTTTACTTCCTGGTTCCGGACCGAACTAGTATATATTTTT
This sequence comes from Periplaneta americana, assembly GCF_040183065.1. Lineage (NCBI taxonomy): Eukaryota > Metazoa > Arthropoda > Insecta > Blattodea > Blattidae > Periplaneta > Periplaneta americana. The sequence continues at coordinate 48,357,581 of NC_091127.1, forward strand.
TACCATGGGACCGAATTAGTAAACTCCGATTAATATTTCGGTTGTGAAAATTATTTAATTTTGGGTTTACCAGAAATCTTAAGCATTACAGATTTTATCTTGATCCATGAGCTAATGCTAAATGTATGCATCTATAAATAAATGTTCTGCAGCACACAATTATTAAGTTTCAAAATGAAAATAAACTGAGATCAAGTAATCCATCTATACGGACGAGACTATTGTCGTAACATTCAGTTTATATTACACAAATCACCTGAACCTTTCCAATAAAGGAATTACGTACACAAGTCAACTTCCATACTAAAGTACTGACATCTTCAAATATTGACACTGTAAATAATGGCTTTCGAAGTTGTGTGTATTCTGTTACAGAATACAGTACTTCTAAGCTTGATTGTTTGGTTTCGATTCAGGTGAACTCGTATATAAATTTCCATTTGTTTGAAGCGTTTGAATTGGACATCTGATTACATAAAATGTACGAAATAAAAGGGGGAAAACGGTGAGTCACAGACAACACAAACTACTTTAATGGACGGGGAGCAAGGACATATAAGTCCGCTCACCCGAGCACAGGACTGTTTGGACAGGTGCAGGGTTTTATGAAGCCCTGACGTTTATTGCGAGCCACGTTGTATTTTATTATTGCTGCCTCTCTGAGTCTTTAAATCCAGAACACAATGTGAAACGACATTCAATATACAGGGAGTATGTTGTAAGTCTTTACTAAGTTGAAGGATGAGTGGAGAGGAGAAAAATTCACTCCGGCACTGGGAATCGAACCCGGCTTTCAGCTCCACGTGCTCACGCTTTATCCACTAAGTTACACCGGATTCCAGTTCCGATGCCGGATTGAATCCTCTCAGTTTAAGTTCCACCTCTTAGTTTCTCTTTCGTGGTCAACCTTCATGCACTGTGTCCACAGATGTGTTATTTCTTAGGCAGTTTCTTACTGTTTAAGGACTGTCTGATTTAACTCACTAGCTATTTTCGGAGCTCTGATATGTGGATTTATTTTTACTTTTCTGAGTATCAGTGATTCAGATCGTTTACTCACTTTTGTTGGACGGCCTGATCTCCTTCGATTTTTAAAATAAATTGACTTATCAACTCTGTCAATTTTAGTCTGAATGGTTGCTCTAGGCTTTCCTATAATTTCTTACATTTCGGAGAGAGAGACTTTTTCTAGTGTTTATAAATGATCTTGCCCCCCCAATAAAAGACGTAGGTCATCCCATATTATTTTCAGATGACACAAGTATAGTAATTACAGCCAATAACTTCAACACATTCCAATCTTTAACAGAGGAAATTCTCTTCAAAATATGTGACTGGTTCTCAGTCAATAAATTGGTATTAAATTGTAACAAAACTAAAATAATTCAATTTAAATCCTGTGCAAATTCTACCTCGCAAATTTCTAGCGTAATAATTAACAGTAGATCACTATTGGAAACAACAACAACAACCAGATTTCTTGGCTTAAAATTCGATAATGTGTTAAATTGGAAAAATCATATTAAAGAAATTACCCCCAAACTAAATTCAGCTTGTTTTGCTATTAGTTACATGCAAAAGATAGTAAATATCAATACCTTAAAAACAATATACTTTGCATACCTACTTCCACTCGATAATGAGTTTTGGAATAATATTCTTGGAAAATTCCACAGATAGTAACAGTATATTTCTACTACAAAAAAGAGTAATTAGAATAATGGTAGGTGCCAAATCTAGGAAATCGTGTAGGACTATTTAAAAAAAAACTACAAATAATGCCCATGTCTTGTCAGTATACGGTATCTTTTCATTAATAATCTTCCTCGTATGTAATCGTGAAAAGTTTGTAACTAATTCAACAGTTCATAGCATAAATAAACATCAAAAAATGACTTTCATATTCCATCGGCAAGTCTATCGTGCTATCAAAAAGGAGTGCGTAAAAATTTTTAATAGCCTCCATATCGATATAAAAAATGAAACTCAAAACATAAGATTATTTAGGGCCAAATTAAAGAAGTACCTAATTTCTCACGCCTTCTATTCTGTAGGTGAATTCATGACATTCAATAACACTTAGTGAAATTGATACTAGAACTTCGTGTTGTACTAGTAGACTATATTGTAAATCTCATCTGTATATATTTCATCTAGACTGTGACTATAAATTAAGACTTTATAATAGTATTAAGTTTGACTTGTTCCATATTCTAGCTGTAAATCAATGTATGAATACCATGGAATGTTAATAAATACAATACACTACAATACAATACAATACAATACATTTATTATGCAAATTAATTTATAATTCTTTTCTCCTCTTCAGTCGTTTCACGTCGTTTACACTTCATATTGCTGTATTACTTCAAGACAATATGCAAATGCTGCCTGCAGTAGTATACAAGTGTATGTATCTGGATGTATCATGAACTGAACAGAAACAACCCCCAATCCTATCTGTAGCAGAGGTTCAGCTGTTTCAGAGGAATGTTTAATTATGTTTGATGACTTCTTGCGCACTGATTTGAAATGTTTCTTTACATTTCTATTTTTTAAACTGAATTCGAACTAGAATTATTTTTCTTTCTTTTTTTATACGTTGTACTCGTATTATACTTGTATCTATCCCTCAACATATTCTATTTATTATAAATTAGCATTCTGAGGTAACAAAACGCTTCTTTAAGACATATTTATGTTATTTTAATAGGTGTATGGTGACTTTTTAAATTCACTGTAAGTTCCTTGGTTCAAAGAACGTAGAACGTTACACTCTTTGTCTTTACTCTTTCGAATTCTGTATACCTCAACACGAAATTACTTTTTGTCTCGTTTCCCTTATCTATACTCTAACCACGACGTAAATACCAGATCACTTATCTGTGGCACGCTAACTATACCTCTTCATAGAACATCTTGTTATTCATCATCTTTTACAGTAACTTATCCATCTCGCGACATTGGAGTTCGTTATCACAAAGTATTAGGGGCTGCAAGACAATACACATTTTTTAAAAATAGCTTAGAGGATAACCTTCTTAGTAATTCACTCTAATTATATTGACTTAATGTTCACTGACTATATAGTAACTTCTTTATTTAGACATGCATCCGGATAGCGCTGTATTTTCAAAATTGCCTCTCAATAATCTCTTCCTATTATCTAACATTATTTGAAATATATCTGTGGCTGGGAGGAAAGAGGTCTAAAGTCAATTTTTCGTGAAAATGAGATTTTTATATATTCTGAAAGCAGAAACAATTTCTACAATCTGGTAAAATGGTTGAAGTGAAGTAAGACTCCTGACTGGATTTATAGAACTTACCAAATGTCTTAAGTACTTTTTGAATCGAGCACATACAGAATAAAGGACTTAAGAATATTTAATACTTAAACCATCACATGTTTACTTTCCATACTTCCCTAATAAAAAGGTCTAAATTGTATTTTAGCCATTTATCACATCCTGATGCCCTCTCCTTTTAAAACTTTAAGCACCAGGGTAAACAGTCCTATAATTGTTTAAGACCCATTTTTCGTTCCTAATAATTTACATTTCTCATTTATTTTGACATGAAAAAGGTCTTATGTTTAATAGTCCCTTCTACTCAGTTTGGGTTCTAGTCTTAAAAGGGCTTAAGTGCGGCTATTTTTGGAAATAATCAAGAAAATTGTTAAATGAGCAATATTACCTATTTTAGAAAAAATATAAACAAATAATATACAGGAAAAACTTCTTAATTAAAAACACTCTATAATTGACACCAATTTCAATCTTTCTACTGCTCTCCTGAAAAGTATAAAATTTTTACATAAGACCTTTTTCCTTCCGGCCACAGATATTAACATTCTTTGTATTTTAGTTTTATTCTGCTACACAGTTTATATTTCATTGTTCAATTAATATTTCATAGTATTTTACTGTTTAATTCATAAGTAACTTTTGTATACACGTAACTTTTATCTAAATCAAATTGCTTTATTTTTTGTAGCTTGTGAGTTCATACATATGTATTGCTTTTGAGTGGAAGAGAAGGCCTTACTGCCTTAACTCTGTCACGTAAAATAAATCATTATTATTAATACTAAGAATAAGAACAAAAACGACGTTAGAGATATAAACATATGAGGGTAAATTACTCCAATTATTTATTAAATGAAGTTAATTAAATTTTTAAAAATTTATGGTAAAAAATTTAAATTTTGGCAAAGTTTTTCACTCCGGATCACTTTGCGCTGCGACAAAAGTAAGATATGATTAAATTATGTGAGGAAACGTATTACCTAAAGCTGTTTTGTCCAGAACAAATCTCATGAGGTGTGTCTGGAAATTAACCCTGACCTTTCTGATAGCAAGCCATACGCTCAGTGCTCCCAGGGAGGTGAATACGATCATCCATGGTAGTTCATTAAAAAAAAATCCTGACTTTAAAGCACTTCATTAACAGTTTATGAAACTGAAATACTTTAGAGAGCTAAGTTAAAACGAGGAAAACAAAAGCCTTGGTTACACTTTTTCGCATTTGAACTGCAGTGTTTTCCTGTGTTTGATTGCACACAAAGGACTTTCAGAGGACAGAGAATGAGAGCACAACCATGGAGTGGAGTGGGGTGGGGTGAGGTGAGATCGGGTGGGGAAAATTTATACCAACAAAGAAATCAGATTGTTTATAAGTGCGGAAGATGAACATTTTGATGGTGTTCACACACGAAACACTGTGCTCTAGTTTTCCATGCAGACAGACCTGATGTAATTTCCCGGCGCCGTCAAGGGGAGGGAGTGGTGGAAAAAGACGTCCCTATTTAAAACATACAGTAAGTTAATTGCTCTATACTTGCTGTTCCAATTTTATTCGCATATTACTGGTATACTCGCTCACATTTTTCGTAACAAATTTTAAAGGCACGTATATAATTTAAAGTAATCTTCGTCGTAGTCATCATCATCATCATCATCATCATCAACATCATCATCATCCAGGTCCAATTGTAACTCGTACAAGGTAACCCCTGGCGTAAGCAACCCGCAGCGCATATTCTTTAAGGGGAGAGGATGGTATTTTTTGGTCCAAAATGAGTAAATTAAAAAAAAAATTCTTCAAAATACTCTGTGATAGGTGTGGAATGCATAGCATAGTATTTTGTGGGTATTTATGCCCTTATCAAATGATGAGACGCCATTTCTAAACTTCCTGCGTTATGGATTTTTAAATCACCGCCCGCTTTTTATTGTTGTTTCCGGTAAATTGAATTAAAAAAAAATCTTTAAAATACCCTTTGATATGTGTGGAATGCATTGCATAACATTTCGTGGGTATTTGTGCCCTTATCAGATGTTGAGACGCCATTTTTAAACTTCCTGCGCTATGGATTTTTAAATCACTCGCCCTCTTTTATCGGTTTACGGTAACTTCATTTTTTTGCTACATTGCCAGACAAAAATGGATATAACTTCTGAACTATTAAAGATACATGCATGAAATTTAGAACACGCATTCTTTAGACTATTAGGAAACTTTTCTCTGTAACAGAATTTTGTTAATTTATTTCATTTTAAAACTACGTTCGTTTGTTTGCAAGAAAGGAAATCAGAAAAGTGTTATTAAATTTTAATTGTTTATTTTACAAACGTAGGGACTAATATTAAAATTCTGTTACAGACAGTTTATAGAGCATGCTTTTGCAAGTACATTGCAAAAACTGGATGAATCTACTTTTAAAAATGGTTTAAATATATCGGTTTTAGTAAAATCCTGCATTGGGTATATTTTTTTTTCAAATCTGGGCCCCCAAATATATATATATATATTTTTTCAAAATATGTATTTTTAGTTGAGTTCCTACAGCTATGAGCTCTGTACATACAAAAAATTAATATTTTACACCAAATAGGAAAAAAGTTTTTAAAAATACCATCATCTCCCCTTAAGGTTCTTTTTCCTCTTTTATATGTAAAGTTGTTGACCTTAGCACAGCATGCTTGACGTGCAATATATCCTGGTTCCATAGGCTTTGGACACCCATGATTACATCTTCACCTTCATATTCACCGTTTTTATTCTCTTCTCCTTGTTGTATTTCTCTATAATCTTCCTCATTACATCAGCTCCTTGTTTGTGTTCATGCGGTTGACGTGAATATGTTAGGATAAAATCCACAAACTATTAAGGAAAACAGCAATTTTACTTGAAGCAAGTAATGAGAGAAGTTTAAAAGTAAATCTCGAAAAAACCAAGTATGAGATAATGTCTCGTGACCGGAACATAGTACGAAATGGAATTATAAAAATTGCAAATTTATACTTTTAAAAAGGTGGAAAAATTTTAATACCTTGGAGCAACAGAAACAAATATAAAATACGACATTCAAGAGGAAATTAAACGCAGAAAAAAAATGTTGCTATTATTCGGTTAAGAAGCTTTTGTCATCCAATCTGCTTTAAAAAATTATGAAAGTTAGAATTTATAAAACAGTTATATTACCAGTAGTTCTGTATGGTTGTGAAACTTTTTATTTATTTATTTTTATTTTAGTTGTTTATTTAACGACGCTGTATCAACTACTAGGTTATTTAGCGTCGATGAGATTGGTGATAGCGAGATGATAGTTGGCGAGATGAGGCCGAGGATTCGCCATAGATTACCTTGCATTCACATTATGGTTGGGGAAAAACCTCGGAAAAAACCCAACCAGGTAATCAGCCCAAGCGGGGATCGAACCCGCGCCCGAACGCAACTTCAGACCGACAGGCAAGCGCCTTAACCGACTGAGTCACGCCGGTGGCTTTGTGAAACTTGGACTCTCATTTTGAGAGAGGAATATAGGTTAAGGGTGTTCGAGAATAAGGTGCCTAGGAAAATATTTGGGTCTTAATTGTTGGATACACTCTTTTAACATTTGTATAATCACTTATTAATTCTATAACTTCTTTACTATTTTAATATTAGAAAAATTAACTCGCTGACTACAATGAAACTAGTATTCGCCATTTTCCGAAGCCTAGCCACGGGTTCGATTCTCGCTTGGATTGTTTACTTGGTTGGGTTTTTCCGAGGTTTTCCCAACCGAAAGGTTAATGTCAAGTAATCTATGGCGAATTCTTCACCTCATCTCGCCAAATATCATCTCGCTATCACCAATCCCACCGACGCTAAATAATCTAGTAGTTTATACAGTGTCGTTAAATAACCAACTACGAGACAATTATGTAAACATTTTCGTTACATTTACGATGTGTGCAAATGAACCTAATAGTGTTGTAATTTCATTCGATTAACTTCACTAGACTTGTAATTTTATATAATTAAGAACCCTCTTTGCTTTTTCGTTCCAATGAGATTTGTTATGTTGATGCATGGAATGGAATTGGTATTTTGGATGGGGGCGCTAGGATCCAGCTTTGCGACCTTTCACGATCTGTTGCGCTAACTCTAACTTTTTCTCGAACACTGATATCAAATTGTATGGTTTATCTTCAACAGCTTTTGCATAAAACGTTTTGTAAAACTTAAATTTAAGAAGTTATTAGCAATAATTCATACTTTTTGTTCACTCTGTATATTATGCTCTATGTTACATGATCAGAAAGGTTAAAAGACCATTTATATGGTAGTGGTTGTTGACTACTTGTTAAAAATGAAAAGGTTAAAATAACAGATAAAGATATATTCAATAAAAAGGTGACCACATTCATACTACTTACTTACTTACTGGCTTTTAAGGAACCCGGAGGTTCATTGCCGCCCTCACATAAGCCCGCCATTGGTCCCTAACCTGAGTAAGATTAATCCAGTCTCTACCATCATTATCCTACCTCCCTCAAATCCATTTTAATATTATCTTCCCATCGACGTCTCGGTTTCCCCAAAGGTCTTTTGCCCTCCGGCCTTCCAACTAACACTCTATATGCATTTCTGGCTTCGCCCATACGTGCTACATGTCCTGCTCATCTCAGACGTCTGGATTTTATGGTCCTAATTATGTCAGGTGAAGTATACAATGCGTACAGCTCTGTGTTGTGTAACTTTCTCCATTCTCCTGTAACTTCATCCCTCTTAGCCACAAATATTTTCCAAAGCACCTTATTCTCAAACACCCTTAACCTATGTTCCTCTCTCAAAGTGAGAGTCCAAGTTTCACAGCCATAGAGAACAACCGGTAATATAACTGTTTTATAAATTCTAACTTTCCAGATTTTTTGACAGAAGACTAGATGACAAAAGCTTCTCAACCGAATAATAACACGCATTTCCCATATTTATTCTGCGTTTAATTTCCTCCCGAGTGTCATTTATGTTTGTTACTGCTGATCCAAGATATTTGAATTTTTCCACCTCTCCGAAAGATAAATCTCCAATTTTTATAATTCCATTTCGTACTATATTTTGGTCACGAGACATAATCATATACTTAGTCTTTTCGGGATTTACTTCCAACCCAATCGCTTTACTTGCTTCAACTAGAATTTCCGCGTTTCCCATAATCGTTTTTGGATTTTCTCCTAACATATTCACGTCATCCGCATAGACAAGAAGCTGATGTAACCCATTCAACTCTAAACCCTGTCTATTATCCTGAACTTTCCTAATGGCATATTCTAGAGCGAAGTTAAAAAGTAAAGGTGATAGTGCATCTCCCTGCTTTAGCCCGCAGTGAATTGGAAACACATAAGATAGAAACTGGCCTATACGGACTCTGCTGTAAGTTTCACTAAGACACATTTTAATTAATCGAACTAGTTTCTAGGGAATACCAAATTCAATAAGAATATTATATAAAACTTCTCTCTTAACCGAGTCATACGCTTTTTGAAATCTATGAAAAAAAACTGATGTACTGTACCCTGACCACATTCATAGGCTACAAATTATGTATCCACCAGTATATCTCGTATAGAAAGTGGAATGTTGCAATGTATGATTTAATTGGGACAATCTGAGCATTTTATCTGATATTTCTAAGTTACAAATCACATTCGAGTACGTGAAATGTGGAGAAGCATATTCAGTAATTATCATATTTTCATGCAAAATGGTAATTAAATCAGTATGATGATACGGGATGGCTCCACTTTTATCAGCCGTATGATGATATTCGGATTCTGAAACTTTGATGACTTCCCTAGAATTGACGTCACAAACCCTAGATTACACAAAGCGCTCTGTAATAATTGATAATTTGGTAGTTTCCGCTTTTGTGCGGGTAAATCCTACTGACCTCATTTAGCTACTTCGGTTGCGATGGTGCCTCAATTCCACTGCGCACATTCGCTAATTTGTATGCATACTTTGTGCTATCATCACATGACTGTTTTGTTTTCATGGGACTAAACCGTAATTGCTGAAACTGAGAGAGGAAGAGACATGCGTGAAAACGGTTTAGATATTCTCCGAATGAAGGAATGAATGAACGAATGAATAAATAGATAAATAGATAGATAAATACATAAATAAAGTAATTAAATAAGTAAATAAATAAATAAGTAATTAAAAGATAAATAAATAAATAAATAAATAAATAAATAAATAAATAAATAAATAAATAAATAAATAAATAAATAAATAAATAAATAAATAAAATAGTATACCGAAATGATATCCTTCCAAATCTTGGATTTAAAATACCGGCATCCTATTCATTTCAAATGAACAAAAAAGAAAATGTAAATTATTAATGTAAGAAAAATACATAATGAAATTTTTAAAAATAATAATATTGTGCGACAAGATGTAGTAGCTATCAAAACGATAAATAAATAAATAAATAAATAAATAAATAAATAAATAAATAAGTAATAAATAAATAAATAAGTAATAAATAAATAAATAAATAAATAAATAAATAAATAAATAAATAAATAAATAAATAAATAAATAAATAAATAAATAAATAAATAAATAAATAAATAAAGTAGTATACCGAAATGATATCCTTCCAAATCTTGGATTTAAAATACCGGCATCCTATTCATTTCAAATGAACAAAAAAGAAAATGTAAATTATTAATATAAGAAAAATACATAATGAAATTTTAAAAAATAATAATATTCTGCGACAAGATGTAGTAGCTATCAAAACGATAAATAAATAAATAAATAAATAAATAAATAAATAAATAAATAAATAAATAAATAAATAAATAAATAAATAAATAAATAAATAAATACATACATAAATAAATAATTAATTAATTAATTAATTAAATAGTAAATGCATAAATTCATTAACAGTATACAAATAAATTAATTAAAAGTAAATAATTATGTGATCTATCAAATGTAGTAGAGATGTGACACTTGTGGAATAAGCTATATGTAATTCTTTTTGTAATCCTATAGGAAAAAATAAAAATAAAGTCAGATCAAGCGTTCGTGGTGGCCGTATGATTCCCTATTGCAATACATTTTTTTTTAGGAAAATTATCTGTAGTAATGTCACGAGAGAACTGAGATTTATCTGGGAAATCTCAGACCTTGAGTGACATTTATTAGAACTATTTCGTGAATAAAATAAAAATGTAAATAATATATCCCTAAAATTCGATCACAAAATGTTAAGAATTGTATATTAACGAATACTTAACCTATTCAGACATTGTGTAGTTGAAATGCTCGTAGATGAATTTTTTTTTATTTTAGTAGGTTATTTTACGACGCTTTATCAACAGCTTAGGTTATTTAGCGTCTGAATGAGGTGAAGGTGATAATGCCGGTGAAATGAGTCCGGGGTCCAGCACCGAAAGTTACCCAGCATTTGCTCTTCTTGGGTTGAGGGAAAACCCCGGAAAAAACCTCAACCAGGTAACTTGCCCCGACCGGGAATCGAACCCGAGCCACCTGGTTTCGCGGCCAGACGCGCTGACCGTTACTCCACAGGTGTGGACTCGTAGATGAATATCGATTACTGCAATAAAGAAATTCGATGTTATTATTCAGTAATTCCAATTGCGAAAAGCGAAATACAGGTTTAACAATGTTAATTACATGTACTGCACTTCTCTCTTATTATTATAACATAAATACATTTTTCATTATCTGCTGAAATCATAATTTAATTTAACAGTAACAGTGGGGACAGCTATATACCAATGCTTATGTATTCACAGCGAGATATGTTGCTACACAGTGAAGCCATCTCTGTATAGATAGGCCTAATTAAAACACGAATTTTATTACGCCATATGGAAGCCAGTTTGATCAAAGACCTTATTATTACTATGCAAGATCTTTGGGTTTGATATGCGATGATGTTACATAAATTTGAACATCTGACTTTCTATTAATTGTTTAATTTCAGTCACAAAATACAAATTTTATAGGCTACAATTATAGGTTAAGTTACCTGTGGGAGCAAGACCAATGTCAGCTGTGCTTTATTTCGACCGTTACTTACAATCAGTGCTGCACGAAAGCATTTTTTATAGTTCGACAAATGCATTCTCGCTGTAGTGTGTAACGGAACTAAAGCTGCATCTACACAGTTCAATATTCCAATCGCGTATGCGTGCAATCTGGGAAGAATATTGAAAGAATCAAGTTCAAAGGTACGTTCAATTAAGATGCATGAAGATTTTGTGTCTACATGGTGCGCCGTTTTGAACGTCGTCTTCACTGCGTAAATATATTAATTAATATTAAATATCAATCTTGCATTCATTGCTTTAAAGTAGAAAGAAAATTTAACAGTGTAGTTGCATCTTAATGTATTCATGATCATCAATTTACGGGGAAACAGTTGGCGACAACGACTAAACAAAAGAACGACCATGCCATAAAGTGATAGCGATAAATCTAGCTGCAAAAATTATCGCAAAGTGTGACTGTGATTGGTTGGAATACAAAATTTCATTACACTTCATTGGTCGAAAATGGAATGACGTCATATAAACGAAATAGTCATCGGAAAATTTTCATACATCCAAATTCTAATGTGCAACTGCAATATATCAAGGTAGCTATGTACATTTATGATAGCATTTGCAATACAGAAGGAAGATCCAATCATATTGCGATTGACAGCACATCAGACATTCACTTCTGTACGTTTGATATCCAATGTTCCACAGTAACGCTGGTATTTTTTAACCCCATACAATGCAGTTGATTCGTATTAGCGACAATGGTTTGTTTTAACTCTGTAATAATGATAACGCTAGGGCGTGGGCGTAACCGTGTGCAATAAACTCTCAATTGACATGTGTAGCACTTTAGAAATTCCTCTCCCATCTTCTTTGTAGGCCTATCTATATTGAGTTTCATAAAATTAAGTTTTGAAATGTATCAGATTTCGACATTGTGTATTTTTACACATGTCACTAACTAAACACGTATAACTGGAAATATTAGATCTGAGTTTAACACGCAGAGGGGAAGGTACTTTCTTCCGTCGGCCGCTACAGAGGAGATGACGTCATCATAACCTACTGCGCGTACCAATGTTTGGCTCAGGTCTTAAACCTTAACTGAAAGTGGGAGTAAACATAGTCCTTAGTGTATTATTTTTTATTTTAAACAACTTGAAGTTGATAAGGATTAAATAGATCCAATCATCAAATAAGGAGGAGAACAAAGAAGCGAAGAAAAATACGTTAAGGAGGGGATGATCAGTTGCATTAAAAGTTCTTGCTTGCTCTTAATGCTAAGGTACAATTATGATAATATTAACAAGTATACAGAATAAATACACTGGTATACAGTGATCTTGCTACTGAGCAAAAACAATTTGAGTGTGCTGATTACAGATCTAATCTGAAGTCCAATTTTTCTATCACGTCACAATTTTAATTTTTACATTCTTAATACATTTAGATCTATTTAATTTATTTTATTGTGATTGTTCTACTGAACAAAAACAAGTGTACCAACCTTAATTTGAGTCTGCTGATTACAGATCTGAAGTCAGTTTTCTTCTATCGCGTCACAATTTTAAAATAATAACATTTTTAATTTTATACATTTATAATACATTTAGATCCATTTTCTTTATTTTACTGTGATTTTGCTACTGAACAAAAACAAGTGTACCAAGCTTAATTTGAGTATGCTGATTACAGATCTGAAGTCCGTTTTTTCTAACACGTCACAATTTTAAAATAACGACATTTTTAATTTTTAATTATAATGTATGAGACTATGTTCAGGTCAAAACTGAGTGCTCTTGAACTTGAAGCTTGGGACACATTTGTACTAGTGCAAACTAGGTTTTTAGGAAATTATCGAGCTGATAATTATGATGAGCTAGTATGTAACATGCTTGGAGCATTTCAGAATCTAGGTTGTCACATGTCTTTAAAAATGCACTTTCTTCATTCACACCTTGACTTTTTTCCATAAAATCTTGGCGCTGTAAGTGACAAATATGCTGAGAGGTTATATCAGGACATATCAATGATGGAATCCAGGTACCAGTGGCAATACGGTCTGAGTATGATGGCTGATTTCTGCTGGTTCCTACAGCGATCAACCATATGTCAACATAAGCGAGAAAGCAATGATATCAAGCACTTTTAACAGAGTTTTTAGTGCTTACTACATATTGTAAGTGTATATCTTCTTATACATGTACAGGGACATCATTTTATTTTTACTTCAGTTTTTATTGTACCTGAGGTTTTGAATGTACTTCACTCCCACCCCTTCCACACAGATCCAATACCGCATATAGTAGCCTTAAGGTCATAGTAAACAGCACGTTCCAAAAATATGTTCGCGTTTTCCAGTGACGAAAGAGCTTTCAATATTGAATCATTTTCGCACAGGTACTGTCGTCCATTTGCCTACGTCGTACACCGGTTTCCCCCACCAGTTTTATTCGCCAGCTAGTGGCTGGGCTGTCTTAGCTCTCTTCTGAAAACATTAATTTCTGTTAGGAATTGGACGCCTACGTAATATCATACAACTGTTTAAAATAACTTAAATAAAAGGGCCTATTTAAGTAATTAACTGTCACGTAATTACCTCCATTTCTACGACCCTACGACATAACCACTTGGACGGACAGTAGATAGTATGTCTGAGTAATTTTATCTTTTCGGATCGGGCAGAAGTGAAGATTGAATTTACAGTACGTAAGGTACTCTTTTATAGAGTAGGTACAGAATTATTTCAACATGAGTTACTAGCACGAAGAACGAAACTGGTAATTGGGATTAGGTACAATAGTCTATAGTGCGATAATATGCACATTAGAACTGAAGCCTGTATCGAAATGAACGGCCACCATTTTCAAAAATGTGTTTAAATATCCATATTATGATTATTTTTCAATTTAACTTCATTCTCTATATTGTACGCTAATGTGCTGTAGGCAGTATAATATATACTGCATAATGAATACGTCCACATGGACAGCTCAGTTCGTGAGTAAAAACACTCATTGTTAATACTGTACTGTATTTTGATTAAACAAAGACCTAACGAAAATTATCAAACTCAAAAGCGCAATATTTCCTAGTTTACGTAAATGGATGAATTACTTTTCTTCCCTCCTATACCTAGTAAAATGATTTGTTTGTACTGTATATTACGCTAGTATCATCGAACTCCAGTCGTGGAAGGGGTAGCAAACGGCGTTGAGTCAGAGGTATAGGCAAGCTAATATTAAAAATGTTAGTAAAAATAAAATGATGTCCCTGTATTTAAAATACTATAATAAAACAATTTAGAAATAATATATAAACTAAGCTCAATTTATATCTCTGACTTTACGGTACAGATATGTACTGAACAGTAAGATTTAGAATTAAAGTTACAGTCCCTTAACTCAAAAACTTGACGTACTATGATAAATAAGATTACAGATTTGGAATCAGCGCATTAATTTTGGTACAGAACACTTGAAATTTCCTCAGTAGCGGACAAAAAGTTATAGGCTACATACAAAAATAGATCAATATCAATAAATGAAAAAAATATATATTTAACTGCAAATAAAAACACTAAAATTTGGGACTACACATTAAGAAGAAAACGTAAATACTTCAGTACAAGAACGCACGGTCCCGCGCCGTGGCGTCGTGGTCTAATGCATCCTGCCTAGGACTCGCGTTACGGAATGCGCGCTGGTTCGGGTCCTCATGCGGGAAGAAATTTTCTCATGAAATTTTGGCCAGTGTATGGGACCGGTGCCCACCCAGCATCGTGATGTATTTGGGGAGCTACGATAGGTAGCGAAATCCGGTTGCGAATTCCAGCTATAACGGCTGGGGGGATCATCGTGCTAACCACACGATACCTCCATTCTGGTTGGATGATCGTCCATCTCTGCTTAGGTATATAGGCGTGAGGCCAGCAGCCGGCTGGTCGGTCTAGGCCCTTCACGGGCTGTAGCGCCACAGATTATTATTATTATTATTATTATTATTATTATTATTACAAGCACGCACGCACACATAAACACAAATGTAATAAATAAATAGGACCTAAGGTATAATTTTATTTAAAAATTTGTTTCTATGATATTTCATTTAAACCTTCAAAATGTTTCGCACACATACTTAGATTCTATATGAAAATAATATTCTGTAGCTAATAGGATGAAAAATAAGACCTGACTCGGTCGCCTCACATGTAATAGATAGCAAATAAGGTTCATTTCATTATATAGGTCTACTTTATTTCGCGAAACCGTCATATATTACCTTGACTTTGTTGACAGAGTCAATCGACATTTGTACCCCGACTAAAAAAACAAGGGACATAAAACTGTTCTGCTTGTAACATTCAGAATTTTTTAAAGCCAAATACAAAGTACCCTTGTTTGTATAGTGAAGCAACAGTTTTTTTTTTTTTTCGCTACGGAAATGTATTCGTTTTCCTATGTCGTGGCAACGAATTATTAACAACTGTATTGTCAGAGCGAATCGTTATGCTGTGGATTATTTACACGGCGATGCTTTTATTTACAACTGTGTATCGTACCTGAACATTGCTTCCTGTTGTACGCTACATACAACGTTCTATTTTTCTCCCTTCTAGGCGCTGTGTTTGTAGATGGAAAGGTAAAGTTAGAAAAGAGTGTCACGATATCTATCGAACATTCTATGCTACAATAAATACGTCCAAAAGAATGTCGAGAATCGTATTATCACAGGCTGTTTGAATTCACTTTCTACCAAACTTTAACAGTATGTTAAAAAAATTGCGTCTCCGGCGTATGCTACTGTAATGTCCATGTAAACGAAGTAGTTCAAATCCCGGCTAAAGATCAGGAGTTTCAAATTAGCTATGTAATGTATTATATTGTTGTATAATAATAATAATAATAATAATAATAATAATAATAATAATAATAATTGGAGAGTGGACGCGGGATGACTTATCGTTCAATGTAGGTGCACATTTACTATATATTACTTTTTTTTCAGCATTGGCTCAACAGGTTTTAAACGTAAACAGACGACGTCAACATGCTACTGTATCTCCGTACAGTCAGAAGGAAAAGAAAAATGAAGTACTGTAGCACATACCTCGTAATCATTGATGAAATTACTGGCGTTGAAGTAAACGACGATATATTCTCGTAAGTTATCGAATCTGAATCATCTTCGCCTATCGCTTAAACAGTTTTAGTATCGAGAGAAATATTTTCACTGAGCATTATGTTGCACATGTCTTTGCAAAATGTTTCGTTTAGACCTCACAACTAAATGATGATGATGATGATGATGATCATGATGATGATGGTTCCTCAGATTTCATTCCAACGGATTTCCTGTGCAATGTACTGTTTCAATGTTTCTCTATAGCCCGAGTTGTTCTGATTTTTATTTTAATTTTACATACATTACACACGATATTGTCTTCGTTAATACATAAAATGTCACTCCCATACTTAATTGCATTTCGTATCTCTGAGCGAATTGAACGTTTTGCCTTCGACATTATGAATGGATGAGCACAACACTATTCAACTTGCAATGTTACTAAGAACGGACCGGGGTTCCTTCGTTATGTACGCTGCTGTACTCGCCAGGTACACAAAAGACGGACTACGCGGCCCGTGCCATATACTGCGATACGAAACAACTTCACTTTTCCTTAAGTCATCCCGCATACACTGTCTGATAATAATGCTTTATTTATTCTATCAGAGTTAAGGCCGTGAGGCCTTTTCTTTTACAGAAGATAAAGAGAAAATAATCTTACATGATATTGTAAAGTTAATACAAAAGAAATTTACAGGTATACATAAGACAAAATCGGAACAGAAAAATATGCATAAGCCAGGAGATTCATTCATTAATTTAGTGTTCTGCCCAAGGACAGGTCTTTCACTGAAACCCAATATTCTCCAATCTTTCCTATTTTCTGCCTTGCTCATGTGATCCATATATCTTGATGTCTTCTATTATCTGATATAATCATGTATCCCGAACTCTTCACCCGTTCACCATTCCTTCCAGTGCATCCTCCAGCAGGCAGTTTCTTCTCAGTCAGTGACCCAACCAATTTCTTTTCCTCTTCCCGATCAGTTTCAGCATCATTCTTTCTTCACTAACTCTTTCCAACACAGCTTCATTTCTTATTCTGTCTGTCAACTTCACACGTTCCATTCTTCTTCATATCCACATTTCAAGTCGACCTGGTTGGCGAGTTGGTATAGCGCTGGCCTTCTACGCCCAAGGTTGTGGGTTCGATCTCGGACCAGGTCGATGGCATTTAAGTGTGCTTAAATGCGACAGGCTCATGTCAGTAGGTTTACTGGCATGTAAAAGAACTCCTGCGGGACAAAATTCCGGCACATCCGGCGACGCTGATATAACCTCTGCAGTTGCGAGCGTCGTTAAATAAAACATAGCATTTAACATTCCACATTTCAAATGCTTCTATTCGCATCTCCTAACTTCGTCGCAATGTCCATGTTTCTGCTTCATACAATGCCACACTCCATACAAAGCACTTCACTAGTCTCTTCCTTAGTTCTTTTTCCAGAGGTCCGCAGAAGATGCTCTTTTTTCTATTAAAAGCTTCCTTGGCCGTTGTTCTCCTCCTTTTAACTTCCTGGCAGCAGCTCATGTTACTACTTATAGAAAGTTCGCATCGTTTTTTACAGAACTGTACATATTTGACCGACATGAGTACATTGTTTACCTCTTCCGATGTCTTCTCCTCAATCATTTTTTCATTCGTACTAGTCAAAGGTAAGCCAACTTCAATTATATCACCACAGACGCCCGAGGTCTAGTTATAAGTAAGTTCAGTTCATACCTGTAGTAGTTTCCTTTCTAATACTACACATTCGAACGATCTTTAAACTATCACTACAACCTTCCCTGCTAAAGCAGACACTGGTTTCGGCACTGTCACCTATTCTTATTACACACACAATCTTTACTTGCTAAAATATTTGAACATATTTTAGACTGATTGCTTGGCTTAGTAGACCTACTGCAATTGAAGACATGGATTGACAAACATCCCAAGTCCAAAATTTACCGAATTTGACTTTTTACATGCATTAAGTTTCGCATAGGCTATCATCCTTTAAAAAGGAATATCCTAAGTCCAACTCAAGTCTGTGGTTTTTAATCATCCAAATATTCTTGTCAATAATATTACAGTATATGGCAAGTCTATGTAATTATCTTGCTGTCTTGAACAATTTACTACAATAGACTTGGGATGTTTGTTAGTTCAGGTCTTCTATTAACTTATAGTTCTAATAAGAACAGAGAAAAAATTTTAATTTTTTTTAGTATTTCCGTTTCTTCGACATGTACAGCTCATGCATTATGTCCAGACACTCTTCCTACATAGCTGCGCACGAGATCGGATGAGTCTACTTACGAATTATAGGGAATGGGTTAGCCTTTGCCTTGAATTCGGTAGACACACGCCCGACCTTCCCTTCTACTCCTACCCCCTAGACGGAAACGTTATTCCCTACTGCGCATCGCGAGTGTCTTGACAAAATGCATGAGCTATAAGTTTTAAACACGTTTCAGATGGTTTTCGTGAAATGTTCTACGTATTGCCACCGAGAAATGCAGTTATATTAGTTATAGGTTGTTTGCACTATAGAAAAGCGCATATTTTCCCGTGGAACATATTTTCCTTATCCATCACAATTCACCTGACCTTACACCAGGCCTGCAGAACTCGTAAGTAGGGCAAATATGACGTCAGCCTCACTCCACTTCTATTGGGGATGTTCGACTTCTGCTTAGAGTCGTTGAGATTCTTTGCGTGTGGAAGATGCAGAAGCTATGACCACACTGGTAGAAAAGGTGGATGGGGTAAAAGGGATACGAAGGTAGTCGCTCTGAGGAGCTACAGTTCTGCAGGTCTGCCTTACACCATTCGATGCCTACGAATGGGATATGTTAAAGACGTCCTATATTTATGGGGAATCTACCGAAAAGAAGTGTGAAATTACGGGTCTTTTACCAACTGCAGCGACCTCTATTTGTACACATGTTTTAGAATGTAATAAGTAGTATTAACACTGAACGAATGAGGTAATTAGGGGATAATGTTCTTTTTGTATTTATTGTGTCTTTTTTTTTTGGTGCGTATGTATGTTTTTTATGTATTACCTTTATATTTATTAGTTGGATTATTTCGTGCTGTTTCAATAAGGAATTAAATTGTTCATATATATATATATATATATATATATATATGTTTCACTATGTTTTTTTCTCTTTTTATATTTTACATTTATTTTATTTTTATTATTTTTGTGAAATTTGGTTTGAAGTTAGATTAGTTGTAATTGTGATAACTAATGATAACGATAGCAATAATAATAACTGTTGTTTTACTATTTTATTAATAGTAGGTATTATTTTCGTTTTGAAGATTCAAACTGTGCATAGTTATAGCACGAATGGCCGTAGGGGCTCGTGCGAAGGATCTTGTGTACATGAGTTTGTATAATAATATGCATCAATAAATGCACCTATCTAATCTAATCTAATCTAATCTAATCTAATCTAATCTAATCTAATTACGTGGACGTTATGAATTTTGTATAGGAATTATTTTGAATATATCTTTTTATAAAAATTGGCTTCAGTGAACACGGAATTTTGCTTTACAAAGATATGCTTGTGTTCCACTTTATAAAAGTGGTTTACTTAATTGCAGTTAATAGCTTATTAATTATATGAAAGCGCAGGAGACCTATTCATTTTCAGCGCTGTTTGATTTGGCGTATACGGTATTTTTATCAAACGCTTTGTTTTGTCTATTTTTTTCATTTTAGACTTGTTCATTTTTTCTTTCCCTTCATGTTCTTTATTTCCCTTCTCTTCTATTTTTCCCATCCTCTCGTCTCTCTTTTCCTTCATTCCCTCCTTATGTATTCATTTTTTATTCATGAACTTCCCTTTTTCCAACTTTATTTCTTTTTTTTTATTCATTAACTTCCTCTCCACTTCTTGTTTTTCTCTGTGCTATCTTCTTCTCTGTTTTCATATTTTCGTCCTCTATACCACGCTGTGTACGCTCGGTGCGCCAGGTAGCTGCAACCCGCACAGCAGTTCTGCTTTACAGGCCGCGTGCTGTCTCCTGGGAACCCGGACGCTTCCAGTCTATGCTACAATGAAAGATAATTAGTTTTAGGGGCACGATGTGACCCCTCATGTCATAAATAGCGCGTAAGCTAGAGGGGATGGGTGAGCTACTAGATAGTGGCTGCTGCTAGGGGTTGAATTGGAAGCAATATGAAGCCTTATTGTATCGTTCTATGATCATCACACATTGATAGAACAGCGCTGCAAATGTCCTGGATTGTTTACAAAAACGGCTCAAGTTACGATTGTCCCACTCTGCCAGAGGCGACCACTGGTTGAGCACATTCATCACGCGTACGACACGCTCACCACATAACGGGAACTCCCACTATATGTTACATCACTGGCTCAACGCGTACTGGTTTTGATGCAGGCGGGCCAGGTTCGATCCCTGGCCTAGTCGTGACGGAATTAATTGCGCAGTTTTTTTTTCTGGCAGGAATTCGGTTTCCTTCTTTCTTTCCCCAAACACATTCCACTTCCCTCTCATTTCATCTATCACTTGCAATTGTTATCCCTCGGATTGCGCGATAAATCTTTATCCTTCGTATGCAATTAAGTTCAAAGGTTTTAGCACTCGTTCCTAATCAGAATTTTTGTTATTAAAATGCTTATTAAAATAACTAACAAGCAACATTCTGATGGGGACAGATAAAAAAGTTAAATTGTTTCTTCCACCATGGTAAGATTACAACAAACCATACAATACAGAGGGTTATTTTACGACGCTGTATCAATATCTAGGTTATTTAGCGTCTGAATGATATGAAGGTGATAATGCCGGTGAAATGCGTCCGGGGTCCAGCACCGAAAGTTACCCAGCATTTGCTCGTGTTGGGTTGAGGGAAAACCCCGGAAAGAACCTCAACCAAGTAACTTGCCCCGACCGGGATTCGAACCCGGGCCACCTGGTTTCGCAGCCAGACGCGCTGACCGTTACTCCACAGGTGTGGACTAAAATACAGAGGAAATCACTTGAAATGTTATGTGATCAAATTTCCGAATATTATTGCTTTTTTTTTTTTCAACTTTCTCCTTCCTCATCCTGTTTTCTGTTCCACTTATTTCTTTGTTTCCTTCCGCTTCTCCATAAATCCGTGCCACAAGGTACTTTTCTATAGAACTCCAATTCTCCTACATGTAAATATTTAGATTGTCTGAAGGCTTCACTAGTAGCCATCTGATTCTAAATGCATCCAAGGGTGGTTTTAAAAATAGGCTCCTCAATTGAAATGTGTCATGTTCAAAATATAATACAATATCATTAAATTACATTGTTGAAGCCATATCCCGTCTGATTTTGATTTTTCTAGGTCTTATAATCACTTTAGAACTGCATTCTGAAATTCGTCACAATCAACTCCTGGGCCCTACATACGAGTAAAATATTAATATTATGTAGGGTATGAAATAGGCGTGAGAAGAAAATGGAGTGAAATAGCAGAATAGGAAGACGTGAAGGTAAGAATTGAATAGTAGAAGAAAGGGGGACAAAAAGGAGAGGAAAGAAAGGGTTAAGGAAAAAGGATGAAGAAAGAGGTACAAGAGAAAGAGCTAGACAAGAAAGAAAGAGAATAAAAATAATCTTAGGAAAATGGGATAAAGGAGGAAAGCGTAGTACAAAAGTGTGACAAGAAAAGGGAATGACAAATAAAAAGGGATATAAAAGAGAAGAAAGTAAGAACAAGAAACAGCAGAGAAAAATAGTTCCGGGTGGATTGACATGCTGCACTTTACCTACTGCTTGCAACTTACTTACAAATGGCTTTTAAGGAACCCGAAAGATCATTGCCGCCCTCACATAGGCCCGCCATCGGTCCCTATCCTGTGCAAGATTAATCCACTCTCTATCATCATATCCCACCTCCCTCAAATCCATCTTCATATTATCCTCCCATCTACGTCTCGGCCTCCCCAAAGGTATTTTCCCCTCCGGTCTCCCAACTAACACTCTATATGCATTTCTGGATTCGCCCGTACGTGCTACATGCCCTGCCCATTTCAAACGTCTGGATTTAAAGCTCCTTATCATGTCAGGTGAAGAATATAATGCATGCAGTTCTGCGTTGTGTAACTTACTCCATTCTCCTGTAACTTCATCCCTCTTAGTCCCAAATATTTTCCTAAGAACCTCATTCTCCAACACCCTTAATCTCTGTTCCTCTCTCAAAGTCAGAGTCCAAATTTCACAACCATGCAGAACAACCGGTAATATAACTGTTTTATAAATTCTAACTTTCAGATTTTTTGACAGCAGACTAGATGACAAAAGCTTCTCAACCGAATAATAACAGGCATTTCCCATATTAATTCTTGCGTTTAATTTCCTCCCGAGTGTCAGTTATATTTGTTACTGTTGCTCCAAGAGATCTGAATTTCTGCACCTCTTGGAAGGATAAATCTCCAAGTTTTTTATTTCGATTTCGTACAATATTCTCGTCACTAGACATAATCATATAGGCCTACTTTGGCTTTTCGGGATTTACTTCCAAACCTATCGCTTTACTTGCTTCAAGTAAAATTTCCGTGTTTTCCCTAATCATTTGTGGATTTTCTCCCAACATATTGACGTCATCCACATAGACAAGGAGCTGGTGTAACTCGTTCAATTCCAAACCCTCTCTGTTATCCTCAACTTTCCTAATGGCATATTCTAGAGCAAAGTTAAAAAGTGAAGGTGATAGTGCATCTCCTTGCTTTAGCCCACAGTGAATTGGAAAAGCATTAGATAGAAACTCTCCTATACGGACTCTACTGTAAGTTTCACTGAGACACATACTTTGCCTACTGCTATTTGACAAAGTATTTTGATACATAACCTATTTCACATACAAATATTTGGCTTATTTATTTTTCAACTAATTTAATTTGACACGACCTTTTAGGTCTACTTCTTCTGGCATAGCCTACAACTACTTTGTTTCATTTGTACATTCACATACCATATTTTGACATACTCTGCTGTAATTATATTGTGCACATTGTTAATAGTTCCAGTTATAGTTTCTAAGGTTATTTGTTTTTATTTAAAAATTATAGAGGTTTCGGATGCATAAAAAATTATGGAGGGTGAGTTTGTAGAAACAACAAGAGGGGGGAACATTTATCTCTTGGGGCAGGGGTTCTCAAATTGTGCGTCGTCGGTCTATGTTTTGAGCGTCGCAGCTATAAGGGAAAACTAAAGTAATTTATAATGCAACCTATAATGAAACATTACATCCAAGTTTTCACTAGGTGTAGATATTTATTTTATTCCAAATTTGTATTTTAACAAGCTGGTAAGGAAGACTAAATGACTATTTTCTTAAAAAAAATACTACCAAATCTAATTTGAGAATTTTTTTTGAATATTCGGTACAGAAACGTTTCATGGAAAATCTGACATGTGGAGGACGGCGCAGTTTAAAAAATTTTGAGAACTCCTGT
This sequence comes from Periplaneta americana, assembly GCF_040183065.1. Classification (NCBI taxonomy): domain Eukaryota; kingdom Metazoa; phylum Arthropoda; class Insecta; order Blattodea; family Blattidae; genus Periplaneta; species Periplaneta americana. Next base: position 48,381,529 of record NC_091127.1, read on the forward strand.
TTTAGGGGATTCTTACATCAGAAGACTACAATATATAGCCCAAAGATATCAACAACATAAGGATGAGGGACGCATTTTGGATTACTTAAGAACATGTGGCCATAATTTTAATTTATAATTTATGTTCATTTTTTTAAATGTCAGTACATTTAGTTATACAAAGAATGTCAAATGAATACTACACCAAATTAAAAGCATGCACACGATAAGTAGGCCTAATCTAACTTATGCCAAATTTAGCGAGTAGGGAAAATGTGAAGCAAGTAAAAATATTGTATGCAAGAAAAAAATTTGTAAGTTATATTACTTAATAATTAAGCTTCGTATTCCAGCTGCCTATAAGCTGGAATGAGGTTGCCTGATTCGAAGTATATGTGATGCCACAACGCAGGTACAGGTTCGTTCGTATTCAAAATAGTTACACATCCCCTGCCCTCTTCTGGACGTAGTCGTAGTGAGTAGTCTTATCGATCACTGCTCTTACTAGTCGTATTATTTAAATAACTACATCTTTGTGGTTGATTGGAGGTTCATTGCAAAGACAAAATGCCTTAGATAAGACGCTCAAGCGTGTAATATTGCAGGGTATAGTTGAGAATATATGAACGTATATTTTCACTGTCAATAGCCTATAGACAACGTTACATATAAATTGTGTAAAATAAACATAAAAGTGACAAAAACAGTACACTGAAAGACACGGCAATACCAAAAGGCGCAGAAAGTGTGTTGAACGTAATCCAAAATAACCAGTACCATCACAATCTGAAAAGTATGAAGATATTAACACAGTCTACTATATACAGTCGTGAAGCTTGAGGTGTTTTTTTTGCAAATCTCGTGATAAAGCGCTCCAAGCGGTTAGCAACTAGAAACAACAGACTGTCCATGGTCGACTTTGGACTGTGTCGTATTTCTATCGAGTGCTAGCTCGTTGCGTATTTCACATTGATGCTTGTGAAATGTTCGTTATTGGTTGTAATGAAAATGTTAATGGCTAAAATATAATAATTGGAATAATAATATGGGACAAGGAGGAGACGTTTGTAGCGCTATAATTGTAGCAACAGTAAGAGAAAGAGGCCAGAGTTATCCTTTGTCCGATTTCCGAAAGATTCAGAAAGGTTCCTGGGTTTCCACAAGAATGCTGTGCAGAAACAAAACTCTTAATTTTGAAGTTCTTTGTGACTGTTAGAATACATTATATCCTTAAATTTCACAATGAAATGTTTCAGTCTAACCGAAAGGACATTAGATACCGGTTAAAGTTCTGTCACTTAGGCTGCTAAATTTCCAGAGAAATAAAGGTTAGGTCTACTTTTTTTTTCAGAGGATATATTTTTAATTGTAGCTATTAATTTTGTTATTATTTTTATGTGTTATTTTACTAAAGACGTAGAAAATTAAGTTTGTTTTAATGAAATTTATTGATCACGTTTTATTTTCAATTCTGGTGGGATTATTATTGCTTAGGCCTATTTTTTTCGAAGGATATGTTTTTAATTATAGCTGTTAATTTTGTTGTTATTTTTATTTGTTGCTTTACTAGAGACGTAGAAAAAGTCTGTTACAATAAAATTTATTGATCACGTTTTATTTCCAATTCTGGTGTGATTATTATTGCTTAACCTCATCCCACTTTGTTAACTACGTAAGTCAACACTACAAGTACCGGTACGCGTAAGTTACTCCATTAATTCATATTTCCATTGTTATTGTTGTAAAGGGAAATGCAAATTATTATTTATTGGTTTCATAGTTAATTATCGCTATAATCTTGAATGAGTGAAGCTATTATAGTAAATTTCAGTTCGTTTTGCACAAACAAAAATTATATTACTTATTTCTTGCAGGTATCTTCGAGTTTATGGTGGAATTTAATATACTTCATTAAAATAATAAAATAACTTTATGCATTTAATATTTCAATAATGGAAGGAAGATGTTAATTTTTCCAAAAGAACACGACAACGAAAGTGTAACATATTCTGTCGTCTGCTAGGAGAGAGATCTGCGATGATGAGGTGATAGTAGCGATCCTAGTGGTGGGCAACTAGCCATGTTTGCATTTTTACTACATATTGAGCTTCGCGACTGTATATAGTAGACTGTGATATTAACTCGACGTTTAGCATGGATTTATGTAGTTTACCATGATGTTTATTGCCAACATCCAAATAATTAATAAATCAAATAACCTATATTTCAGGGAATATCTAGAAAAGTAGGCCTACATAAAAAATTAGTGGTTTTCCGTGATAGGCAACATATGCAATATCCTAATGAAACACGAAAAAATGTCAGACAATAGGAATATCTTGTACTACATCATGCACCAATAACGTCATGTACTATTGAAAGAATTTCTTACAATATAAAATCATTCACTTCAAAAATCACGACGACAATGAACATCACGGCTCAAGCATGTGTTTACTAGTATAGCTTCAGAATGTCGGGAGTTGACTGTACTCAACGAACACGCAGGGACGACCTATTTGTTTATATCCTTATTCTTTGCATTACCTGTGTTCGGCGCACTATAAACCCAATGTGTCTTTAACTTCAGTCTTTAGGTAGCTGGGATACGGAGCCTATTAATAATGTATTAACATTTTGTATGTAGGCCTAATTTTGAATATGTTAGATCTCTTGTAGGTGAAAAGTAGTATGTTAATCAGTCCGGTACGGAGAAAAATATAATTGTGAAAGAAAGATTATACTGATATATTCTCTGGCACAAATGAACTTATTATCTGACTAGCTAATTAAGATGAACGCAGATTAAGAGAGAGAAAATAAAGTAAAGAAGGAAGCAAAAAAAGAAGAACAGAGTGTTAATGATAAGGGTAATTACTTATAATTTGCTTGCAGTCGAGTTTCGTTACTGTATTGCAAAGGTTTATGCTTACATAAGGCCAACTTGAATTCTGCATTGGAAGGTCTCATTACTGGCTGGAGTTTAGAGTTTCTTGATTTAACACGGCCCGCTAGCTCTGTACTAGCATCAATTGATGGCAGAGCTCAGGTTTTAAGTTAATTTTATTCCCCGCTGAAATATCAAGCAAAAAGAGAATTCGAAACCCTCATTTTCGACTAAGGTAACGAAATTAATTTAATTTCAGACATAAACAGGATACACGCGGATAACAGGGAATTCAATTTGGGTTCAGGTAAAAGAAAACTTTGTTCTATTTAGTGACCGAACCATGTCTACCTGAACGTGATGACAGAACTTTCGTTACGCTTGCCTACAGATGGTCAGAATGTCTCCTCATGTCAGAGAGAGTCTGGAGGCTGCTATGGTTACTACTAATACTACTACTAAAACTAAAACAATTATGATTATTATCATTATTATTATTATCATTATCATCATTGTTATTGTCATTATCACCATCATCATTATCATCAGACCTTGCTCAGGATAGGGACCGATGGCGGGCTTATGTGAGGGCGGCAATGAACATCCGGGTTCCTTAAAAGCCAGTAAGTAAGTAAGACTCCTACTATCATTATTTTTACTTTATTTTCAGAAGCATGTAGGCCTACTGTACGTTTCATACATTTTAATAATCAAACAATTGAAACGGTTAATAATATATGCTTTCTCTGTCTGACTCGCTTTTATTTAATACTTACGGATAGCGGGGGTGGGGAGGGGAACGGCTAACAGCGGAATCATAAGAGAATTCGAAAGCCATAGAGACTCAATAGAATGCAAGATAAAAGCTTTAAAATACTACTTGAGGATTGTGCATGGAGATCAGTCTCTTATTAGAGCGGTCTGTTATAGGGAGCAACTCGAGAGGAGAGACCAAGTAACCTTGGCAGGTAGATTACGCAGAGGGTTGGAGGAAATAGGGATGGGATTTATAATCGGGGAAGATTGCAGGAACAAGCGAAATATCTGGCTGAAAGTCAAGAAACGCCTGAAGGATATAGACAGGCAAATAACAGAAGGGGAACGTAGGGATAAGGTTGCTCTGGAGATCCAATCGATGATCAAAACAAATTGGGGGCCGAATTATATCTCTATGGAGGTAGCAGAGAAGGTAGACTGGGTTTAATCTGGTTTCGTCTAGGAGCCTGGAGGGCACTGAAATCCGTCAACGAAGAGGGGGCGAGAATATGTCCTCTTTGTGGTAAAGGCGAGACATCGCACCATATTTTATCGGAGTGTCAAGCCACAGAAGCTCTGAGGAAACGATTCCTGCCAGAGTCCTTCATTACATCTAGCAGGGGACACTTGGCAACATACAATATGTTAAATAACGTTAAATTTTGTGACGGCGTGGAAAAATTTATGGCTAAAGTTCGACAGTTGAGGGTGGAACTGGCCGAGGGGAAGGGACCCTAGGAAATAAGGGAAAGAGTTATTAATTAGTGTTGTAATGATGAAGTAATTAGAGAATAATGTTCTTTTTGTATTTATTGTGTCTTTTTTGTGTTCGTATTTTATCGCGTGTGTATGATTTTTTTTATGTATTACCTTTAAGCTTATATTTATTAGTTGGATTATTTCGTGCAGTCTCAATAAGGAATTGGTTTATATATATATATATATATATATATATATATATATATATATATATATGTATATGTTTCACTGTGTTTTTTCTCTCTCTTTTCATATCTTACAGTTATTTTATTTTTATTATTTTTGTGAAATTTGGTTTGAAGTTAGATTAGTTGTAATTGTGACAATTAATGATAACGGTAGTAATAATAATAACTGTTGTTTTACTATTTTATTATTAGTAGGTATTATGTTCGTTTTGAAGATTCAAACTGTGCATAGGTATAGCACGAATGGCCGTACGGGCTCGTGCGAAGGATCTTGTGTACATGAGTTTGTATAATTTATTATGCATCAATAAATGCACTTATCTATCTATCTATTTAATACTTTCCTTTACTTTATTGGACTCGAAAATCAATATGCATCTGTACTCTGAAATTCTCACAAAATCACTCACCCGGCTAACTCAGAAAATAGAAATGTAGCACAAATTCATAACGCATGGAATTCTACCCAGTGAGTCCAAGAATATTTATGAGAAAATTGTGATTATTTCAAATGATACAGTTTATATTTCAAACACAAAGATCTCCTATTAAAGTTCCATATTTCATACATGCATTTTGTTTCTAATTTGCCACTAGGTGGAACCGTTATCTATCACTTCTTTTCTGTGCTTGTCAAGTTCTTGACATCTCTTAGAACTTACGAGAAGCACAGGAAGATCTATTCAATCATTGCAATGTGTTTCAACTACTTGTAAATAAAAATGAAGATCAGCAACTCAACGCCAAGGTACCGTAGGACATGCTTTCGAAGTAAATACACAGTAAACGTTATATTTTAAGATCAAAATATGAAATAAGTTGTAGGGTAAACTTGTCTAATTTCGCAGTAAGTTCAATGAATCGGAATGTCTAAATCTAATTACTGGCTGAAATATGTTCCAAACGGGTGCGATATTTTGACAAGAAAGTTATAGGCCTACATTATAACGTATGTTCACAAAAAAAGTCGAGATTGAATGACCTTGAAAACTTGTCCATGAATTTAATCTTCAACATCCCTGCATCTCTTGCACGAAAAATCTGGTTCATAACGAACAAGTCCGTGAAAAATTTCATGAACCTGTCTTCACAATGTAAAAGTTGTATCCATTGCTTACCATTCATATCATCTTTAAAACGATTATTGCAGAACTGACGATTTTTTAATTATAATTAGTACATTTTTACCATCCAAAATAGATACGTCTATTGTTGTAAACATTTTACTTCTTTTCTCTCCATTGTTACGTCAGACTGATTCAGATACAACAATGGTATAAAATGCAATCTGTAGTGTATCTATTGGCTTGAGACTTTGTTATTACTTAAATAAATAAATAAATAAATAAATAATAATAATAATAATAATAATAATAATAATAATAATAATAATAATACTGGATGACATAGTCATTCCTACAATGATATTGAAATCATACTCAGACATCGGCAGCTACAAATCACATGATTCACACAAAAAACCAAAGAAAGTTTCAAGTTTGCTAACTGCTCTTGTCAGGCATTAGGCCGTAATTTACCATCCGAAACTAAAATTTTGCTCCCGATATTAAGCCTCTATGTAGTACAGATTCCACTAGATTCATAAAATAAAACCACATTTCGAAAGCTTGTAATTTTCTCTTTGATATCTAGAATAGTCGGCCAGATTGGCGCAGTTGGTATAGCGCTGGCCTTCTGTGCCCGAGGCTGCGGGTTCGATCCCGGGCCAGGTCGGTGGCATTTAAGTGTGCTTGAATGCGACAGACTCATGTAAGTACATTTACTGGCATGTAAAAGAACTCCTGCGGGAGAAAATTCCGGCACACCGGCGACGCTGATATAACCTCGGCAGTTGCGAGTTTCGTTAAATAAAACATAACTTTAACTATCTAGAGTAACTTCATTGCAAAAAGCAATAGTTTCTCTTCAAAGGCAGTGTTTTAACACCCCTAGTAATGAAAGCTACGTTTAAATCGGCTCATATACACTTTGTCATATTCAAACAGCTGTTACTGCCAACATATGAAAGATAACTCCATCCAATCAACGATCATACACGCAGGAAGTGCTGCAATCTTTCGTCAACTATTCATTTCTTCAAAATTGTTGGATGTAATTTCTATTCATCTCAAGTAAAAACTTTTGTCACAGCGATAAAATTCCTATGAACTTTTGCATCAACCGATTAATTATGATTATTTTATTCTATTCTATTTTAAATCCACCACCAACAAAAGCAAGCTAACAATTTTAAATGTTTTTAGAATTGACCAAATTTATAAATACTCTCTAACGAAATTCTATCATAAAAATAGAATGAAATTTGTAGTTCAGCCACATGATCATAATACAAGACGAAATGAAATTCTTAATTTAGTCGAACCTAAATGTTTCACATCTGCTGCTTTACTACACAGTACAAATTATGGTCCACATCTATATAATTCGGTAATAAAATTTCATCCAGAATTGACTACTTTAAGCAATGAAATTTTCAGATCCAGAATTAAAAAATTTATATGACAGACTTCCCTGTATTATATTATGTACCATGCATTGTAAAACGAGTTTATTTATATCCTAAATATATTTTTTCTCTCTTATCTTGGTTACTATATCAACATGACCTGTACTAATTATACTACTAATAATCAGTTAATATTAATCCACCAATCTCAACATTGTCTTTTTTTTCACTCAGTTATTAGGCCTACTAGTATTATTACTAACTTTATTATTATCATCATCTTTATGTGACCTTTTTTCTTAAGTATTTTGTCTACAAAGTATGTATATTAATGTAACGGAACTGTCCCCTAACACGAGCTTTGCTCTTTCGGGATACTTAATGTAACGTCTTTATGTAGGCCTATATGTTATTATTAAATAAATCTAAATCTAAAAAAAATTATAGGTGGCTTACATTGATACCTATACAAAATACATAATAAGAAAAAACAAAACAAACAACACAAACGAAAGAAAGCTACATAATAGATGCTAGAATATAATATTGCAGTTAATATAGTGTAAAATATCAATATAGCCTAACAATGCAAAATGATTTCAAAACTATAGTAAAAACGTAATAGGCTACACTTCTTCATAATTTAAATATCTAAGGAAATACAATTCTTTTTAATATTGTATGAAATTTTTTAACTGTTAAAATGAAATCTAATTGAGAATCACAGAGAGTTGTAAATATTACACATAAGAAACAATGGAGAGTTCTTGAAGAAAACAGTTCTGGGAATTGGAATAACAAAAGGTTGCCTATGACGTAATTCTATTCTTTTTACATTGAACTGAAGGAATTTAAGAAAATCACAGTTATTCAATAGTGTTATAGAGTAAAATTTGGCTATTTATTAATCGTCTATAATAGATATAATGATGATGAATATACTGATGACGATCGTAATCATGATGATGGTGAAGACAATGCAATTTTAAATATGCCTATAAATATTTTATGTGTGTCGCACTCCTGTGATTGTATCCTTGGGGGCGGGGGACAACGTGGAATATTGGAATATCAAATTGCGTCACTCTCTCCAGTGAGGCGATACATTTCGCTCCAAATTTTCGTGAATTTTTCTCTCTGGATCTCAATCAGATTAAGAGGGGCTGTAGGTGTTGTGGTACTTGATCCCTTCATGAGCCGAGGTGAGGTCGTCCTAATGGGGGTGGAGGCTGATGTTCCACAGCCACATCATGTAGCACAGTAGTCGCTCCTGTTAACTCAATTTCCAACCGACCAGTAACAATCCCTGTACCCTCCCCGCTCGACCGCTACTTCCCAATGTATTCACACGTCATTGGCTTTCGAAAATCACTCCCCCAACCCAACCCGGCCGCTACCACCGCCACCCCAACCCTGTCCCCCTCATACCGGTTTTTGGATGCTTCATTTTCCGCTTGGCCCGGTCTTCAGTGCCGTGCCCCACTCCGTCCGACAAGATTCGGAAGGTATGACTACAGTGCTACGAAACCTAACTCGTATTGCTACAGCCTCAACCACTTCAGCTCAAGGCTCACGATAATTGCATTTTATGCATCTTCTTATCACATAGCTGCTGTAAGAAGCATGTACTAAGGTACCTGAGAAGTTGGACTACTTTATTCTTCTGTTCTCTGTATTGTTAGTGAGTTGGTGAAAGGCAAGTAATTATGTTGGTTTTTTTTTTTTACGTTCATATTTCATTTTTTTCTATTTCTTGTTCGTATCATCACAGTCTACTATATACAGTCGCGAAGCTTGAGGTGATTTTTTGCAAATCTCATGATAAAGCGCTCCAAGCGGTTAGCAACTAGAAACAACAGACTGTCCACGGTCGACTTTGGACTGAATAGTATTTCCATCGAGCGCTAGCTCGTTGCGCATTTCACATTGATGCTTGTGAAATGTTCGTTATTGGTTGTAATGAAAATGTTAATGGCTAAAATACAATAATTGGAATAATAATATTTTACTAGAGACGTAGAAAAATTAAGTTTGTTTTAATGAAATTTATTGATCACGTTTTATTTTCAATTCTGCTGGGATTATTATTGCTTAGGCCTACTATATTTTTTTTTCAAAGGATATGTTTTTAATTATAGCTGTTAGTTTTGTTGTTATTTTTATTTATTACGTTACTAGAGACGTAGAAAAAGTCTGTTACAATAAAATTTATTAATCACGTTTTATTTCCAATTCTGGTGTGATTATTATTGCTTAACCTCAACTACGTAAGCCTACACTACAAGTACGGGTACACGTAAGTTAATCCATTAATTCATATTTCCATTATTATTGTTGTAAAGGGAAATGCAAATTAATATTTATTGGTTTCATAGTTAATTATCGCTATAATCTTGAATGAGTGAAGCGATTATAGTAAATTTCAGTTCGTTTTGCACAAACAAAAATAATATTAACCTATTTCTTGCAGGTATCTTCGAGTTTATGGTGGAATTTAATATACTTCATTAAAATAATAAATTAACTTTATGCATTTAATATTTCAATAATGGAAGGAAGGTGTTAATTTTTCCAAAAGAACACAACGAAAGTGTAACATATTTTGTCGGCTGCTAGGAGAGAGAGATCTGCGATGATGAGGCGATAGTAGCGATCCTAGTGGTGGGCAACTATCCATGTTTTCATTTTTACTACATATTGAGCTTCGCGACTGTATATAGTAGACTGTGGTATCATCCTTATTGATATTTCTGTTCTATTTATCTTCTTGCTCTTTCTCCTATTCATATTGTTATTTATCTTTACCGCAATGCTGCTCTTGATCATCTTGATCTCTATGTTATTATTGTCGATACTGATCACTAGACTTCGTAGAATTGCCACGAGAATCGTAAGGTTTACTACGCACGCGGTATAGACTGTATGAGAAGGGGACGTGCAACGGATGCAGTAAGCCTCTGATGTAAACACTGAACAGTATACTGCGTTACAATAAAACCTGTATCCTGCATTCAAGAAATATAATGAATGATCATTGAAGTAGCAAATGTCTAAACATGTAAATACACAATTATTTTGTAGTGAGATATATTAACTCTTAAAATTTAATGTAATATACTCACATCATTCTTGAATACTGCATGTGCAGTGCAGTGAAAAGTTACGTACATTTTGAGCGACTTCAAAGTAACCTCCTCCGATAGTCACTTAAACAGTTTTTATTTTGGGAAAATGTACGTTCAACATCACACGATGTAATAGGTGCATTATTTGAAGAACGGGAAGTCACTACTTTTTAGTACATAAACTTCAGACGTCTTGTCGTGATCTGATAGTACATCATTTATAGTACGAAGTTGTGAATAGGCAGAATTTTTAGCAATAATGTTTCTCAACTTACATTTCACTTTTTCTGAAATTAGTGATATTTTGGATAACGATTTGTGATACTTTATCCACTATATTAAGGGCTTTTGAGAGTTGTAGTTTAGACAATTCTAACAGGGTGATGCCTTTGGACATGATTTTAAAATTAGAATCAATGAACAGAATATCTTCCAATAGCTGTTTAGAAGGCAATGATTTTACAGCTGCAACAGCGGAAATGTCTAACAGGGTGATGCCTTTGGACATGATTTTAAAATTAGAATCAATGAACAGAATATCTTCCAACAGCTGTTTAGAAGGCAATGATTTTACAGCTGCAACAGCGGAAATGTCTGTGCTATCTAATGCATCAATTACCTCCATTATTTTGCCGTAATATTCTGAATAATAATTAACAGCATCCAACCACGTTTTTCAAAGGGTCCAGGGGCAATTGTTTGGAACAGCAACACTCTAATTGTAGTATGTTTGATTGAATTCTTGTCTGCACTGAACAAATGTTAAGCTTTGACTATTCCAACCACAGTAATGCAAAAACAAGTGCTTACATAGGTATACATTAGCTGTAGCTGCTCTATCTATTTGGACCGGTCACAACTCTTAACATGAACTGCTTATACTACCAGACCGGGCGGTCGCTCACCTCCTCTATACTACCGTACATCGGCAACCTGATTGCATGCTGCTTGCGGCAATTCAACGAAGTCTACTGATGACTATGTTTTTATCCATCTCGATCTCGCTTGCCGTGGGACTGAATCCGGATGGTCTATGGCGAGTCCATGACATCAACCCCTTTGATTTGATTACCCCCCTTTGATTTGATTACCTGGTTGGGTTTTTCCGAGGTTTTCCCCAACCAAAAATAAAATGCCGGGCAATATTTTGGCGAATCCTCGGACCTCACCTCATCCCACTACATCTCGCCAAAATATTGTAAAAAATTGTAAAAATTGTAGAAAATTACTAAATTGTAAAACTATCAAAAATTTTGTAAAAATTGTAATTGTAATATTGTAAAATTTTGACTTGTTCCACATCTAAAAGCTTCATTGCTCATGTAAGATCTATGGAATAAAATAAATGAATGAATGAATTCTTTCTGCCATCTTCATCTTTATGTTCTTGTCATCTTCTTTCTATGTTGTTCTTCTTCATCTTGATCTCTGTGTTGTTCTTGTTCATCCTGATCTCTGTGTTGTTTTTAATCATCTTGATCTGCGTATTGTTCTTGTTCATCTTGATCTGTGTTGTACTTGTTCAACATGATCTCTGTGTTGTTTTTGTTCAACCTGATCTCTATGTTGTTCTTGTTCATCTTGATCTGTGTGTTGTTCTTGTTCATCTTGATCTCCATGTTGTTCTTGTTCATCTTGATCTGTATGTTGTTCTTGTTCATCTTGATCTCTGTGTTGTTCTTATTCATCTTGATCCATAAGTTGTTCTTGTTCATCTTGATCTCTGTGTTGTTCTTGTTCATCTTGATCCATAAGTTGTTCTTGTTCATCCTGATCTCTGTGTTGTTCTTGTTCATCTTCATCTCTGTGTTGTTCTTGTTCATCTTCATCTCTGTGTTGTTCTTGTTCATCCTGATCTCTGTGTTGTTCTTATTCATCTTGATCTGGGAGTTGTGCTTGTTCATCTTCATCTCTGTGTTGTTCTTGTTCATCTTGATCCATAAGTTGTTCTTGTTCATCCTGATCTCTGTGTTGTTCTTGTTCATCTTCATCTCTGTGTTGTTCTTGTTCATCCTGATCTCTGTGTTGTTCTTATTCATCTTGATCTGTGTGTTGTACTTGTTCATCTTCATCTCTGTGTTGTTCTTGTTCATCCTGATATCTGTGTTGTTCTTATTCATTTTGATCTGTGTGCTGTTCTTGTTCATCTTGATCTGTGTGTTGTTCTTGTTCATCCTGATATCTGTGTTGTTCTTATTCATCTCGACCTGTGTTGTTCTTATTCATCTTGATCTCTATGTTGTTCTTGTTCATTCTGATCCATGTGTTGTTCTTTTTCATCTTAATCCCTACGTTATTCTTGATCATCTTGACCTTTATATCATTCTTGTTTATCTTGATCTCTATGGTGTCATTGTTCATTTTTAACTCTATGTTGTTCTTATTCACTTTGATCTCTATTTTGTTCTTATTCATCTTCATCTAAGTTTTTTTTCCTTGTAGTTGTATTGCATTGCTGGTGGTGTGGAAGAGCAGGCCTGATGGCCTTAACTTCACCAGAGTAAATAAATAAATATATATATATATATATATATATAAATGTCCTTATAAAGGAGTACCTTTTTTAAAAATGTGTCTTACGAAAATAATAAATCACATTTGTTTAATACAAATTAAGAGTACAGGAAAAAACATGATAAGTCACATTTTACTGTTTTTACAGGAGAGCAAGTTAAAAGTTCCAAGACCCATTACATTCTATTGTCTTTGGGTTATCATTCTTCAAATTTCTTTTGACTAATGACGTTGTAATTCTTTACAATTAGACTACACATTTCTACACCACTTGAGCTATTACATGACATCTAAAACAGAAAAAACGATGATTTTGGACTTATCAAGTTTTTCTCCTGCTAGTATACTCTTCAAAAAAGAATCCGCACTTTTTAATATCCGTTGCTGTAGCCGTGGCATCGCACAACCGTGGTCACAGTTAAATTCAACTGTAAGTCGATAGTCTTATTTGGATATACAACAAATGATTTCATTTACATATTTATGATTATTATCTTTTGAATAATAATTTATGAAAATAAACTATAAATACTGTATTCACTGGATATGATAAATAACTATTGCGAAATAATGAAACGTACTATAAAAAATAACTACCCTATTCATGAGACTCGATTTTTTCTCTGTACTAGACGTTGAAAACACTTACTTGCTCCATAGACCCTATGTTATTTATTACCGTCTTCGTCAGTGTACAGTCGTACCCCATATCATAATATATTATAGGCTTTTTGAGATCATTTCCTCTCTTCAGAACGCCTTATTCTCTGGCATCCCGCATTACATTCAAGTAAGAAATTAAAATGAGGTTTTTAGCAACATGTGATGTGGATATGGGGCCGGTTAATTCAACACGTTCCACTCTCATATTCCAGATCAAACTGATACCACATTTATTCCATCACTGTCATTTCCTACGTTGAGGGTTTCTTATCGGCCTAATTGCCCGATTCTATAGCGGGGAATCGCAGGAAGCTGCAATCAAAAGTGCAATACTTAACCTCTCCTGCCTTAACTTAAACATTTCTCTCCAAGGAAAAGGGGGGGGGAATTACAATTAGCGGCAACAGTTTTCGTAGATTTCGATGTTAACTGCATATTAAAAGACAGATCCTATTGCAATTTCCTGTCTACCGGAAATGTTTAGTGAAGTTAGGGGCTGTACATCAAGAATTTAAATTTCAGGTTCCTTCTTCCGCATCCGAGCTTGAAAACTTTTCAATTAACAGGTTTCGAAGAAAATAAAAAAAATATATAATAAAATATTTACATAAGGATGGTTAATTTCCTGTGCTCAACACAGAGTCATATATTTAGCTCTATTTTCCATTTTTTGTATGCAGAAATATTTACTTATGCCAGTCATGTCAACTATGCACTTAGGCGCAAGCGTGCACTTTAGAGCTCAGAAGAACCTGAGCGCTTTACAACGGAGAGAAAAGAGACAGACGAAAGAGGCAATACATGCCGCTTGGTCGAGCTATATACAGGGATGGCCAGCACTGATTCAATGGATAAAGAGAAGAGGGCTTATTAAAACTGTATGCATGTTATTTTTTAGATTTGTCTGAGAAGTATAAATGAATAATAAGAATGTAAGTTTTAATTTCAATGCTCATTTTTCATAAGTTTGCTTTTTTATTCAAATGAATATTTTCTCAACCTTTTTTTTTCAGAAAAGTGAAATTTTAAGATATATTTATTTAGTAGTCTTATAGGCACTGAAACAATGTATTCGTAATCTAATATATCGTAAATAAGTAATATTAAAGATAGTGTATTTAAAATTTTGAAAATATTCGCAAGGAAAATGTTTGTAAGGAAATGAATTAACAAAGCAACTACTGTTATATCATAAACAAAATATATTTGCCCATGTGTTGTAAAAACGTCAGCTCTATAGCTTCAGAAGATTTCGAGAAAATAATTTAATATTATGATGATAGGAAATTGTGCACCAATATCACCTTAAAAGCATAATACGATAAGAGTTTTGTTATGTAATATTAGTTAGATTTAAAACATATATACCTAGGTAACTTTGCTTTGTACTATAATATTGTTTTGATTAGCTTATTGATTACTTTTATAACGCTAAAGATACCATCAATATCAATTCCAAGTTACCAGTCATACTCAATCTCTTTCTTTGGAATATCACTTTTTTATTAATGTGTTGTCTCATTCACTTAGTATAGTATAATAATATTGTAGTACAAGTACAATTATTGTACTACTATGAAATTTATGTGAATATTCCTTCTTAACTCTTTATTATGTTATTAACATTTAAAACACAAATACAATATTAAGAAATTGGTGTTACTACTTTTGTTTTGCAGACTATAAATAAAATATCAAACAGAAAGAAAACATACAATAATGACATAAAATTTCACATTCCGTTTGAAGTTTGTGCACCACTGTTTTCTTAATTCAACAGGCTGCTTATCTATATACATAATTCTTCCTCCTTCCATACCTAGCGTTTGATGCCCGTGTACGACGTCAAGGTCAGAAAAATGCGCTCGCTTTGACATCACTGACTTATGCCTTCTCTGCTACTGCTCCAATTATAAGAAGCGGTAACATAATATGTCGACCAATAATGCATTAGCGTTTTCAAACGACTTGCTCATATTAACTCCAGGTGGAGTATGAAACAATGATGTCATATGTCGACTTGAGTGATGACGAGAAAAAAAAAGATTAATACCTAGTTTTAATTCCAATTCTAATTAAAACTCATTTATTCACTGTGGGGATTGGTGGTAATAAAAGTAGTATATTGATGTTGTAAAAAACTATTGTAACTAGGGATGATCTTTACAACGAAAACGTGACAACACTGCTTCACATTTCATGCATGCAAAAAAGGGTAGGCTATATTCAACACAAAGCTTGTGGCGAACATACCAATTTCATCCACAGTGAACTATGCCCCATATAAGACGACTTTTAATTAAAACTGTAATTAAAACAACTTTTTTTTTGTCATCAGTCAATGTTTCATACTCCATGTGTAGTCGATATGGACACGTCATTTGAAAAGCTAACATCTGGTCGTACAAAGATGCCTACCTTAGTGCAATAATGATTTGCTGTCGTTATATCTATTTCTTAATGCTAGGACTGCTGTTATTTGTAAGAGAGGTCAAAAGGAGAAATTAGTTTGAAACTTAACTTATACAGGGTGAGTCAGGAGGAAAGATACATTTTTTTGGGAGGTGATAATATTGGTGATTGTGAACAAAAAATGTATATGAACATATGCCCTGTTCTCAACTGTATCTGACATACAGCTGTTTGAAAGTGTCATGTCCTTCATCAACACTCAAATTCGGACGCAACCAAACCGACATCAGGTTGTAGTATGATCAATTAAACGTATCCTGGGCGTTGGATCTGTCGCGTTTGAGTCAATCCTTGGCCACAGAGGTCACCCGACCTTATTCCATTGGATTACTGTGTGTGGGGTTGCCTTAAGAGAGAAGTATACAAACGCAAAGTTGAAATAAGGGAAGAACTTCTCGCTCTTATTTTACATGCTTGTGCTCAGGTAAAGGAATGTCCGAATCAGCACAGGTCAACACATAGCAGCTGTATACAAGACCTACAAAGTGCATTGAAGTTGACAGTGGACTTAAGATAACAATGTTTAAATTTACTATCACCTGCACTTTTCCCGTTCCTCATTATTTCCATTAGTTTTCTCCGAAACCGTTAAGAACAAAAAATATGTTCATATAAACGTTTTTGTTCAGAACCACCTATATTATCACCCCTCAAACCATGTACCTTTCCTCTTGACTCACCCTGTATGATTCCGTCCATTTTTAGTAATCAGTTGTGAGTTTGCTACAAATGCGGAAAGGTTGGATTTCTTCCTTGAAAAATGAAATTAAGTCGGAATTCAGTGAGTGTGGACAAGAAGTTAGAAATTATTGGGATGTGGAAGAATGACTGGAGATAATATCTAAACTCTATTCCAAAATTCATTGATCTAACTCAACCAATTCTGGAGTAATTAATTTTTTTTCCTACAAAAGAAGTTTCATAACAGACAAATTGTTATACAATCCACAGTTTGGAAGATAGACAGATCGGGTTTACAGTAAAAACTTCACTTTTAACAGGCATTTGGTCCCTGTATAAACATCAGGAGGTTTCACATAAGTATAAGGACAGGAGTGCAACGTCACTTATGGAGGGAGGTCCTTTAACTTTTTTGTAGAGGCTGTATAGATACCTACAAAATTAGTGATCTCAAATTTGTTGTTAATGTCACTTTTTTATGTTTACGATGAAGGCTTTTTTCTCTCTTGTACGAAGAAGGGATCCAAAGGCTTACACTGCAGCCAGAGGCTTATTGTGCTTACCACTTCTATTCTGTGAATTATTGCGTAGCCGAATGGCCGTGCTCTTGTACAAGTACAGCATGCCAAACCGTGAACTTTACCCGAGCTATTGTATGGATGATGATATGTGAATTAATGATGGCGAAATGAATCAGAGGTCCAACGCCGAAAATTACCAAGCAATGTGGTTAAGTTGGTTGAGGAAAAACCCCGGAAAAACCCCCCAACGAGATAATTTGAACCTGGGCCCGCTCGTTTCACAGCCAGAAGTGCTGACTATTATTCCACAGCGGTGGACTACGATGAAGGCTTATTCGAAACTACAATTTATTTGCATTATTAATGTATAATTTAGTATTAGTTTGCATCTTACCAGCAAGGATTTCCCGCCTTAAAATTCAATTTCGTTTACGTAAGTCAGGAAGCCACCCCAATGCGTGAACGTGCTTCAGGTTGAAACACATGGAGCACCCGATGACTATTGCAGTTCCATCGGCTATGTTTACAGGTCTGCAAGCAATTTCGTTAAAGTTGTATGACAACTGCGCAAGCATGAAATTGACGTAGTGAAGTGACGCCATACAAGTAAAGGGTATCCATTTGCACGTGCAGAGACTTGCCCACGACTGCAATCACATGTACGAGCGCATCTCATAAAGAGCTGTGTACACTACTACCCAATGCGGAAATGTTATTTCGGGTCCACGTGCCTGTAGGCGAGATGCAACGCGATACAGCGCCGCTAAATAAACAACCAAGCAGCCATTAAGTCCTCATTCACTGGTCCCAAAGTCCTGAGTTACAATTGTCAACTTCCCGATCTAGATTCTCTTGATATCCAGCATGTATCGCTAATTGGACAGTGAAAGGGATTTTTTACTCTTTGTTTAACTCGTGAAATAATTGTTTATTTAACATCGCAGTCCATTTTCAGGGATTTCTTCATTAAGTCTTTCGTTCCTCGTAATTATGAAGGAAGGCCATAACTTTCATCTTGACTCTAGTCTTTCGGTCTTACTAATAAAATTTCTTATATACAGTATACTGTTTTCGCTGTAAGAAAAATCCTAATGTAAACATAAGCACGTTGCTGTCATACCTGTGATTGGGTTCCAGTCGAAACACTCACATGACGCAGGAAAATATAGTTCGTATTTGGAAACCATAATCTTGTATTATTTGAAATTAAAATATTGAATTCTAGTTGCTAAATATGACGAAACATATAACTTCACTCATATGTAAAACGCTATGTAAAAGAAACGCTACATTTATATTTTGTTATGTATTATGAACGCGGATGAATACCAACAGTAATGGTAATCTGTTCTTGTAACAAGCTGGCGTCACTTGAGCTCCTAGTTGTTCACGTGGCACGTGGTACTGAAGTACGGCTTCTGCATCCTCGGTGTGTGTGGTTGTTAAACACAAGAGTGGAAACTCTCTCAAAAGCGGAGAAAAATGTAGTCTTCCTATATAATAAGTGAGTTGAATCCAACGTTACCTATTCAGAGCAAGTCAATCAGACCGCATGTTCCAGCTGTAAGGGATAACTGATGCTGTTGTGGACCGTCTCGCCATAAATCCTGCCGACGATAGTTCTGACGACTCCGATTTGGAAGGAATAATTTCTTTGTCCGGCAGCGATTGACCTTAAGTTTAAAATAATTAATTATAAAGTAAATATTTTCTAAGCAAACGAATGCATAGTAGTGAGGTTAGGCTTACATGATGAGTAACGGGAAATGTTTAACATGAAAAAGAATGTACAACAGTAGGCGGGAACACGTACTGAGAATCTATGGCGCCAAACAGTGGCCAATGAACCCTCACTTCAGTCACGTGCTATTGCTTACATTAGGATTTTTCTTACAGCGAAAATATTATAGATCTAGATTTTAACTATCGTATACTAACACAATGAACAGCTCATTTATAAGTCGAGTGTAAATTCCTTACTAATAACTCAAAGGCTAGTCCCAAATCGAGGGAAATAGCACATCTAACGATAGTGCGACCGTTAACGAAATACGGGACTACATGTTGGGATCCCTATAGAATATATCAGATAAATTCCTTAGAAAGAATCCAGTATAGGGCAGTTAAATTTATTAAAGGTAAAAGAAAACACGGTAATAATATGATAAAAGAACTTAAATGGAAAACATTGGAAAAGAGACGTAACAAAACTAGAATAACATTATTGTATAGAGCACATATAGGCTAGGTAAAAAGGCATGAGCAGACATAACGGCTCAGTTAGAGAAGCCAACGTACTATCGTAGGAACCATAATGAATCGTGATTTTAAAATCAAATGTAGGAAACAGAAAACGGATGTAGGTAAATTCTTATTTTTAAATCGAACTACAAATGATTGGAATGACCTACCTGCAGCGGTCTTTGAGGGCTGTCCTTCCTTAAGGAGATTCAAAAATAACTTAAAAAGTTGTGTATAAAGTGTGAATTAAAAAAAAGATACGTTACATTACTTAAGGTGACATGTATAGTGTCAGTGAAATATCTTTTTATAGTGTCAGTGAAATGTGTTCTATAGTGTCGGTGAAGTGGGTTCTATAATATCAGTGAAATGTGTTCTATAATGTCAGTGAAATGTGTTCTATAGTGTCAGTGAAATGTGTTCTATAATGTTAGTGAAATGTGTTCTATAATGTTAGTGAAATGTGTTCTATAGTGTCGGTGAAATGGGTTCTATAATGTCGGTGAAATGTGTTCTAAAGTGTCAGTGAAATGTGTCATAGTGCCAGTGCAGTGAGTGAGATGAGAGTGAAGTGAAAGAGTGTCAGTACCAATGTGAAACTTATATAGGACCTAAAAATATGTATATTGTAATAGAAAATGAGGTTCACTTATTAATTAGGTTATTCTATGTATTATTATTAATTGTAATTATTTTTTATTAATTGTATTGTGTATTATTTTTATTGTGTGTAATTAAGTTACTACTGCCACCGGGTGTTTGCCCACTTGCAGTGTAAATAAATATATGCCCACATAATCACTACATAATATGTTGTGTAAAACAACACTTACACATCGTACTTTCGTCATTACTTCATTACGAAAGGTAATAGAATATCTGAGGTTCTCTATTGCATCCGATAGTGCGCGCTAGTGTGCCGCGCTAAGTATCGGTAGTACAACTAGGTCTGATCGATTATCATACTATATTTTGGTCAAAGAGTACACTACAATAATATAATTAAAATTATTCAGTGCTCTTTGGTTTGTTCTTCTGTGATTACAAGGCAACCATCATCATAAAATGACACTCGATATCGACAGGTTACTTATCGATTGACCTAGTAGAATACCTTGCATTATAGTACACAACACTGTACTTAAGCTTAATAATGTAAATTATGTTGGATCAATGTAGGCCTACATTCTTTATTATAAAGTAAATAGTAAAAAGTATCGTATTTTAGTGTATATAGTGTAAATAATTTAAACTGTAAATATTATTGCAATTGTTGAAGTGGTCCATGTTTTGTTGTGCCCCACTTGACGAAATAAGAGTCGCTTGAGCCGCCAGTCAAGTACTTCGCTTGCCAGATGCACGTTATTCACTTAAAAACTCCAGTAGAGATGTGTTGAGGTAACAACGTTGCTATTTAGAGTAGAGTACAGTAGTATGGGGAAACACACACATATGTACATTCTGAAAGTAAATATATATTACACAATGACAATGTCAAAAGAATGTGAAAAGCATTTATTTTTCTGTCTTTTATAAGCATTTGTGTGTAATTATACAGTGTTAATGGTGAAAATAAACATGTAGCAATTTTAATTTCTTCATTTATGCTATTGGTCGTCTTTAGGAAGTGCAGTTACAGTACCGAATTGCAATGTACCTACGACAAGATACATTTTCAGTGTCTCAAACGTAAATCTTTTTCAGTTGTCTACCAAACACAGTTTGTCCGGCATCTCTTGCTCTGACTTTTATAATCGTGTAATAGTTTCAGATACAGTTTCAAAATGGGTTTGTATGAAAACCAAATTATTCGTCAGAACCTTCAAATCCAGAGCGTTTTCCTTTGCGTATTTGTTGGCATTCATTCTACAGTACCCCCACCCACTGTACGCTTTACCACTATACTCAGTACCCCGTTATGCGGATTTCCTACTGAACTGCTCTATTGGGTCCGAAGTCTCGAAGCATGATGATGATGATGACGCGAGGGTTTTTAATAAAATAATATTAATTTATGATCACAATGTAGAATTACAGTAAATAAAAATAATTTCTGCCAACGATGTATAGGCCTACAGAAACGAAGCTAGCAAGTGACTAAAGCCGATTGGTTCAAATGACACAACATGCATAGAAAAGTTGTAACAGATTACATTTGCCAACTCCTGAAATTAAGCCAATGCGTGCCTAATTTCGATTAGTTACGCCTTTCCAATAAACACTGTGAGAATCACTGTTCGGAAAGCGATCCCCTTTAAAAACTAAATAAAAGCTATAGGCTTAGCGAAACAGATATACAGTGGATGGCTTTGAAAAAACTAACGCAGTAATCGGAATTCAAACCCATGACCTGGTGAACCGAGAACGAAAATGCTATCTTTTAATGCCCCCGCGAGCCGCAATCGAACTGTGTTGTAAATCCAGAAGTAAAAGAGCAAGCTTTTAAAGTACAGAAATAAACAACAAAAACCGAATGGGTCACCGATAATCGCTAGCTCTCTTTTCGCAGACTGGTTGTGGCTGCGGTGATGGGTTTGAGTGCGGCAGGGATTGGGTTTTATTGTGCAAGTACCTGTCTGTATTATTGGGGGGTAGTAGATATCGACAGACCGCACCCCTGCATGCACGGGGTAGATTATACCATACTCTGCCCTCACTCTTTTTATTTCGAGCGGAACAATACGACAAACATTTGCAGAGCTAGTCGAGCTTTCGGAACTAGATGTTATCAAGTCCAGTATGGAAATATACGTACTCTTATTCTGCATTGTCGTTATATAAAATTAAATGAAGTATTTTTATCTTATGTTGTTGTTGTTGTTGTTTACTAATGCTAGGCGTTTGACAAAGTCATTTGACCTCTTGCACTCCAATATTTTTCAAAGATATATCATGGTCAGCCACTGAAGCACAGATTTTGAGGTGTTCTGAATCCATTTCTTGGTCCGATTTGCGCAATGGGCAGTTAGGGGACTGATATATTCCAATTCTATGCAGGTGTTTGGCCAAACAATCTAAATGCAGTTACAGACGATTTTCGTGGTAAATCGGGAATTAACTGTGGATTATGGTGCAGAGAGTTTCATTCTTTCTCTTGAGATTATGTTATCAAATTTTGTTTGTTGAAGTCTAAGTATGTAGATTTAATAAATCTTTTCACAGAGTAATACGTAGATTTAGTAACAGGTCTGTAAGTAGCAGTGCTGCCCTTCTTTGCTAAAACATCCGCATTCTCGTTTCCCAGGATTCCACAATGGGATGGTATCCATTGGAATACAATTCTTTTATTGAGTGATATTAATTGAGAGAGAATTTGAGTTATTTCTGCTGTTTGAGATGAAGGTGTGTGTGTAGTGACTATTGATAGAATAGCTGCTTTGGAGTCTGACAATATAACTGCATTTTTAAATTTATTGATGTGGCATAGAAGATTCCTGAGACTTTCACTTATTGCAATGATTTCTCCATCAAAACTTGTTCCATATCCAAGAGATCTGTAAAGTGAGAAGAGACAGCACGTAACACCTGCACCGGCACATTGTTCTCTGGAGATCATGGATCCGTCGGTGTATAAATGAAGGCAGTTTTGTGGAGGGTACCTAATATTAATTGTCTCTAAAGACAATTGTTTCATTATTTCAGTGTTTACTTCTGATTTCAGTATTTCGTCCGTTAAATTTAGATTATATTCTATATTTAATAGAATTAAAGAGTTTGGTTAAATTTGTAAGGTTTCTTTTAAATTGGGGATATTGATTTTCTGTTTTAATTCTTGAACCAAGGATATGAAACTTTTTTGAGTTTTCAATCTACAGAGAGGACTGTATGAATGCCAATGAATCTTATGTAGAGAGCTTAGTATTCTCATCCCAAGCATGTGAAGTGTTTCAGATTCGATATACAAATTTTCCTACTCTGGTCCCTTCAAAAGTTCAGTATTTTCTAATAATTGTAAAGCTATTGCAATTATAAATGGTACCTTGGGACATTTAGTCACCTCTACTTAAAATATCAGAGTACTTTTACTTTTTCATTGTGTGTAGAAACCTATAAAGAAAAATTGTTGTAATACTGCAAAAAAATCGAAAATCTTACAGACACACATTGAGAATTGCTAATAGCAAAAAACTGGTTTCAGGTACAGTATGTAGTCTGTGTGTGTACAACTTCTTCTTTTAATACTAGACGGATTTTTCCCATATTCGATATCAACGAGTTGATCTATTCGAAATTGAAAATTAGTCACTTAACTATAAAGTTAATTGGCCTTTATTCGAGCGAATGTAAATTCCGGACAAAAACACGTTTCTTTTCTTTGGTGTCGACATTGGCTAGCACAGTTACATGTAAATTCCGGAAAAAGTTTGCCCGGTAAAGTTACGAGGGCAAATGAAGAGCTCAGAGACATTCACTCATCAGCTATTTAAAAGGAGTGGAGGTACATAAATGAAGAGCTCAGACATATTCACTCATCAGCTATTTAAAAGGAGTGGAGGTACATAAATGAAGATCTCAGAGACATTCACTCATCAGCTGTATAGAGGAAGTGTAGGTACACAAATGAAGAGCTCAGAGACATTCACTCATCAGCTGTTTAAGAGGAGTAGAGGTACACAAATGAAGAGCTCAGAGACATTCACTCATCAGCTGTTTAAGAGGAGTAGAGGTACACAAATGAAGAGCTCAGAGACATTCACTCATCAGCTGTTTAAGAGGAGTAGAGGTACACAAATGAAGAGCTCACAGACATTCACCCATCAGCTGTTTAAGAGGAGTATAGGTACACAAATGAAGAGCTCAGAGACATTCACTCATCAGCTGTTTAAGAGGAGTAGATGTACACAAATGAAGAGCGCAGTGACGTTACTCATCAACTGATTATAAGGGTTAAACAGTTCTTGTCCTCATTTTCTATTTTTCCCTCCCTTCTTTTCCTTATCTTCTTTCTTCTTTTCTTTTTCCTTCTCTCCTTCACCTCCTTTTTCTTTTCCTTCTCCATCTTCTCTCCCGTTTTTAATATCTTTCCTTCCAATTTTCTAATTTTCCCCTTCTCCTCCTCCTCTACTTTATAATTTAATTTTTCCCTTTTGTTTCCCCTCTCTCCCTTTTCTTCCTCATCCTTTTCTTCTCTTTGTTTTTTATGCCATCCTTGTCTTTCTCCTTCTATTCTTCCTCATCTTCTATTTCGTTCTCTCTTTTCCTGCTCAAATTCCTTCTTTTATACTTTTCTTCTCCTTGTTTCCTCAGAATCCTCCTTTCATTTTTTTCACTCTTCTTTATCTTCTTCTTTGTTTTTCCTTTTCCTTTTATCCTCCTGTTTCTTTTCGTCTTTATCTCCTCATTTAATTATCTTGTTTTCAATTTTCCCTCTTTTCTCTTATCCCTTTTTTTTTCTCCTCGTTTCTACTTTTTCCTGCTTCTCCTCGTTTTCCTTCTTCCTACTCACCTCTTCTTCATTTGTTCTTTGTTCTCTTTTCCTCTTCCTGTTACTCATCACGTTTTTGCTTCTCATCCTAAATCCTGACTTCATGATACCTAATGGAATAAACCGGATAATGAAACGGTGCAGATATGATCGTATTATAGAAATTATTATCTGATGTGAATTTCAGTAAAATTAGTTATACAGAGTGAGTAAGGAGGAAAAGTATATGGTATGAGGGGAGATAATATTGGTGATTCTGGAAAAGAAAATTTATATGAACATATGCTCTGTTCTTAACAGTATCTGACATACAGCTGTTCTGTAAAGAAAAGTACACAATTAAACAGAACACGAGGTAACATGTTTTAATTTACTATCACCTGCACTTTTCCCGTTCCTCATTGCTTCCATTAGTTTCCTCCGAAGTCATTATGAACAGAACATATGTTCATATAATTTTTTTTCAGAATCATCAATATTATCATCTCTCAAACCACGTACCTTTCCCCCTGACTCACCCTGTATATAGGCCTACATCTACTTAAACTGTATACTTTATAAATGAAGCCAGATGTTTTGCTTCCCAGGATAATAAAGAATTCTTATGGCCGGTTTGTCCAAGTAATGTTAGAACACTTAACGACTGTTAAACCTTCAACAGTTTGTTAAATACAGTTTTTCCATTTGTCCAACACCAGTTTGGCTTAACAGATTCTTAACCGTTTGTCAACTTTAAATGTACGATTTCAGGCCGTTAACTCATTTAACAAACAGTTAAACATGGCAGATAACACCACAGCTGTTCAGACAAAAGTTGTGAAAATAACATGTTATGTTTCTCTTTGAGGAATGTTTAGAGTAAGGGACGGTTTTACCAAGCTTCAGTAAATCAGTCCAAATGAAAAATTAACTAGTACTGAACAATGAAATATTTACACGATTACGTTTGTATGTGAGCTGTCCGTAGACTTCAAGCCTGGCAGCTATATGTGCATCGTCGCGCTGATTACGTCATGACACCCCGATGGAGTAGTCAGTAGCGTGTTGGCTTGCCATCCCAGGGGCTCGTGTTCGGTTCTCGGCGATAACTTTTTTTTTTAACGTAACTAATTTTTATACATATTACCTTTCTTCGTTTTTATAATTTTGTGTTGTGGAACTTATTATTTCGCAACTCTGGATCCACTAGGAGAATTAAAAAAAACTCTTGGGAGATCAATTTTCTTCCCGAAATAAAACAAAGATAAACAAACAAATTAAAGAAAAATAAAAGAAATACACATATGGATCTAATACATTGTCCACATGCCATCGGCGTCTATCACTGCCTGGCATTTTCGGGGCATTGAGTCCACCAGATCGCGGCAATAGTTCTGGTCCTTAGCGAAATCTTCCTAGGTAACCAGAACTTGATCCCAGAACTGATCTGAATTTTGAGGTGGGATGTCTCGATATTTGTCAATCCTCCTCTTTTTCATGCTTTTCCGTGAACCGTCTTTGAACGTTTATGGCGGTGTGCGCGGAGTGATTATCCTGCTGGAAAATGACATTTCCATCGGAAAGAAAACGATTATAAATTCCAAGAATCCAGCTCTTTCGCTTCTGTTTTAAAGCCAGTGCAAACATTTCTTATCGCTAGCTATAATATAATTCTAATAAATGAAAGTTAATATACCAATTAAGTTTTGTTATGTTTGAATGCACATTATGTATTAATTTACTAATATTTCTTAGGTACCGGTATGTAGTTATAATAATCACTTTCATGTCTTAAAATAAAACTCAGTTGTATGTTACCTAGTTGAAATAGGCCACTTGTTCCAATTCACTAGCTACTATTAACTCTAGATTCTATGTTACTAGCTCTTCAACTATAGCCGATGTCAATAGTGCTTCAAAATACGCAGTGAGTAAATAATAAAATGTTCAGCAGCAATTGCTTCTTTAGGACGAAATTACATATAATTTATACATGAACCTAAATTAGAGAATTTTATATGATACGGAATTCTCCTTGGGGTTTTCTGTACAGTTGACTACACACATTAGTGTAATTATTGTCACCTGGTGGTCATAATGCTGAGATTTTTCTAAACAGAAATTCATATTTAGCATTATAAAATGTAACCATACATAATAATTATTATTATTCAATAGCAGTCAATGCAACTTTCATTTATCAATTCTCTGTACTGTATGAATCATGGCTACTGTAATAGGTTACGATTTTACACATGTTTCATGACTTACTCCATAGTACAGAATTTAAATAATAATATCAGCCAATAAGAAGTTGTCTTATATATGCAAAATCGTTACCAACTGCTGTTGAGTAGTTAGAATAGTATTAACGACAGTTAAAGTTAAGTGTTGGTTATTTTAAATAAAATTATGTTGGAAAAATGGAAAACATCTTAACAAAACGTTAAAAATAAACCAGCTGTAAATTTAACATTTGTTAAGCCAAATTAAACATTACTTGGAAAAACTGGCCATTAGTTTTCAATCCAAGAGCCAGTTATTCCACTCTGGATTTCTCTTACAGTTTTTATCTGTGTGCAAGTATAAGAATCCTTTGTGAATATTATGCACCCGAACTTCAAGAAATATATCTGTTTTATAAAAATTCAAGAGACAACTCAAATCAGTTATCGTAGTTATTCTCTTAGGGCCGGTATTATAAACGCCGTTTAAACCTTAGTTCAGTTTAAACTGAAGTTTTTCGTTCTGTTTCGTATTATAAACCTTAACTACCAGTGAATATTGAGTTAACTTGAGTTTAACTTGATCGGCAGTTTTCTCTCGTTTAAACTGCAATTCAAGGCTCAACAGTGCAAGTTGGCGGTTCCCGCAATACACATGGATATTGCAGATGTTTTCCAAGAACTAATGAGTGACTATATGTGAGTGATTAATATTACGCGGCGGCCAAGAATTTTTCGAAATAGAGTGCACCACTTTTAAATATACTTAAATCAACATACGTTTTAAAACAGATTGAGGCTTCCGAAGCAGACAGTCCTAACCTTCAGAATTAGGCTTATAGTCCTAATCTTGTTTCGAAAAATTGAAACTCGGATACGACATGCAACACAAAAACGAGAAAGTGCAAAAATATGTGTTTTAGGGATTGAATTTAAAGATTATTTGAAAAGATAAATGATTTCTTTTTTATTTTTGAAAACATTCTGTTGAATCTCTCATGAGTTACTAGTTACGCTGCGCTATTTTTCTCTCGTTGTAAGCATAGCTACTGAAAACGATGGAAGATTTCGAAAGTGTCCATAAATCTACTATAAACCTATTGTGCAATGTACTGCGTGTGGCAGACAGTCTCCTGGTAAAATTTACTATGGGGCCTGATTTATAAATACACTAATAATATTACCTAATTTTACTAGACTCTTAAGAATAATTTTATTGTTTGACTGAATTCTGTTTCATAAATATTCTAGACAACACGTAAAATACGCACACTAATATTATTACTTCATTACTCAGTTGATTCTGCAAGCGTCGTGGACAGTCATGCAAGGTTTAGTTTGGTTGCATTGTGTTTGGGAGTATAACGTTGGTAGCCAGCGTTAAGAAACTATTTGAGGTTAAGTCTGACAAACATACTGAAGTGAGCAGTATTGGTCCTCTTTAGGTTTTTTATGATACTCTCTCATATTATCAAAGAAGAAAGATGCTTCTTAATGAAGATTCTCCACAAGCGTCGGCTATTTAAAATCAATAACATAATTAAGCAGTTGCGATCGTCTTCTTTTCTTTCCTAGCAGTAATACCAATCGTATTCCACTACGGTTTAACTTAACGGAGACTCTGTAATACGGCACGTTGAGTTAAACTCATGGTTAGGTTTAACTTGGGTTTAATATAATCTTTAGATTAACCGTATTTATAATACCGGGCCTTAAAGGCGCATTTGTAAGTCAAAACGTTGCATGAAATAGCTCGGCCTATAGAAGCGACTTTTATGAAATGATTCACATTCTAATTTCTTTAATTTGTAATCTTCCGTCATTTTGACGAACATAAGATAATATACGCCTGCAAGTACAGACTTGCACCCAAAATGTGTCTACTTGTAAGCGTGTGGGTTCAGTCTTATTCTTGTAAAAGTTCTATTTTCTCGTTTTATAGCCGCACAGAGACTTAGTCCGGAGAAATAGGAAAGTATAAGTACTGTAAAATAAAAGAAAACTTGTAAAGATACAAATGTAAAATACAGGCAGACAGTTGAATATCATATGCTTCGACGATTCGGAATTACACAATCGCAAGTGAATTTCAATAAATCCACTAAAAGAGCTTTTACAAGATAGAGGACGTGGCAAGCGGATGACACTTTTATGCGACCCTCACAACGTTCGCTTTATACAAAGAACGTATAAAAGCCTTCAATCTTCATCATTAATAAAGTCATTTATATGGACGCTATATGCAGATAGGTGTTGAACATTAATTTGATATTGGTAGCTAAACGATAGAGATTAAATAAGCCGAAAGCCCCCATGCAGGACGGATTTCTGCTCGGTACGCCCCGGTCAGATTAACGCTGACCGCTCACGTAGAAAATCAACCTCATTTCTCTTAATTTATTTAGCAAAAATGCGCTATAGTGTTTCATTCACAGGAGCTACAATTTAATCTGTGACATCTCCCAGAGAAGAGAAACGTCACCGCGTCCCTGGCTTAGAGCAAGTGCTTTGTTCTTTCAACCAGGCAGCTCTGGTTCCATCCCCGACCTGTCGTAATAAAATCGGTGCTGGATAAAGCAGATGTTGCAGGGGGCTTTTCTCGGGCAACTCCCGTTTCTCTCTTTCATTCCACCAACACTCTCCATCTCCCATTATCTATCTGTCTGTCTGTCTGTCTATCTATCCATCTATCTATCCACCTATCCATCCATCCATTTGTTTATGTATTTATTTATTTGCTTATTTATTTATTTAATCTGACAGGATTAAGGCCATAAGTCCTTCTCTTCCATCCCACCAGATAGCACATATAAATACAAAAAATAAATACAGACGCTGGTGAAAATAATACAAATTAAAACCCTATAGATGGTCAACAGGGTCAAAAGAACAATATAGAGCTCTCATCGAGCTAATACAAGGAAAAAAAAAGAAAGAAAAACAGAGATAGCAATGATGATAGTGATAACTGATAACTAATAATAATTAATAATAATAATAATAATAATAAATATATTACATATTAATTACCAATTTTACAACAGCATAGTTACAATATTTACTTTATGTCATGGGTTAAGCCGAAGTTGCGCAACCTGACAAGTGTTCAAAAAGCAATTCCATGAACTAGAATGTGGTTTTTTAATTTAAATTTGAATTTTGATATTGTCCGACAGTCTCTGACATGGTCAGGGAGAGAATTCCAGAGGCGTGGAATAGATATGCCGAAAGATGATGAGTAGAAGAATGTCCTGTGCAGAGGAATAGAGAGAAGGTACATGTTCCGTGTTCGAGGTAGTGAAAGGTAAACAAAACGAGATGATAGGTAAGAGGGTGTGGAGGTGTGGATGATTTTAAATAGTAATAAGAGAGAGTTGAAGAATCTTCTTTCTTTAAGTGGACTCAAAGACAACAATTCTAGTGACGGTGTTACATGATCGAATTTTCTAATGTTACAAACGAAACGAACGGAGATATTGTGAACACGCTGTAGTCTATGGACAAGATCAGTATTTAGATTCGTGAATAGAGAATCCCAATAATATTTCGTGTATCATCTGAAGTAGATTAAATAATTATGCAAACAGGAGTGTGTAACATGTTTATTTTTTTTTACCCGATTATTCTTCGTTAAATGTTGACGTCTCGTGCTGCTATGCATTCGGTTACTTTACAGACCAAGTTCAACATATGAATTATAATACGAACTTCCTAGCTGTCATTATAATGGAAATTAAAAATTCTCTTGAAACAATTTTTAATGGGTTTAGTATTATGTCCCACATACGAGATACACTATTAGATTCACAAAGTTGTTGTTCACGTGATGATAGTAAGAAATACTGTATCATATTTCAGATTTTCTCCAGTAACGTCTGGAGACGTAGAACGAATATTTTCAGAGTATAAATATTGTTTTAATTTTTTTTAAACATAAAAGTATTTTTTTATAAAACGAAAGTATTCATTGTTATTTGTTATAATGATGCTAGAATCAAATTGTACAAGTTGTATGTTATTTTTTATGTATGGGTAAATTACTTTAGATTGGGAGTTACGAAGTTTATAATATAATAATTACAAATTATTGTTTTTTATATAATTCGTTTATAATTTTCTTGTTCTAAAGCCGTGGAAGATTGGAAGACATGTTTGCTTACAGGGTTACAGGGAGGTATACCCGAAAGCTTGATTTGCATAATACATGTCACTCAGTGGCGGTTCCTCCATGGAACAGATGGAACAGGCTGTTCCCTTCCTTCCTGGCCCCTTAACTGAGATTGTGTGATATACTCGTACTTCATTCTAAAGGATATGCCTACTTGCAGTTGTCGAAAAGCGAAAACAGCTATCGCTAGCTGGCTTATTGCAGTGAAGTGAAAACGACTCGAGCCCTTCTCATCTGCTGTGCGTGATGATGTGAGTGGGAGTCTCAAGCAATGTTTCCTCCGAAGCAGGCTCGAGCGGACACAAACTTACCCGAGGATCGCTGGAAGCTGTAGAGTTACCTCTTCCCTCGCTGAGTATTGAGAAGTGTGGAATATACTATTTCATCAAGCTAGTTTATTTATACAGTCATAATTCGGAAAACAATTAAGTTCGAAGAGTTTTTCGTGTGACATAATATTGTGTGTAAAATTATACAATAGTTCTTAAAAATCCGTACGATTTACGTATTCGCGACCAGAGTTAAATCTGACGAAAAAATGGCAATGGAACAGGCGACTCCTGACTGTTCCAACTGCAACGAGACCGAGCGCGAGCGCCCTGATGCAAACCAAGACAGCGAGTGTTGTGTTATCGATCAACTGAAGTCGAAAGCGTTTAGTTCGATCAATTTTGCTGAGAAAAGAGCGGTTATTTTGAATGGCAAACCTTCTCCTTTTCTTACATAACTTGAAAATAAAAAAAACTCTTATACAAGACATTTTCAAAGTAGTGACTATAATTCTGTGAAATGGTGAACTGGGTGCTCGTCAAGCGGTAAATTATAGGTTTAATTGAGGTTTATTTATTTTTAGTTAACGTTATTACATATTTAGGCCTAATAATAATGATAATAATAATAATAATAATAATAATAATAATAATATATCAATAATTTGTTTTATATTAACATATTCTTTTTCTAATTAAGTTGTAAATTAAGTAAAAAAAGGAATTGGTAATGTTGCTAAATCATAATATATTATTATTATTATTATTATTATTATTATTATTATTATTATTATTATTATTATTATTATGTGTTGTTTCTAACCTGTTCCCCATCGAGAAATAGCACCGCACGCCACTGATGTCACTGTTCGTTAACAGAGAACCACAATTGAAGTTACACAGAGTCAGTGTGCACTCAATGTTGGTTGCTTGACGGTTGTCAGCCCACTTTGAGGTCTGTGGATATAGAGGGAAAGATTGGGTCGGTGTCTGGTAGAGTTCCCGGGTAACTCAGTTGGTAGAGCGTTGGTACGTTTAACCAAAGGTTAAAATGAAAAGAAGATGAAAGTGTTCATGTTATTTGTTATAATGATGCTAAAATCATAATTGTACACTTTGTATGTTCGATACTCGGCCCCGGAACAATTTTTCTCTCGAAATTATTGGCATGTTTGGTTACCACCCGGCTGTACTATACCTGGTAAGGTTTATCTTGTCTCAGTAGCAATAAAACCAAGTCCCTTCAAATGAGGGTGGAGATTATAGGAGGGTTGTAAATTTTCAGGATTCCCTTCAAAACCATGTTATTGTACAGGCTGCCGGAACTCAGTTTCTTGAAAGAAAGCTCAGTGACTGAACTACACAGTACGAAGAGAGATATTTTGTTATTTTATTTTGTGCTACAGAATATATCAACTAGTCCCTTCCGCCACTGGATGGATGAACGGCATCTCTCCACTCCCCCATCTCCATAACAACACAGACGAAGTAAGACATATCTCTTTTCTCTCTCTTTTCACAGTGAGACAAGATATATCACACAGACTTTACATGTTTGTCGTTCTGGTTGACATTGAGAGCTGCGCTACTAGACTTTTCATTCGGTAGAGACATAGTCCAAGCTCACACAACTGAACACTTTTGGTACCAACTTCCTAGCTCTGATGATAAGCGAAGATATAGGATAGTAAAGTCAACTATTTTAACTAGAGCCTTCTCGCTCCAGCTCTATTTCTCTTGCGAAGAAAGACATGCTATGTATTTCAATGTCTTTGAAATCAATCAGCGAACCTAGATTCCATGATAACTCTTAACTACTTGACAAGCGAAGTCACTCCCAAGTTGGGACCACACATTTGTTTCATTTTGTATAGCTGGCTATAAAGAGGTTCGTGCAGCTCTTAATAGGGTCGTACGAAAGGGAAATTTCTTCAACAATCGATTGAGAGGTAAAAGGGTTGGATGCTTCGTTGATTATCATATCGGCTAACAGATGCTTTGCGTGAATTCTTTGGGAGGCTCCGTGGGATGACAGGTCCTTTGTCTCATGTCCCACTGACACTGTTTATCCCATCACTAACGCACTGTTAAACTCACTCGGCAATAATAGTGAAAGCTCCCTCCACAAGTGTTCACACCCTATTGAGTTCCCCGTTATCAGATACCAGAGCCAAACGCATACCCTCTAACACAAGGGTCCGTGCACAATTGACACAGTCACTGGCGAGTATTCTCTCCACGCATTCATCGGCAACCACTGTGTGTCCAGGAACTGATATTACTGACGAAAATTAATAAGGATGAAGTATCGACCAAGAAATAATTTAGCTCTGAGAATTTTATAAGTATCGTTCGGTCCTCACAGAGGTGCATGAAATCGTCTAAACTTTATACAACCGTCATCGTAGGAACTCTTGGTTGGATAGCCATTCATGTTACTGCAATGCTATAAAGCAGCTTTATCGAAGAGGTTCAGCTTTAAGGGAAGAGAATAGCTACTGAAATTTGATTAAAATTCACATCAAAAAATTGTTCGCTTAAAATAATCTTTTGATTGTAGGGAATATAGTACGAATAAAATTTAAGCCGTAACTAAATGCTATGACTAGAAAGCGGAAAAAAAGTCATTCGGATGTGAAAGTAACTACAACGCGAGTAGTTTATCTCGTCAGATGGTTGTTTACGTAAGCACAGTAGGCATAGGGGAGAGTTGCGTAGTATCGGACATCGGGTAATATCGGACAGTGCGTTTCTTTCATCTACCACCACATGTTAGTACCTAAATGACATGGTTACGTTTCTGTATGCGACATCACATAAACGTAACCATGTCATTCAGGTACTATCATCTGGTTGAGATGTAAAAAAAACTCACTATCCGATATTACCCGATTTCCGAAACTACCCAACTCTCCTCTACTAGAGGCGCGTGCAGTAAGAACTGTTTTCGAATCGATGATTCAGAAGGTGCCTGATATTTTGTGTACTTTTCCATAAACCATGAGGATTGTCCAACGTTTTGAATGGAATATTACAACTTATCATCATTCAACACAAATCCTGGCAAAAGTCATATTTCATATTAGAGGCGGAATTTGAACTTGAATCTTTATTTTCTTCTGACATAGAGCAACATTTTTCATGTGTTTCTGAATATTACACTGATGTTCTATTGATTGTTTCATTATCTTTTTAATGCACACATTACATTGTTCAATTGTTTCACCAGAATCACTATTAAAATGTCGACACCATATTCTTGTATTAAAGAATACACCCTATGTTTTTTAACATCTCTCTTCGGCATTATGATCACTTCACCGAACACAAATGAATAATATGTTTACGTATCTCAATGCTCTCTGTTCACGTTCGGACGAGGACTGACTGAGAACGCAGAGTGGCAGTTGTTTTCGGTGTTCGCGTGGTGCTCTCTGCGGACGGTACCGTGTTGTAGCTACCTACTTGGGAAGCGTGCACACCTCATGCCTTAGTCTATGCGTACAGTACTTGTAAACCGTAAACATGACTTTTATTTGACTTCTTTTTCCGCTGTCTAGCTATGACATTTCGATGGCTGAGAACCAGACTGTTCTAAGTCCAACCGTTTATAAGAAATAAATATGTGTTTCATTGTGTTCCAGTTTTTGTCTGCATATATGAGTCGAACAAAATTGTAAATATCCCTCTCCATAAGATTGTTATGAAGCTATTCCAAATTGTTTCATGAAGCTTTGAATGACAGGAGCTTAAAATAGCTCTCCTGAAAAAAAAAGTAGTAAAATGGACTTGGAACAGTCTGGTTCTGGGCCATCGAATGATGCCATTTTTAAAACTCTGCTAGCTCACTTCGTTTTCCAATTTCATTTCAAATTTGCCGCATTCTCAATCTGATTTCGGTTGTTTATTTTATGTACTGTAATATCATTCTTCAATAGTGTGGCAGCACTATCTCCAATAGTTTTCGTTTTATTCAGTAGATAGCAGGAGATGGTATTTTTCCTTGAGTTGTTTTTGTTAGACATATACTTGAAAATTATTTTGATCTGAATCAGCGATATTAAGAGCAAGCGCATTTTATGACCTTGAAATCACTGTCTATCGAATATCCAATACCTGTTGACAAAATTGAAATATTTCGCGAGCGTCTTGAACAAAAATATCAATGATTTGAATATTTATTCTGAATTTTATTCAGCTTCCTCCAAGTAAAGGCTGCCTAGAAGACAAAGCTTACCAAAAAATTGTTGGTGTTTTTTAGTAAGTGGTAGGTACACAATTATAATGAAAAAAAAAACAATGGAGAAGAAAAAGAAATAACACAATTATAAATAATTGAAGACGACTAAACAAAAGATCATTAATTCCAGAAGAAACATAAAATTTCCTAGTACAGTACCCATTTGCTATCAAGTGATCACAGTCGTCTATTTAGCACTAGTTGCAAGACCCAACTTAAGTGAGCAGATCGCCATAGGAAAAGATCAATCTATTTACGTGTAGAGATGATTTCTTAGAATTTTTATAGATCCCTTTACTGCAGACAGAGATACTTCAGTGACAAGAGTTTGTCCTAGACCAAACTGCTTGCAAAAATGTGCGAATCTTTTTGTGATGGTTCCTCTAGCCCCAATCAGTAATCCAATAACTTCGATCGACGTTATATGATATTTTTCCTTATAATATGATATAGTGGGGCCGTATATGTCGCACTTTTCCTGATGTACTTCAGTAGGTTGATTTTCGCATGTTTCCATCCTTACAGTTGGATCAATTATGAATCCGCTTGTTGATCTTGTCGGGATAGCGATGATGTCAATGTGCCTTGTAGATCCATTTGTGGACAAACCATGGACCTCCTCCTCTACTTGGTAGACTTTTAGAAGCTTATAATAAGGCTTTAATGATCATTTTAAACACTAGCAATGAAGACAAGTACGAGGTTTTTAAATACAAACATTAACTTTATTTCGAAAACTAAGCTAAATAAATCATACGTTTATACAAACGATTTTTTTTTTATTTTAGGAACTCTAATCACACCTGAAAGGTTTCTCAGGTATTATGTTACACCCTGTATAAGAAAAGTTCCTGGAGGCATAAATCTCTGCTGAAAGAACGCAGGTTAACTGATAGCGCGAGATTGTCAACGCTAGCAATAATCATGTGAAGCGGAAGGAAAATGCAGATAGCCCAGGAGACACGGAGTATCGGCTCGAGTGTGAAAAATGACTTCCGCGCGATGTTTGTGGAACAGAGAATATACGAACAGCATGTGCCGCTACGGTGGGCACAGGAGATAGTGTGATGGTCGTGAGGCTCAACCCTATGTGTGTGAAATGCAAGGGGGATGGGGGTAGTGGGGGGTTAGTTAATTAATGTGGTGTAGTCTATCTGCATGAGGTACCATGGGAAGGGGAAGTGTGCATGTTGAAGAGAGAGAATGACTGAGGTCAAATAACAGAATACTACACAGAGTGTCACCGCCTGCTACGAGCTGATTTTCAAATATTTCGACATGTGAAAGAAACTCCGCAAGTTTTAAGCAACGCTTCACTTTCAAATATTTGATTCACTCTTCTGCCTGCCTTGCAGTAATATCCAGATATATATATAAAAAGGAACTAGGTATATGAATCGCTAGTATTTGCAGTTGGTCGAACTGTCAATAAGCGCTGTATATTTTATAATTATCGATTGGTACTCACAAAAATGCAATAAGTTACCTAGCAAGGGAAACCACAACTGCTTCAAATCGAAACCTGCCCTAAACATTTGTGCAAGGCTAGACTAAGTCAGTAGCGGCCGGTGATCGAAATCCTCGGTGAGGCCATATGCAACTAGTTTAAGTGCCTCCGATAGGAAATGTTTATTTATAATATTAATTATTATCGTTATTATATTATTAATATCATTATTATTATTAGTCTATTATTATTACTATTAATGAAAAATAATAATTTCATTCACCAAATAAGCTGTTATGCTGTGAGTTTCAGTGACTGTTTCAGTGTGATGAAGCAACCCATATTATGTGTTGAAATTCTCCTCTCTTTCATTTATTTTTATTTGTTTCCTTTGACAGCAACAAACAAAGCCAACAGAGAAGTTTATTTTGCACCACATTACCACTTAACAATTTATGTTGCCCATATCAGGATGCAATAGAAACTCGCGTTTTAAGATTATCTGTCAGAAAAATTGTCAGCGATGTCGTAAGTATCTCGGTAGGCTCTCTCTTTATTTAAAACTTCCTTTCTTTCAATATTATTTCTTATGGAAAAAGGAAACTCTAACAATGAATAACTACACTAGTATTATTTCTCGCATTTGGTTCTGTTTATATTTTCCCGAAATACATAACGAAGAGCTGGAATTTTTGTTATTTATGGCCTATTTAGGAAGACAAGTCACCATTGCTATTCCCACCCCACTCTACCCTTGAGGCCAGCCCATGTATGGGAGGAGTGAAACCTGACCAGGCCACGAGGCCAGACGAATTGTACCTCAGCTACAACGTTTCAAGCGCAATCTCAAAGCTCGCGAAAAGACACGAAATGCAGAAGCTAGACCCGGCACGAGCGATCCTGGCCTCAGGAACAAATTTTACTGCAAAACAGTTCTATATACATCACAAGCCAGACCCGGTACAAGCGATCCTTGCCTCAGGAACAAATTTTACTGCAAAACAGGTCTATATACATCACAAAGTTTCAAATGCTTATACAGCGATATGTGCTTCATTAAAATAACTAATACATTATATAAAAACACAAAATTTGATTTCAGTTAAGCCAAGTAACTGAGTCCCGGCCTCACTTGCCTCAATCAGCCGCCACTGGATTAAGTAGTTCAGGGGGAATTTTTTTTATTCATTCGATTTACAGTTGTTTTTATTGCTTGATTATATTTTATTGTAGTTTTTTTCTGATTTGATATTATTTATGGCTGGTTTAAGAGCTAATTTTGAATATGATTTTTAAAAATAATAAAATTCCTTTGTCTATTATACGACAGACTTAATAATAAATATTTTATCTATAGATGTTTTATTTCTTTTATTTAAACTATACAAATTTATGATGTAGGATAGGTGGAGAGGAGAAAAATTCTCTCCCACACCGATTCGAACCCGGGTTTACAGCTCTACGTGCGACGCTCTATTCACTAAGCCACACCGGATTCCAGTTCCGATTCCGGATTGAATCCTCTCAATTTAAGCTCCACCTCTTAGTTTTCACGCTCCACCGGTCCTTCATCATTTGATAACGCAGAATTCCTGCACGGAAACATCCTACGTCCTTCGGTACATCGCAATAATATGATATGCGTATATAATCACTTAGTGATTTAAGACGGCGCTCATTCCGTCGGATCTCAGCCGCTTAGTCACTCTTAATGAGTGCACCTCTGCACATTAGTGTGTTGGACATTGTGCCACTGTCACACATCTGTGACACAGTGCATGAGGGTTGGCCACTTTGACATCTGGCTCCACATTCTTAATCTTAAATACTATATCTATTACAACTCATCGTTACGAGTGATTGAAAATCAAACACACATAAAATGTTAGTGTTTGTATCTCTTCAATGACTTTTCATATCTGAACATTAGGGGTGCTATTCATAAACATTTAGCTAGTCCGTGCTACAAGCGTGCTAAACTAGCCCCGGCTATCGACTGGTTACTTGTACAGCATTCATATTATATCATATCGATAACACTGGTTTATGAATACGAAAAACGTTAGTTCGCTAATTATCCACCGGAAGCCCGCGCTAAGAATGTCTATGGATACGGCCCAAATCACTAGCGGGTATTTACTGCTATTTTTAAACTTCTAAATATTTTAAATTTCAAATATGTGCATACAACGTGACCTAAATTGGTCATATAATATTTAAAGGCTGGTAGGCTCTGGGGATGGTGTGAAGAAGCACCGAAACAGCTGTAAGCCGCACATGCTTACACAATTGACACGAGTAAGATCACCATTTAATCAATTATTTAAAGACTCAATTAAAGTGTGGTTATCATTATAAGACTAATTTTAACAGTTTTATTAAATGCTATTTGTTGCATGCCAAAATGACTTAGAACCACTCTAGTACTGACATATAATTTTATAATGTTTTATACATGTTTAGTTTTATAATATGTACAAATGTTCTTTCGCTGTATATCATGTGTTGAATGTGTCATTTATTGTGTTCTCCACCTGAAGATGACTTTTTAAATAAGTAGAATATATTTGTGGAAATATACCTTTGTAATGTAATAAAACAGAAAATTAATTCTGTATTAATACAGATCGATAAGTTGTAAACTGAAACTACACAACTATAATCTATACTAATAACAAATCTGTAGCCAAAATTTTTCTGGTAATTTTCGATTTTCCAAAAATAATTGGTGTTAACATATATAATTAACCATCCTGAAACCGAAAATCGCTTTTTTGAAATTTTTGTTTGTATGTCTGTCTGTCTGGATGTTTGTTACCTTTTCACGCAATAATGGCTTAACCGATTTATATGAAAATTGGAATATAAATTAAGTTCGTTGTAACTTAGATTTTAGGCTATATGGCATTCAAAATACTTTATTGAAAAGGGGGATTATAAGGGGGCCTGAATTAAAGAAATCGAAATATCTCGCTTATTATTGATTTTCATGAAAAATATTACATAACAAAAGTTTCTTTAAAAATACTTTCCGATAAGTTTTATTCTATACAGAAAATTTTGATAGAACTGATATTTAATGAGATAAATGAGTTTTAAAATTACAATAACAACGCCATCTAAGGCGCTGTACTGAAATAAAAACAAATGACTTCGTATATAAGAGGCCTTGGACAACAACAATCGAAAGCTATTAAACATAGCCTAAGAGAATGCTTCTGTGTTTGTATGAAGTAATATCGGAAGCTAATTAATTGTTTAATTATTAATTCACCTTTGGAAAGTTATTACAATAACTTCTGAAACATATAGCAAGTAATATAAAGTATACACATTAAAACTAAATTATATGTCAATCTTCATTAAGCTATGGTTGCATGTAATAACAATTAAGAAACATGTTAAAGGAATTGTCATTGCACCAAATGATTGCTCTCTGGACCAAAATAACCGCATTTTAATTATTTAAATACAATTTAAATTAAGTAACTGTATTAAACGATTTATTCTTCTATCAAACACGAATGTTCCCTGGATCAAACGTCCTATTTTAGTTATGTAATTACGTTATATTTATTTCTAACAGGTGCAGCGGAGTGCACGGGTACGGCTAATTTAATATAAATTCCAACTTATCTGAAATCAACTCTCAAAATGACTTTCAAATTTAACGAAATTTGGTCAAAGTCGAAAAATGAAATGGAACAGACGTGGCAGGAATATGTAAAAATTCAAAACCCATAAAGCAAGTAACTTTGCCTTTTATTACCGACTATTATTACTAGAGGGTTGGCGGGATAAGGAAGTATGCAACACGCAACTTCCCTCATGGAGGTGGGAGAGTAGAGCGAAGGACTGTGAATTATTCTTTGACGACGAATGAAATGAACGGCGAAAAGATTTTCCTGTGAGTTTAACGACGGATATACTCGCGACTACCTGGAATATCGACGCTTGTCTCAGCTCTTTAATTAAGGGCACGTGTGTTGGCCGCAGCTTTATGGCGATGCGGTAAAGATTTTATCTTCAGGGCGTTTAATCTTTACTCGTATCTCTGTGATTCGTGTAATTTTTAATAATGTCTAGAGCGAATGAACCAACGATTATTTTGTTCCCTAACACTTCCCCTTCTCAGGCAGACGATTTAAACAGAACTGAAAACGGAATCACCTTGTTTAGGGTTGTAATTTGTATATTAGTTGTGGCATAGTAGTTGTTTATTCCAACGGCAATCTTCTGGGTTCAATCTTTGATTCACTTTGTCAATTTTGGGATGTGCAATCTGTATACGTTAGCCATGTCGTTCTGTCTTTTCCGTTCATATATATTTTTTGTTCTTTCAACGTATCATAATAATCGATACTACCTCTTTCCTATCCTCTTTCTTCTCATCTCCATTCTTCTTAGTAATAATAATAATAATAATAATAATAATAATAATAATAATAGTTATAAGAATAATAATAAGTAAAGCGATAGGTTTGGAAGTAAACCCCGAAAAGACGAAGTATATGATTATGTCTCATGACCAGAATATTGTACGAAATGGAAATATAAAAATTGGAGCAACAGTAACAGATATAAATGATACTCGAGAGGAAATTAAACGCAGAATAAATGTGGGAAATGCGTATTATTATTCGGTTGAGAAGCTTTTGTCATCTAGTCTGCTGTCAAAAAATCTGAAAGTTAGAATTAAAAAAAAAACAGTTATATTACCGGTTGTTCTGTATGGTTGTGAAACTTTGATTCTCACTTTGAGAGAGGAACAGAGATCAAGGGTTTTGAGAATAAGGTTCTTAGGAACATATTTGGTGCTAAGAGGGATGAAGTTACAGGAGAATGGAGAAAGTTACACAACTCAGAACTGCACGCATTATATTCTTCACCTGACGTAATTAGAAACATTCAATCCAGACGTTTGAGATGGGCAGGGAATGTAGCACGTATGGAAGAATCCAGAAATGCATATAGATTGTTACTTGGGAGGCCGGAGGGGAAAAAGACCTTTGGGGAGGCCGAGACGTAGATGGGAGGATAATATTAAAATGGATTTGAGGGAGGTGAGATATGATGATAGA
The DNA here is from genome assembly GCF_040183065.1 of Periplaneta americana. Taxonomy (NCBI): domain Eukaryota; kingdom Metazoa; phylum Arthropoda; class Insecta; order Blattodea; family Blattidae; genus Periplaneta; species Periplaneta americana. The sequence continues at coordinate 48,423,616 of NC_091127.1, forward strand.
GACTGGATTAATCTTGCACAGGATAGGGACCGATGGCGGGCTTATGTGAGGACGGCAATGAACCTTCGGGTTCCTTAAAAGCCATTTGTAAGTAAGTAAACAATAAAAATTACAAATGGCTTTTAGAGAACTCGGAGTTCATTCCCGCCCCCACATAAGCCCGACATAGGTCCCTTTCCTGAGAAATATCAATCCAGTCCCTACCATCATATCCCACCTCCCTCAAATCCATTTTAATATTATCCTTCCATCTACGTCTCGGCTTCCCCAAAATGCATATCTGGATTCACTCATACGTGCTACATGCCCTACCCATTTCAAACATCTCGATTTAATGTTGCTAATTACAATATGCCAGGTAAAGAACGCATTGGATGCAGTTCTGCGTTGTGTGACTTTCTCCATTCTCCTGGAACTTCATCTCTGTTATACCCAAATATTTTCCTAAGCATTTTATTCTCGAATACCCTTAACCTCTGTTCCTCTCTCAAAGTGAGAGTCCAAGCTTCACAATCAAACTGAACAACTGGTAATGTAACTGTTTTATAAATTCTAACTTTCAGCTTTTTTCAGAGCAGATGAATGACAAAAGCTTCTCAACCGAATAAGAGCAGGAATTTACCATATTTATTCTGCGTTTGATATCCTCCCCAGTTCTGCTGTTAAAAGGGACTTAATATTGTGTAGGCCTATATGTACTTACTCGTATATGCGTCATGTTAGGGTAATTGAGAATTACATCACCACAACATAAAATATTACGTAGTAATTAAAGGACCTGCATTAATTAAAAGGGACTTGTTTGTGATGTCGTTCATACTAAAAGGTAAAGGTCAAAATGCTAGGTCGAGTTTTATTGTATTGATTTGGGACTTCATTTGCAGCTTCAAATGTCAAATGTAAACAATCGTATGTCGTGACACCCACTGAAATATTATAATTATTGGCCACACACTGTTAAAATCAAATTGACGTTTCAGAATCCCCAACAAAAAGGGAAGAAGACAGTATGAAATGGAAAAAGGGGAATTAAAATGAATAAAGAATAGAAGGCTCGGAAAATAGAATACGATTTTTTCCTCAGCTCACGGCAAACGAAATTGAAGACATTCGTAGTAGAAAAGCAAAACCTAATGAAATGAAATGAAAAGCAATGCATGGAAGGAAGAGGGGGGATAAAGAATGAAAAAGGATGGGGTGAAGGGTTTGAGCCATTGTGAGAGACGGGAACTTGGCATCTCTGAGAATGGAAACAGCCCCTTTCTGTCCCTATAGTATAGAATACCGACGCATTCTCACTAAAAATGACATTGGCGATGAAGAGGAGTAATTTTGAAAATTTCGTACTAGGGGAGAGCTTTTTTATCTATATACTGAAGGCTATATACCTAGGATGGAATCCGCGGTATGAAGAGGGATGTGGGATCGGGGAGTTGCATTCCAGTCTGCGAGGATACTAGAGGGTGGTTTTGCAGGAAACACCTCTCATATAAGCGATTTCAACCCTCACTACATACACCTCATAACGTGGCCGATTACATTCCAACCCCAATTCTTAACTTGACCGTTTGTTTTGGACTTCGACCCCTGTCTAGCTTTGTTTAGGTTACACGCAATACTGCCAAAGCCATTGGGTTGCATAGCTAGCGCGGCTAACACGTGCGTGTGATATAGTGTCAGTCTCTTCGCTACCGGCATGCTAGGTACCATGTACATCAAAGCTCTAGACGTACATTCTGGCTCCCATTCGCTATTAACATGCGATTATGGCGTACCAAATGAGTTGGATCTGAAAATGATCATTTCGCGAATGCCTTACTTCGTACTCTGTCAATAAAAACTTTTACGTTCTTCAATATGGTGGCTGGTATTTTGGTATTTGCACTGTGCCATAGGGGTGGAGCACAAACTCCAAGCTAGTTGTCGAACACAAAACCAGAAAAAGACAAAAGTAAAGAAAATCCACCCGATGGGTCATAGAGATTTGCTTTTGATAAATAAGTATCAAATATATGTAGGTTTATTACAGACAAATTATTTATCAATAGTACACACGTTGAACCATTATGATATTACATGAAATGGTGGATGAAAGTTTTTGACGAACGTTTTCGCCATAACCATGGCATCTTCAGGTCATATTAAAGGAGAACACAATAACACATGGTGAACACTTAAATTATTCAGGTTAAAACAATCGTTAAAAGGTTTAAAAACCGATGTAGTAGGCAGTTTGAACATATGCCATTAAAAATATGCATGTAGCATGAAATTAACACCATGAAGACCATAGAATAGGCAATTATCACTGTACTAATTGATAAGTGTACAAAAAACTAGAATGAAGAAAGCATTACAATCTTCAAATAGGCCTACAGGCAGAAGCAGTTCCCACAATAACGAAACATGCTACAGTATGTAGGTCGCTCGTGCTGCTGTTTTATGGGCGTATGAAATCAAAGCCCTGTAAAAGTATAATGGGGTAAAAAAAGGTAAAAAAGGTAAAGGTATCCCCGTAACATGCCATGAAGGCACTTGGGGGGCATGGAGGTAGAGCCCCATGCTTTCCATGACCTCGGCACTAGAATGAGGTGGTGTGGTCGGCACCACGCTCTGACCGCCTTTTACCACCGGGAAAGACCCGGTACTCAATTTTATAGGAGGCTGAGTGAACCTCGGGGCCGTTCTGAAAGTTTGGCAACGAGAAAAAATCCTGTCACCACCTGGGATACGTAAGAGAATTTATTAAATTGAGAACTAAGAAGAGAATATTAATTTTTAAAGGCGTAGTTAAAGGTACTTACAAAATAGTTGAGGAGAGGTTGACCTGATTCCAATGAGGGAGCAACACGACTGAGCTTTACAGAGAGATGTAGCAAATAAAGAAAACTATGTACCTGGAAAACCTAGTGGATAAACCGGAATTATTTCTGTACAATTTTGAAAAGCGGGTTATTTAAATTAGGGTATTGTTCATTGGGTAAATGGGTATTATTAGAATGTGTAGCTATGTAATATTCCTCTGCGGCATTCATGTACTTATTATTATTAACTGTCTTTAAAACCTGGAGAGTGTCATCTATACTTGTGAGTTCATAGTTGTGACTGATTAGGTGTGTAGCAAACTTGGACTTATTTCTATTATGTTTGAAATCGACAACATGTTCCCTTGTAGTCTGTGCGGAAATTTCTCTTAGTTTGTCCTACGTATTTACTAGGGCAGTGTTTACAATGTAATAAATAAATTCCGCTATTAGAAAATTTGTTATGATTTTGTAAGTTATTTGGAATGATGTTATTGAGTTTATTATTTGTCCTAAAGGCCATGTTGATTTTTTATTTTTTGAAAAAATTACCTAATTTATAAGAAACGTTGCCAAAAAATGTCATAGGTATCCAGTTACTATTCTTATCCTTTTTCTCAGGTCTTATTGAAGTGGTGTTTATTTTAGTTTCAGTTTTGAGATTATTCTTACGTTTACGGATCAAATTAGTTATAATTCTTTTATTAAAGCCGTTAATTTACGCTAAATGTAAGTAATTTGACTGTAATAAACCTATACATATTTGATACTTATACTATACTTATCGGACCCAACATGCCTTTAAAATTTGAAGTTCGTAGTGACCTTCTAACTACCCTGTATTCGCTTGATCCTGAGGTACGCTCGTCATGAAACCGGCTGGGATAAACCAGCTCAAAGCGATGAATTTTCAGGCACAAATAATTTGAAGCGGAACTTCCATCGGAAGAGAAAATTCATGCTAACTGGGGTTACTAAATGTGAAAATCAATTATTTTTCATGAACAAAGATGAATACAGGCATTATTTTATATCCAAGCTCAGACGTCCTAGTAGCACAGCCTTACGACGACCTCCGACTGAAGTTCAAATCTCGACAACGAAGTTTTATATTTGGTGAACAAAACCAACGCTGTGAGGATTTTCTCTGAGTTCTCCCACCCTGTTTTCACCAACACTCTCCGAAACCCTTCTTTCATTATCATCTCAGTTTCGAAAAATATGACATTTTCTGTTCTGTGTGAAGTAACAACGTTTTTTTCCGCATCCGATAACAGAGAGTGAACACAATCTCTTTACATCACTTATTAACTCATAGCCCTTAAATGATAAATTAATGTACTTCACTCCCACACCTTCTAATAGTGAACTTCCAACTGTCCCCCACACAGAACTAAGGCAACATATATGCAAAGTCGCCTTACGGTCATAGTAAACAGTACTGAGTTAGTGAGTATAGTACATTCCAGAAATATGTTCGCGTTTTCCAGTAACGAAACAGCTTTCAATATTGAATCATATTTTCGCACAGGTACTGTCGCTCGTTCCCCCACCCGCATCTGCTTGCCCCTCTGTAAAGGCTAGTGGCTGGGCTGTCTTTGTTCTTTTCTGAAAACATTTATTTCTGTTACTAATTGGACGTCTACGTAATATTATACAACGGTTTAAAATAACTTAAATAAAAGGGTCTCGATAAGTAATTTACTGTCACGTGATTTCCCCCTTTCTACGACCTTGCGACGTAACCACTTGGACGGACGGCAAATAGCAAGTCTGAGTAATTTTATCTTTTCGGTTCGGGCAGAAGTGAAGATTGAATTTACAGTACGTAAGGCATATTTTTATAGAGTAGGTATAAAATTATTTCAACACGAGTTACTAGAACGAGGACGAAACTGATAATTGGAATTAGGTATAATAGTCCATAGTGCGATAATATGCACAAAAGAACTGATGCCTGTATCGAAATGAACGGCTAGCATTTAAAAAAAATGTGTTTAAATATCCATATTATGATTTATGATTATTTTTCAATTTAACATAATTCTCTATAACCTATTGTACACTAATATGCTGTAGACAGTATAATATACACTGCATAATGGATACGTCCGCTTGGATAGTTCAGTTCGTGAGTAAAAAGATTTACTGTTAATACTGTACTGTATTTTGATTAAACAAAAACCTAATGAAAATTATCAAACTCAAAATCGCAATATTTCATAGTTTACGTAAATGGATGAACTACTTTTCTTCCCTCCTATACCTAATAAAGTGATTTGTTTATATTTTACGCCAGTATCATCGAACTCCAGTCGTGGAAGGGGATAGCAAACGGTGTTTCCGGTTCTCAACCGTTAATCAAAAGGTGTAGCAAGTTTAATATTAGAAATGCTAGTAAAAATAAAATGATGTCCCTGTACTTGCATGAATCGGTGAACACATTTACGAGTATTATGTACGCTACGCTATTTTCTTTAAGTTATGTAAATCGAATATCATTTATGAAATCATGCAAACAATAGAACGTGTGTTACAAGAATTCATTTTGTCCGAACTAACTATGACAAAAGTGTTTTCAAAATAGCAACAAGTCTGCTTTGTGTACTCTGGAAGCATACGTCTTTCCACTCTTTTAATATGGTGTATCTATTAACCCCATTCTAACCAACCTTTATTTATCATCAAGATACCATTTATCTCTGTACACATTAGCTTCAGTGCAGACGACATTACACGAAACAAAAGCTAGCAAGTTCTATCACTGTCAACAGACGGGTATCCTCTCTTCGCTCACAAAGCCCGGAAAACCTGCTTGCCACAACTTCATTAATAACCACGTGTGTAATTAAGGAAGGAAATGTGAAATATATCCTTTATTCTTCTTAAAATGTAGGTCACTACCTTCTCTCTTCTAATCTCTACAAATTAATTTTGACATTACCTCCAGCTAACTACGTTATTAAAATAAATTCCGTTACGTCTGGAAAACAAAAGAATTTGATAACGAAGAACTGGAAATAAAGGGAAATACTTTTCAACCGAGCTTTCAATTCTGACCACATCGCTATCGAATGTACTTTCAATCTACTGGTACGACAAAAGACAAGGATATTTACTGTACATTTATCGTTAATTTACGTAAACTGAATAAAATATGTAATTAGAATTTCAAAATTCTTTAAGAATTAGGCCCTGAGATGTGCTTCTGAAATCGTAATAAAATTACGCCAATGAAACGAGTTTTATTTTTAAAAGTACTAGACATTATAAAGTCTTCATGACTTTAGCATTAAACTTGATAAATACAAAATTCTATTATTGAATAATTTCAAGGGAAAAATTGTTCCGGGGCCGGGTATCGATCCCGGGACCTCTGGTTGAACGTACCAGCGCTCTGCCAACTGAGCTACCCGGGATCTCCACCCGACACCGTCTCAACTTTTCCCTTTATATCCACACAACTCGCGTGGGCTCACGAAACGCCAGAGACCCACATCGAGTGCACACAATCTGTGTGACTTGGAATTCCAAGTGGGTCTCTGGCGTTTCGTCAGCCCACGCGAGTTGTGTGGATACAAAGGGAAAAGTTGAGACGGTTTCGGGTGGAGTTCCCGGGTAGCTCAGTTGGCAGAGCGCTGGTAGGTTCAACCAGAGGGCCCGGGATCGATACCCGGCCCCGGAACAATTTTTCCCTTGAAATTATTCAAATCTGCTTTACAGGGAGCCTTACCTGAAAGACTAGATTTGCACAAAATTCAATTATTCATTATTCGATATATTCTTTTAACACTTATAATCACTGAATGACTTTATGATATCCTTACTGTGTCCATTCACGAAATGCTGTCGTTACACTCATATGAAACAGTAAGAAAACAACGACGAACTCTCCTTTGTCAATAAAGCTATATATTTAACTGTAACACGTTTAACGGCTTAAACTGTGAAGATGGTGATTCTGATGATACTGGTGGTGAGTTGCTTGTTAGAGTTAATTGTTATTATTATTTTTTATAATTAGATACATTATAATTAAATCACATAAGTTAGGTCAGATGCACCAGTGTTCATGAGTAAGATAGTTATAATATAATAAAAGTAATATAATACAGTTATATGAAAAGTGTTCATATAACTGTATTATATTACTTTTATTATATTATAATTAGATACATTGTACATTATGCGGATGACGTGAATATGTTAGGAAAAAATCCACAAACGATTAGGGAAAACACGGGAATTTTACTGAAAGGAAGTAAAAAATTGGTTTGGAAGTAAATCCAGAAAAACAAAATATATGATTATGTCTCGTGACGAGAATATTATACGAAATGGAAATATAAAAACTGGAAATTTATCTATCGAAGAAGTGGAGAAGTTCAGATATCTTGAACAACAGTAACAAATATAAATGATACTCGGGAGGAAATTAAACGAAGAATTAATATGGGAAATGCCTGTTATTATTCGGTTGAGAAGCTTTTGTCATCTAGTCTGCTGTCAAAAAAACTCTAAAAGTTAGAATTTATAAAACAGTTATATTACCGGTTGTTCTTTATGGTTGTGAAACTTGGACTCTCACTTTGAGAGAGGAACATAGGTTAAGGGTGTTTGAGAATAAGGTGCTTAGGAAAATATTAGGGGCTAAGAGGGATGAAGTTACAGGAGAATGGAGAAAGTTACACAACACGCATTGTATTCTTCATCTGACATAATTAGGAACATTAAACCCAGACGTTTGAAATGGGCAGGGCATGTAGCACGTATGGGCGAATCCAGAAATGCATATAGAATGTTACTTGGGAGGCCGGAGGGAAAAAGACCTTTTGGGAGGCCGAGACGTAGATGGGAAGATAATATTAAAATTGATTTGAGGGAGGTGAGGTATGATGATAGAGAATGGATTAATCTTTCTCAGGATAGGGACCAATGGCGGGCTTATGTGAGGGCGGCAAGGAACCTCCGGGTTCCTTAAAAGCCAGTAAGTATTATTATTATTATTATTATTATTATTATTATTATTATTATTATTATTATTATTATTATTACTACTATGGTGAGGAGGAGAAAGAGGTGTTTTCATGCGCTTTATACCACTTTTTCACAGGCTGAGGCCACGGGCTTATACCAACACTTGAAGTCTTCCATTTTTTGTCTAGTACCGAGAGATTGGCATGCTTCGAAAATAAACTTAAGAGGTATACTTTTCTCTTTTTTATTTCTCTTTCCCTTTCTCTCTGCTTAAGAGAGAGAGAGAGAGAGAGAAAGAAAAAGAAGCACAAAAAAGAGCAAATTGTGTAAGCGAAATGCCGCCTGCCTTTCTCGTATCAATCTTAAAAGCCTGCTTCCATTACAAAGACTAAACCCGTGGCGAGGCTGCGAGTGGTGGTGGCGGTGGTTTTTCCTTTTAAATTGTGTTACAGAAAGTAAGTGACGACAGGGATGCATGATGGTGGAGAGGACGGGAGTTGGGTTTCGGTGGGGGGGGGGTTTGGTGGCAGTAAACAATTTTCGTTATGGTACGTGCCAGGAACCAAGTCTTGCTGAAACATTCACCCCATATCAACCCTCCTACTCGCTCCCCACCACCACTTTCCACACTCATGCCACTGAATTTTCCCAGGCACTTGTACAGATCACAAGGGTGCATGTGTTGGCCCTTGAGATCGTTCCGCGTTCGGAAACTTTCTACACTGCTGAAGTAGAAAACGGAAATTGTTGGGTTACTGAGCAAAGTTTAATGAACGAGTATCAAGTATTTGTTGCCAAACATCTAAATTTTGGTCACTTTTTAAGGGGCGCCGTCAATTTCTAACTCACTAATATTAAAACAACAATATTAATGACCCGTTTTTCTCAGAACATACTAGGCTAGAAATGTGATATTTTTACATACCTTTTGAGTGGACTGATTCGTTTTGATGATAAAATATCTTCGGAATATGTATTATATTACTTTCTTGTGTTAAATTCTATCGTACCTGGTTTCCATATTACGACCTACTATAGGTCATCCTCAGAACATGGAAATACTACACATCCAACCAAAAGCCAGAAACTAAACACACTATACCTGGTAAGGTTTATCTTGTCTCAGTAGCAATAAAACCTTCAAATGAGGATGGATATTATAGGAGGGTTGTAAATTTTCAGGATTTCTTTCAAAACCTTGTTATTGTACAGGCTGCCGGAACTCAGTTTCTTGAAAGACAAGCTCAGTGACGGAACTACACATTACGAAGAGAGAGACTTTGTTATTTTATTTTGTGATACAGAATGTATCAACTAGTTCCTTCCACCACTGGATGGATGAACGGCACCGCTCCACTCCCCCATCGCCATAACAACACAGACGAGGTAAGACATACCTCTTTTCTCTCTTTTCACAGTGAAACAAGATACATCACACAGCCTTCAGAACAATATGAAATATACCGACACACAAAAACACACCCCAATTAAATTCTCAACACACAACTCAATTTCAGAACACACACACTCTTTGACTCCACATTACACCACACCAACACACCCTCACAGGAAACAAAACAAGAGGCGCCAAAACCAACAACGACCAATTCAGAGGATGACCCATAATAGGCCTATGTCGAAACATGTAAACCAGATACGATAGAATTTAACACAAGAAAGTAATATAATACATATTCCGAAGTGATACAGTGCTGAAAGTTGTGTAATCAAGATGTATAAAATGTCTAATAGAAAAAAAGATATGATTTTTTATAAACCTCTAAAATTTTCCAAAAAAATTAGTCATTTTATTATTGTTTATTAAACTATTATGGCAAACTCAACCAAAGGAATTTCACATCACCACAGTGTTATCGGAAATGTACGGTAAAGTTTGATACAGATAGACCTTGTAGTTTCTGAGAAAACAGGTAAGCTTATTTATGTTGAAAAATGTAGTTTGAAGTAAATCACGTTTAAAGCAAAAATTTCCATTAAAACTCGCCATTACAGACAAAATGTTTCATAACCGCCTGGTTGGTAGTCGTCTTTTTCCCTATCCCACTCACCTAATACTTCCCTCCTTCTCTTGGATCTTGCTTCTTTTGTTGCGTTTGTTATCGCTACTTCATTAGCTATGTGACCAAGTTCGTCATGTTTTTTTAAGATATTATATCCTATTGAAAATCTAGATACTTCAACACCTGTATTCTTGCAGTGTATCCATCATTAAATGTGAGTACAGCATCTAGTACAATAAGTTCCAATGTTGACTTACCAACAAACACATTTTTTGGACTCTTTACCAAACAACGTTATTGAGCGATTCATTAGTATTCTCAAAGTATTCTCAAATGAAAATGGGCAAGATCTTGAAACACAGGCTTTATGAAGCATTAATTATACTACAAGACAAGCCGAACCATAGCCTTCTAAAACAATTAAGTATTAGTTCCTGAGATAATAATTTTTTTGTGAAAAGTGGTAAATTTTGTTCTCTAAAACATAGCTCCTGGTTGAGTGTTAGAGAAGGCCGCATGGCCTTAACTCTGCCAGGTTAAATAAATCATCATCATCATCATCATCATTATTATTATTATTATTATTATTATTATTATTATTATTATTATTATTATTATTATTATTAAATAGATTAATATTTTTTTTAAAATTTATTTGAAATAGTAAATATTAGAATATTTTTTATAAACCGAATACCAGATTAAGCAGGATGAACCTTACTTTCATAAAATGTACACAAAAATGTCAATTTTTTCCATATTGGATTTAGACGACTCCCCTTAAATTGTTGACTGACTTTCAATGCTGAACAATAATATTGAGAACTAAATCATTGGTTATTCTCAAATTTACTGGTCACTACTTTTATCAGCAGTTACCCAATAATAGATTGGACATTGGAATATTCGAACTTCCAGATGGGCCTAGAAGAACTGCGCATGACTGGAGATCCAGAGCAGAGATACACATGATAACGCGCAATTGACTTATTTAAATTCACTCTAATTTGTTAGCTATATGAACTCGTTCCGAAACACGCTTCGTCTCTGCGTCTCTAAAAACTGCTATGTGTTTTTAAAAAGATTTTGCAAGAGAAAGAAAAAGGCATTGCCACTTTAAATTGCCCTGATTTTCAAATCTACTTTCGGTATAATTTCAATCATTACAAGAAAAATGATGAAATTATACCTAAAGTAACTTCGAAACTCAAGGGAATTAAAAGCGACAATGTTTTTTTTCTTTCTCCAGCAAAATATATTTAAACATACATATCAGATTTTGGAGGCACAGCGACGACTAGAGAAATTGCAAGAAAGATGTTAAGATAAATTTTATAGAAATGTATTATTGCTAATATAATGTTCATTTACGAGTTTCGAAACGATACAGGTATCAAATTGGTAGATGAATGAAAGAGAATCTTTAATTTTTTGTTCATAACAAAAGAAATGAACTAACCAAAGATGATGTGTTTAACTTTTATTTATATTCCCTTCAAGTTTTTAGTAGAAGATCCAAATTCTTAAGCTTCATTTTTTTTGGTTACATTCACAAGCCATAGAGTAACATTTCTACTTATTCATTGTATGAAATATGTAACTTATTCACCTTAAAAAAATTTGCAAAATTTTCAAAATTTTATTTTTCCTGTAATTCATGAAAAAAATATTAATAAAATAAACTAGCAGCATTTCTCACAATATAAATATAAAGAAACATGCAGCTACCCCACAAATACTTGCAGTAAAAATTCTTCCAGATTGATTAATATTTGGCATAAAAAAGTGGGTGTTGAATCGAGAAAAATTAACTTACGGAAAAAATAGATTTGAAATTAAAATGAATGAGTATATAACTTAAAAATCTTCTCCGCTACATTCATCTAGTAACTACAGGGAGCCAACTTTAAAACAAAAACTTACTTGATTTGTAATCAGAAATTTGTAAAAAAGAATTCTTTGATGAAAAAATAATTTTCACAGATATTTCAATGCCACGCCCCCTAACAACCTTAATTTAAAAAACTAAACATATTTTTAATCATAATTGAACTAAATCCATTTGGTGTATGAAAATATAATTATATTATAAAGAAGTGAAATAGCAAATACATTTTTTTAAGAATATTAATAATTTTCAGTTGAATCTCCATTTAATATATTATTGTGTAAGCAGACTTTACTTCTAAATGGATCTGAATTCTTGCAAGTAAAAAAAAAGGTATGAATTAACATAAATGTACATTAAAAGGAATATTCAACAAACCACATGTGAAGTATTCGAAAGTTCGTAAATTATTACCATCTTAAAAAGCCTTATTTACACGACGTTCTGTATACATGTGGGAAACAAATTTCCGTATTCAAGGTCTCGTTCGTGTACAATTAACGCTGTTACTAGGGAAAATGAACGTTTATAGTACGAAAGTTGGAAGTAGCAGGAAGTGCAAAAAATATGAGCTTGAGCGGAAGCATGAGTGAGTGCAGGCTCAACAAACAAGATGTGTTGGTGTCCAGTTTATTTTTGTACGAGAGCCAAAGAAGTGGAGCAGTTGAGATTGAAACAATACAGACGTTCATCTTCCCACGAAACGAGATGCTGTGTAAGTTTCCTGGGGAGGCGTATAAACTTCGGCATGAGTCAGGTTACTGAAACTATGTATAAGACATAAATAAACTATACAATGTGCAAATAAACGCAAAGTGTAGTCTACACATATTTAATCATATTTTATATAATTTACTAGCCTTACGGAAAGTTGTTTTACACGAAAACAGCGCACATCTCGTAAAAATCCAAAGTTATCTCTGCTTTTTAATAGGTTATTTTTATTTTATTTTATTTCATTTTAAATCCACCACCTACAGAAGCAAGCTTCCAATTATAGGTGGCTTACATGGATACTTACTTACTTATTGGCTTTTAAGGAACCCGAAGGCTCATTGCCGCCCTCACATAAGCCCGCCATTGATCCCTATCCTGAGCAAGATCAATCCAGTCTCTATCATCATATTCCACCTCCCTCAAATCCATTTTAATATTATCTTCCCATCTACATCTCGGCCTCCCTAAAGGTCTTTTTCCCTCCGGCCTCCCAACTAACACTCTATATGCATTTCTGGATTCGCCCATACGTGCTACATGTCCTGCCCAACTCAAACGTCTGGATTAATGTTCCTAATTATGTCAGGTGAAGAATACAATGCGTGCAGTTCTGCATTGTGTAAGTTTCTCCATTCTCCTGTAACTTCATCCCTTTTAGCCCCAAATATTTTCCTAAGCACCTTATTCTCAAACACCCTTAATCTATGTTCCTCTCTCAAAGTGAGAGTCCAAGTTTCACAACCATAAAGAACAACCGGTAATATAACTGTTTTATAAATTCTAACTTTCAGATTTTTTGACAGCAGACTGGATGATAAGAGCTTCTCAACCGAATAATAACACGCATTTCCCATATTTATGCTGTGTTGAATTTCCTCCCGAGTATCATTTATATTTGTTACTGTTGCTTCCAGGTATTTGAATTTTTCCACCTCTTCGAAAGATAAATTTCCAATTTTTATATTTCCATTTCGTACAATATTCTCGTCACGAGACATAATCATATACTTAGTCTTTTCGGGATTTACTTCCAAACCTATCTCTTTACTTGCTGCAAGTAAAATTCCCGTGTTTTTCCTAATCGTTTGTGGCATACTCTATAGCAAAGTTAAAAAGTAAAAGCGATACATGGATACATATACAAAATACATAAGAAAAAACAAAACAAATAACACAAACGAAAGAAAGAATATACATACCGATAGTAGATGGTAGAATATAATATTGCAGTTAATATAGTGCCAAATGTCAATATAATAATGTAAAATTATTTAAAAACTAGAGTAAAAAACATTATAATACACTTATTCATAATTTAAATATCTAAAGGAATACCATTTTTTTTTAATATTGTATGAAATTTTTCAACTGTTAAACTGAAATCTAATTGAGAATCACAGTTTAAAGACAGAGAGTTGTAAGTATTACATATAGCAAACAACGGAGAGTTCTTGAAGAAAACAATTCTAGGAATTGGAATAACAAAAGGTTGCCTATGACGTAATTCTGTCCTTTTTACATTGAACTGAAGGAATTTAAGAAAATCAATATACCGTTAACAGTCTTATAGAGTAAAATTTGAATATTTACTATGTATTAATCGTCGAGATTTTGAAGTTTTGTAATTAAATTTAAAAAGTAACTCATTATATGAAATTTGCTCTCATAAGACGAAACGTGATGTTTTTTTTTAAATATAAATAACGTAAAAATCTTTTCTGGATCCTTTCTATTTGCATCTGATGGGACTGGACCTGAGGTGACCATATTACAGACACATACTCTAGCTTACTCCAAACTAGAGTTGTATATAGAGTATCAATAATATTTATATTTTTAATTCTTTTGTATTTCTAATTAAAAATCCTAATTTTCTATATGCATCAATTACCACGTGTTAGTTAACCTAACAAGTGCCATCCGTTGTTTGGTCTTTTTCCGCTTCAAAATTTCTAGTTTCTTCAGTGGAATAGTGAGATAATAAATGACCAACATCATTGGATCTCACATAATTTCTTGGTCATTGCCCATGATATTTCTAAGGACTCAAGCTCGCATACCTTTCAGTTAAAGACAAATAAACTATTCCTAGAAGTTATTAATGACAACCGAAGTCATACATCAACCTTTGAAATCTTTACCAGCATAAAACTATATAAGATAAAGTAGTTATAAGAAAACAAAGACCCAGTCCAAATAAGAAATATTTGGATTTATAGACAGTTAATAGCACATATTGCTCCCACCAAAGTTCTATGAACAAAACCACAAATGACACGTTGAGCTTTCGCTGCGTCCCAAAGTTACTTGTTTACAGATACCCCTCAGGCTATTTTCAGTCCGCTGTACATATTCAACGTATTCCGAATCTCACCGGACCGGTGGACATCAATGACGTCACAGCACAGCGAATAGGAACAAAACTGCTGGAGGGTTGGATGGCTATCATGCAGCGTATTGCGAATCTCACCGGACCGGTGGACAACAATGACGTCACGCTGCAGCAAAATAGGAACAAAACTGCTGGAAGGATCGATGGCTGTCATGGTGACTGTATAAGTTGTTGTCTGTGGTACGCTAGCAAAATATTTCGAAATTTCCGTACTGCCATCTCGTTCAAAGAAAAGAGAGCACAAATAATTTATTTCTTGAACCGGTAGTAATAACTGGTCCGTTGACATGTTCGTTCATAAGCCATTAACATATTTTCATTTTTCAGGTAGTTTTAACCGATACCCATTAACATATTGTTTTTACATTGTGCTCATTACAAACAATACAGCAGAACTAAAGCAGAACACACCGCCATGACACAACAGTGCACAATGTCATTCGTCTGCTAATTCCCGCCCTATACAAGAACCAATCAGATTCATTGATGGCGGCTGATGGAGACTGCCACCACCTCTGCAAGCTGATGGCACCGGTGCGACACCAGTGGAGCATCAGTGACGCCATCGGTGAAATTCGGAACACCGTGATGCCATCAGATTGCTCAGCGCTGAGATTCGGAATACGCTCATGGCGGCTGTAAAAGTTGTTGTTTGTGCTACCTAGCAAGATTTTGCCAAATTTCCATACTGTTATCTCGCTCAAAGAAGAAAGAGCATAAAAAATATATTTCTTCAATTACTAGTAATAACTGGTCTGTTGACATGTTTGTTCATATGCCACTAACATATATATTTTTTTTACGTTGTGCGCATTACAAATAACAGCAGAACACACCGCCATGACATAACAATGCATTATGTCATTCGTCTGCTAATTTTCCCCTATACAAGAACCAATCAGATTCACTGATGGCGGCTGATGGTTACTGCCACCACCTCTGAAAGCTGATGGAACTGGTGCGACACCGGATGAGCATTAGTGACGTCATCGTTGAAATTCGGAACGCCGTGATGACATCAGATTGCTCAGCGCTGAGATTCGGAATATGTGCATTGAAACAGTGCGAGCGATGAAAGTGACAGATGCAACACTTGGAAGGCATTTTAGAGAATAGAGAGAGTAAGACGTTGGTTAGGGTAACCCATTCATTCGTCTGTATTCTAGTAAGAAATACAATTTTGCTCACCACAGATGCACAGTTCACATTGGGACCTTTCAAAATAATCAGCTTTATCAAAAACTCCCTTACATAGTCGTAATATTTCATTCAATTAGACTTTCAAGTGTAGGTTATACATCGTCAAAATTCAACGTGGATGAAATGAGGTAGACAATTTTTTTTTCTAGAACCTTCTAACACGGACAGGGTTATCTCTGTGTCATGAATCTACAACAGAGAAACCACAACTTCGCTTGCTTCTCAGATTAAACCATGTTAAGGATATGGTCACTCTTTGAAATCCAACTCAATCTGTAAGTTTTGAACCCGTGAATGGTAACCATTAGACCACAGAAGACGATTTGAGTGGTACACGGGTAAGTGTTGTAAAATAAATTTTAAATACAGGGCTCCATGATCCTTTATGTTTCATCAGCAAGATCTGTACACCATGTATAAATATTCTGTCTCAGAACTTCTTTATCATACTGGATTATTACTGCCAGAAAGTACTACAACACACAGCTCATAGAAGACACTGATCTAGTTAAATTGAGACTCATAAATCTCCACCATTCCTTCTCTGTATTGCAAATTGCAGCGCATCTTTCTCTTCTTCATTAAAAACAAATGGAAATATTATTCATGTACCAGTAGATTCATATAACTTATAAAAGGAGCTACACTTCTGACGATATATTTTGAGCGATGGGAGATTCAGTGGATGTTAGAATTAAAGTAAGAATGGACGCTCGTATATGACAAACTACAAACGTTGATCACATTATCTATCTGATACAACTGATATGTTGTAGCTACAATGTAGATATCAGTGTAACGCATGCGTAATAGGTACCACTTCCTTCCAAACCATATGTAGCTATCGCTCAAGGTATACCGCCAGTAGTATACTGTATGTACGTTTTTAAAGTTAATTTTTGCCTTAAATTGTAGTTGTTGTAAGACTTCTGGAAGAAAACTTCAGTCTGATATTGTGGAATATTAACTTTTCGAAACAGGAATCTGTAACGAAATTTCCTTAAAGATTAAGAAACTTTACTTTGAGAGAGCAGTATTGTCATTACAGACGAGGTAACCTTTAATCTACGTATACATGTAATCTAACAGTGATATTTGGGCGATGAATCTCCCGAAGAATCTTTCCCAACATGGAGAAGATAGCCCAAATATAAATGTGTTACAAATACATTAACAGACGAAGGATTCGCTGAACTATTTTTTACCACCTGAAGTCTAATGTGATGTTTAGGGCAAAGAATCCGCTGGGAAATTTTTAGAACATAAGGAAGACAGCTCAAAAGTAAGTAAATATGTTACACATACATTAACAGACTAAGGATCCGCTGAACCTTTTTTATCACATGAAGTCTAATGTGATGTTTAGGGCAAAGAATCCGCTGGAAAATTTTATAACATAAAAAGTAAGTAAATATATTTCACATAAATTAACAGACGAAGGACCAACTGGACTGTTTTTATCACCTGAAGTCTAATGTAATATTTGGGCGAAGAATCCGCTAAAAAATTCTGTAATGCTCGGGAAAAGTGACACAAGTCAAAAATGTTAATTTTACAGGAGAAAGAAAACACTGTCTTCATACTGGTGTATGTCGAATTGATTTTCTTCTGTATGAATTATTCTAATGGGAGAAATACTTATGCCTCTTTTTCCAAGTAAGCAGATGTTCCGTAAGTTGTCAATAAACTAATAAAATTGTTTGTGGAAATTGATATGCCACTTTTCCCAAGCATTGCTGAATTTTATAACTTAAAGAAGACAGTCCAAAAGTAAATACGTTACACATTAACAGATGAAAGAATCATTTAATGTTTTTTTGTCACAAGAAGTTTAATGTGATGTTTAGGACAAAGAATCCGCTGGAAAATTTTTGGAACATAAGGAAGACAGTTCAAAAGTAATTAAATTTGTTACACATACATTAACACACGAAGGATCCACTGAACTGTTTTTATAACATGGAGTCTAATGTGGCGTTTGGGCGAGTGGAGAATTTTTAGAACATAAGGAAAACAATCCAAAAATAAAAATGCCTATGTTACACATACATTAACAGACGAAGGAACCACTGAACTATTGTTTATCACCTGAAGTCTAATGTGATGTTTAGGGCAAAGAATCCACTGGATAAATTTTAGAACATAAGGAAGACAGCCCAAAAACAAATGCGTTACACATACATTAAGTAACAGACGAAGGAACCACTGAACTATTTTCATTACCGGAAGTCTAATGTGATGTTTGTTGGAAGAATCCGTTGAAGAATATTTTAGAACATAAAGAAGACAATTCAAAAGTAAATGCGTTACACATTAACAGACGAAAGAATCAATGTTTTTTGTCACATGAAGTCTAATATGATGTTTAGGACAAAGAATCAGCTGCAAAATTTTTAGAACATAAGGAAGACAGTCCAAAAATGAATGTGTTACACATACATTAGGTAATAGACGAAATAACCATTGAACTAGTTTTTATCTTCTGAAGTTTAATGTGATGTCTAGACAAAGAATCCACTGGAGAAGTTTTAGAACATAAGGAAGACAGTCCATAAATGAATGTGTTACACATACATTAGGTAACAGACGAAAGAACCATTGAACTACTGTTTATCACCTGAAGCTTAATGTGATGTCTAGACAAGAATCCATTGGAGAATTTTTAGAACATAAGGAAGACAGTCCAAAAATGAATGTGTTACACATACATTAGGTAACAGACGAAAGAACCATTGAACTACTGTTTATCACCTGAAGCTTAATGTGATGTCTAGACAAGAATCCACTGGAGAATTTTTAGAACATAAGGAAGACAGTCCAAAAATGAATGTGTTACACATACATTAGGTAACAGACGAAAGAACCATTGAACTACTGTTTATCACCTGAAGCTTAATGTAATGTCTAGACAAGAATCCACTGGAGAATTTTTAGAACATAAGGAAGACAGTCCAAAATTAAATGTGTTACACATACCTTAAATAATACACGAAAGAACCACTGAACTATTTTTTATTACCTGAAGTTTGTGACGTTTGGGCCAAGAATCCACTGGAGAATTATTAGAACATAAAGAAGACAGTTCAAAAGCAAATGTGTTACACATTAAGAGACGAAAGAATCATCGAATGCTTTTTGTTACATGAAGCCTAATGTGATATTTGGGACGAAGAGTCTCCGGAAAATATTTTAGAACATGAGGACGACAGTCCGAAAGTAAGTGTGTTACACCACATATTAACAGACGAAATAATCATGGAGGTTTTTTTACATAAATTCTAATGTAAGAAGAACGAACTAGCAAAAATTGTGTAAGAAAATAAAGAAACCAGCTTTTTCATCTTATAGGTTTCCTTCAGTATCAAATTGAATAACTTTGGAAATACTGCCGTTCTTTTGAGAACCACTGCATAAATAAATATGTGGGCTTGTTTGGCACAGTTTTTCACAAAATTTAAGAAACGTAAAGCCTAAGTTGCAAGTTCAATAGGTAATGTGCACGTGTGATGTAATCGTGGTAGATCAATTCCACTGCATCGAGAGGTCAGACAGATCTGTGTATGGAAATTGGTTAGGGCTGTGAATGCAAGGTGTGGGAGGACGTCTGTTACTTGTCGGTTGCCTTTATCCATATTTACTAGTTTTCTGTCAGTTGCAGGTTCCGGCCCTGTTTCCAGACTCTGACATGCCACCATCTCCACCCGCAAACTGTCACTCACATTGTCGTGTGTTCTCTTGGTCAAGCTGCAAACCGCCCGACCCCAATTTCCATCTGCGGTTTGTTAAGTTGTACCCGTATCACAGTAACAGCGTTCCTCTATCTCTCTGATCTTCATTCATTACTTCATACATTTCTATCCTGTCTTCCTGTTTCTACAGTATTGATTTATTTCTATTCATACATCGTCTTCCATTATTTTCTGTCTTCGTTTCTTTTAATTCCATCTCATGTCTGTTCTTATTTTCGTGTTTCTTTCCCTTCACTTCACTTCATATAATTGCTTTCCTCTCTTATTTCCTCAATAATAAAATATTCATTAATTCGCTTTCTCGAATATGATATGTTATCTACAAAATCACATTAATTTATGCATGAACTCTCTCTCCAAAACTCGAAATCACTGCTCCGAAATGTCCAAATCACTGGCTCAAAAATTCGAATTCACGGACTCAAAAAGTCGAAATCACTGGCTTAGAAACTGGCAAAAACTCGTTCAGAAATTCGTAATCACTTATTCAGAAATTCGTAATCACTCACTAGAAAGCCGAAATCAGTCGTTCAAAAGCTCAAAATCACTCGCTCAGAAACCCTCAAACACTAGCACAGAAACCCGCAATCATTAGCTCAGTAACTTGCTATAATTCGCTCAAAAATCTGCAGTCACTCGCTCATAAACTCTCAATCACTCGCTCAGAAACTCTCAATCACTCGTTCAGAAACTCTCAATGACTTGCTCAGGAACTCCAAAACATTCGCTCTGAAACTCGCAAGCACTCGCTAATAGAACTCACAATCACTTGCTCAGAAATTCACAATCATTCGCTCAGAAACTCTCAATCACTCGCTCAGAAACTTTTAATCACTCGGTCAAAAACTCTCAATCATTTTCTCAGAAACCCGTAATCACTCGCTCAAAAACTCTCAATCATTCGCTCAGAAACTCTCAATCACTCGCTCAGAAACTTTCAGTCACTCGGTTAATAACTCTCAATCATTTTCTCAGAAACCCATAATCACTCGCTCAGAAACTCTCAATCATTCGCTCAGAAACTCTCAATCACTCGCTCAGAAACTTTCAATCACTCGGTCAATAACTCTCAATCATTTTCTCAGAAACCCGTAATCACTCGCTCAGAAACTCTCAATCATTCGCTCAGAAACTTTCAATCACTCGCTCAGAAACTTTCAATCACCCGCTCAGAAACTCACAAGCACTCGCTCAGAAACTCGCAAACATTCACTAAAAGAACTCACAATCACTAGCTCAGAAATCCGCAATCACTCGCTCAGAAACTCTCAATCACTTGCTAAAAACTTGCAATCGATGGGTCAAAAACTCGCAGTCATTCGGTCGAAAATTCACTCATCCAAAATCTCACATACAGCCACTTAGAAACTCACAACCACTCAAGAACTGATATATAGTCACTCACTCACTCACAACTTACGCTTTCAATAACCCAGCTTGTCACCAAATTTTAGTCACTCCACTCATTCATTGAGACTATATCCCAAAACTCTTTCCCTAGCAAACACGTCGCATTGTTCATACACTCACACTTCTATCCTAACTCATCACAAAAGAAGATTTAGCTAGGCCTAATTGATTTGTTATTTCCGTGACTTTATTAGAGATTCTTTCAGTGTCCCTATTATCTGTATATTTCTCTTCCCTTGTTTCTTCCTTCAGTCCACTAATTCTTTGTTTTTCCATTCTCAAAATCCTTGTTTTCATTTCCTCTTAAATTCAATTTCCTGTTTGGTTAATTTCGTGCATAATTAGCCGAGTGAATAGAGTAGACTATTATTAATTTTACCAAGTCGAAACCCGTCATAGAAACTGGGAAACACAAGAAGAATATATTATGAAAACGAATTTGCTGCTCTTTCCCAGCATTCCTGTTTCCTTTGTATCCTCATGGTATCACCATCTCGTTACCATAATCCTGTAAAGGCTGGTCCAGAATAAACCGGGAACGGAAACAACGAGAACGGAAATATTAAAATAAATATAGGCCTATTTAAATGTGAGCATTCACAATTAATTTTCACGTTCCAGTTCCCGGGCTTCGGTAAACTTCTCGTTAATTGTGAATGGTCACATTTAAATACATTTTAACAATATTTTCATTCTCGTTCTCGTTGTCATTTCCGTTCCCGGTTTATTGTGAACCAGCCTTAAGTACTGTAAGTGACTGACCTCACTAGCCAGTACTGTAACATATTCTTGACATCAGCCAATTGGACTAAATTTGGATTAAAATAAAATTGGAAAATGTATATAGTTTTCTTGGTTTAACAATACACAACACATGCTATAGAAAATCCTTAGAATCTGGTCTGTTTATCTATCACGGAACTCTGCAGTGGAATGGCTTTAACCTTCCCTCATGACCCGCTAAAATTTGATGAGTGGATTATGGAAATGGCTGGTGATTGAGTGCGATTCTAATGTATTACACCGCATTCGATTCAAGGGGTGGGGTAATCCATAGAATTATCTGGACTGGTTGCTCTCTCTCTCTCTCTCTCTCTCTCTCTCTCTCCATGGGATCGAACCCAAGCTTCAGAAATTCGAGACCACACAGATGATAAAGTATAGGTCTCCCAATTCACAGACCGGGATTCATTACTCTGCAGGTAAAATATAATTACATTGTGATCTAATGATATGTTACGACACACAAGGGAGGTTCACAATATCTCGACGTCATTAATCAGGAGGGCGCGCGAGCTTTGCTGTAATTTACACCCACAAGCACCCTTTAAATATGATCCGATGCCTCCCACTCACTTCAATCTGACCTCCGCCCATAATTTGATACCAAATTCTTGTAGCTCCTCTAAACTACACAAGAAACATATTTCAAATTTATTTATCATTCTCACTTAATAAAAACTTGATCTAATTTGTATTAACAACACTTATCCATAGAGCTCCAATTTAAAATAGAAGTATTAAAGCAACACTTTAAAAATATATAGATAAATTGTACTTTAATCACTAACACACAAAGTAAATATTTGTTGTTGTTTTCTAATGCCAGGCGTTTGGCAATAAAGTCATTTGACCTCTTGCACTCCAATATTTTTCAAAGATATTATCATGGTCAGCCACTGAAGCACAGTTTTTGAGGTGTTCCGAATCCATTTCTTGGTTTAAGTTGCACAATAAGCAGTTAGGGGACTGATATATTCCAATTCTATGCAGGTGTTTGCCCAAACAGTCATTGACTGTTGCCAATCTAAATGCAGCTACAGACTATTTTCGTGGTAAATCGGGAATTAACTGTGGATTATGATGCAGAGAGTTCTATTTTTTCCCTTGAGATTGTATTATTAAATTTTTGTTTCTAAAGCAACGCTTTAACAGTAAAGATAGATAGAATTTTACTTTAATCACCAATTAATAAAGCAAGTATGTATTAACTGAAATATCGTTACTAAAGCAACGGTTCATGATTAAAGATGGATAGAATTTTACTTTAATCACCAATGAATAAAGCAGGTAGGCCTAAAGCAACGCTTCAACATTAAAGAGGGATAGAATTTTACTTTAATCACCAATGAATAAAGCAGGTATGTATTAACTGAAATATCGTTACTAAATCAACGCTTCAACAGTAGAGATGGATAGAATTTTACTTTAATTACCAGTGAAGAAAGCAGGTATGTATTAACTGAAATATCGTTACTAAAGCAAGGCTCCAACAGTAAAGATGGATAAAATTTTACTTTAATTACCAGTGAAGATAGTAGGTATGTATTAACTGAAATATCGTTACTAAAGCAAAGCTTCAACAGTAAGGATGAATACAATTTTACTTTAATCACTAGTACATAAATTAGAAATTTAACAATTGAAATCTCGTTACTAAATCAACGCTCTAACAGTAAAGGCTGGTCCACAATAAACCAGGAGCGAAAACGACAACGAGAACGAGAACGGAAATATTGTTAAAATAAATTTATGTAAATGTGAGCGTTCACAATTAACGAAAAGCTTCCCCGAGCCCGGCAACGGGAACGTGAAAGTTAATTGTGAATGCTCACATATAAATATATTTATTTTAACAATATTTCCGTTCTCGTTCTCGTTTCCGATTTATTGTGAACCAGCCATAAGGGTTGATAAATCTTTACTTTAACCACTAATGAATAAAGAGTTACTTTACAACTGAAATATCGTTAATAAAGCAACGTTCCAGCAGTAAGGATGAATACCATTTTACTTTAATCACTTATTAATAAATTAGAAATTTAAGAACTGAAATCTCGTTACTAAATAAACACCCTAACAGCAAGGAATGAAAAAATTTTACTTTAATCTGTAATGAATAAAGTAGTTACTTTACAACTGAAATCTCGTTACTAAGGCAACGCTTCAACAGTAAGAATGAATACAACTTTACTTTAATCGCTTATGAATAAGTTAGAAATTTAACTGAAATCTCGTTACTAAAGCAACGCTTCAACAGTAAGGATGAATACAATGATTTTACTTTAATCATTTATGAATAAATTATCAATTTAACAACTGAAATCTCGTTACTAAATAAACACCCTAACAGTAAGGGATAATAAAATTTTACTTTAATCAGTAATTAATCAAGTAGTTACTTTACATCTGAAATCTCATTACTAAAGCAACGCTTCAACAGTAAGAATGAATACAATTTTACTTTAATCATTTA
The DNA here is from genome assembly GCF_040183065.1 of Periplaneta americana. NCBI lineage: Eukaryota > Metazoa > Arthropoda > Insecta > Blattodea > Blattidae > Periplaneta > Periplaneta americana. The sequence continues at coordinate 48,448,030 of NC_091127.1, forward strand.
TGAATAAATTAGAATTTAACAACTGAAATCTCGTTACTAAAGCAACTCTTTAACAGTAAGGATTAATAAAATTTTACTTTAATCACTTATGAATAAAAAGAAAGAGAAATAAATGTAAAACGAAAAATAAAAAAGCGTGTTAGGTGTAAAGACAGGAGGAGGGCGACAGAAACAAATGAAGACAAGAAGTAAATGTAATGAAAGAAATAACAGACAAACTAAGACATTTAAAGAGAAAAGAAAGAAAGAAAAATAATTAAACTAAGAGGGATGGAAATGAAAGATAGAGCATGAAAGAAAATAAATCAGAAATTAACGAAAGACAAGCAGAAGGAAAAGGTGAAAAAAGATAAATAGAAAATTAGGGGAAAAAAAATACACCAGGAAAGAAAGAAAGACAGAAAAAACGAAGAAAATTTGAGAAAGAAGGAAGAAAAGAAGAACAGGAATTCCTTCATCCTGAATAATTCTATCGAATATTGTACTCTACTTAGAAGAGATAGTCAAATAAATTTATTAGAAAATAATAATGGTATTTTGGTTGGTACAAAACCGTGCAAAGTTTGAACATGCTTTTACTGCAAACTCTAATGCATGCGCATCATAATTGGGGTTCACTTTGTGCTTTTTAGCTTGGAATACATAATCATGATCTTTTATTCTGAAAGACTTGTTTTTTTCATCTTTCAGGACAAAAGGTCGGGGAATGGAGAGAGGAGGGTTTAAAGTTAATTTTGAAACACAAGAGCTTCCATCTCAGTTCTAGGACTAGTACATAATGTATTACTTTATTAATTCAGGGGAACCCCCGTTGTTCATTATTATGTCGGCCAGGCTGTAATCAATCATTTCGCAACACTGTATTGTAATCAAACAGAATTATTTACTCTTACTCTATTATTAATCTACAAACCTTTTCGATTTAAAATCGGGTGTGACGTTTAATACATATACAGGATTTAATGTTACTATATTCAAAATTGTCAACTAATATGAACGTTGATTAAAGTCGGATGGCCTTGTTCAAATTTTCTGCGTAAAAAACAAATTCGTTTAATTAAAACGGCTTTTCATTAAACTCGGTGGGTATAGTGTACACCTTGGGGACAGATGTGGCTAAGTCCACTCTATAAATGCTTCAATACAAAGGGTGTAAATATGTAGTTAAAGAGGGGGTGTCCAAATACGCTTTTCGCGTTAATGAACTGTCATGTTTGCTAGTGTAATCTCTCTGTCATTGATTTATGGAAGAAAATTCCAGTGTTAATTTGCAAATTGATCAACCGGTATGTTATTCAGCTCCAAATGATATATTTATGCACTCAATCCTTCAACTGTTTGTCTGGCATATTTTATTATATTTATTACATGCCAAATTTAAATTTTTTACAGTTAAACATAGCAAATAGCATGTCCATGAAACTAACGATAAAAACATAAAAACTTTTAGTGCATGTAATTCCGGTGTCTATTGATTTTTTACTTGGTTATTTAACGACGCTGTATCAACTACGAGGTTATTTAGCGTCAATGAGATGATATTTGGAGAGATGAGGTCGAGGATTCGCCATAGATTACCTGACATTTGCCTTACGGTTGGGAAAAACCTCGGAAAAAACTCAGTCCAAGAGCGCCCGAGTGCAACTGCGGGTCGGAAGGCAAGCGTCTTAACCTACTGAGCTACGCCGGTAGCTGTCTCTAATGATGACGTATATACCGTACAGGTACAGTAGTATCATGTCTATAGGCTATATTCATCTCCCTTGTATTTGCTTAAAAATAATACTGTGATAATAACAATAATAATATTAATAATAATAATTATCATTATCATTATTATTATTATTATTATTATTATTATTATTATTATTATTATTTACTGGCTTTTAAGGAACCCGGAGGTTCATTGCCGCCCTCACATAAGCCCGTCATTGGTCCCTATCCTGAGCAAGATTGATCCAGTCTCTACCATCATATCCCATCTCCCTGAAATCCATTTTAATATTATCTTCCCATTTACGTCTCGGCCTCCCCAAAGGTCTTTTTCCCTCCGGCCTCCCAACTAACACTCTATATGCATTTCTGGATTCGCTCATACGTGCTACATGCCCTGCCCATCTAAAACGTCTGGATTTAATGTTCCTAATTATGTCAAGTGAACAATACAATGCGTGCAGCTCTGCGTTGTGTAATTTTCTCCATTATCCTGTAACTTCATCCCTCTAACCTTATTCTCAAACACCCTTATTCTCTGTTCCTCTCTCCAAGTGAGATCCAAGTTTCACAGCTATAAATAATAATAATAATAATAATAATAATAATAATAATAATAATAATAATGTAGATTGTAGTAATATAGACGATGTATCATCTCGAGGAACTTGTTCTTAAAACATTAGTTCACATTTTTGTCACCAGTAAACTTACATGAGACAGTAATACTGATAATGAAGATTGTGATGACTAGACCCCGGAAGTTTAGGCATTTATAATAGTTAAAATAGGCAGGCAAAAAGGCAATAAAAAAGTAAAAAAGAGGCACAATAAATTGTGAAAAAGGCATTATAAATTTTAAAAAAGCATAATATATTTTAGCAATAAATTTAAATTATATAAACATAACTCACATTTTTACTTCGTAGTTGACAAATTTTGAGTTATAAAATACATGTTTTCATGATTAATTGTCTTTTCACAAAACTTATATAACAAAACTGTTCCATCGGTTGAAAACACATGGGCACCAAACTCACTAACGTAAGCAAGAAGTTTACTTTTCAATGGTTTACGGAATTAATGGATTCTTGCTAACCGATCTTATACCTTCTGTCACCCGACAATAACTGACTGTTCCTCACTCAAATTTCTTTCTCCTACAATAATAAACACGTGTAGCACAAAATTGTAATACTAAGATTTGAAAATATGAAAGCAAACAAATGAAAATGCTACGTGACAATTCTATGAGAACGAGCTTAACTGATTGTTGTTATTATGAAGACATGACATTAATCATTATATTTGTAACTTTGGATTGTCAATCATTATTATATTACACAAATATATATGGAAAGAAATAATAAAATAGGAAAGTTAGGAGTGAAGCGAAAAGAAAGAGATAAATATGTAAATAAACAGAGGATAGAAAAAAAAATAAGTGATGTAAGTGTTGAAAAATAGAGTAAACGGAAAAGTCAGCAAGTAATGTAGGAGAAAATAGCGGGAAAACGATGATTAAGAGTAGGTAGGATTTGAGGGTAGAGAAGAAAATAAATGAATAACGCAAATTATTAAGGAAGGAATAGGCAATATTTAATAGGTGAGTGAGAAATGGAAGGGAGACAGTCTAGGTAGGAGGGAGAGAATAGAAGAGGATAGAGGGGGAAGGACATATAGCAATTCAGTCGTAACAGAACATTAGAAAGTAATCAAGAAATTCTCGGCAAAGAATACATTAATAGAAAAGAGTTATATGTATTAAAGGGATGGTGGATCGAAAAACATAAATGTGAAGGTCCACCATAACTGTGAATTGTAAAGTTCACTGACAAATAAATATCATACATATCATATGATTACACAAATAGTATTAAAGTACGATTATCAGAATCGACGGCAGTTCGGAAGGCGGTAGTCTGCTAGCGTTTACATCGAGAGAGACAGATAGTGAGAGCAAGACAGCGCACAACATTGCCACATCGTACTTCACGAGCATGTGCAATACAAGTAGCGCAGGAGAGAACTTAAATTATCAAGAGACAATAATGACTTTAGCCGTTGATTACTGTAAGCATGACACAAACAAACCCTCTTTTCTTCACTAACAATATTCTTTGCACGTTTCTCAATCCCACACCACTTGCTTCTGCAGTCGTTTCTAGCATGTTGGCGACTTTGCAGTCAGCATCAAGATGGCCGGCAGCGTTGTGCTCGTCAACGTTTTTAAAATAATTATACACCTTAAACACTATTTTCCGCGCCAGCCTGTGCAATTTTTTACAGTCTCTTCTTCCATTTATTTATCTTACACACACACAGTAAATGTTAGTTTTACTTATTCAATGTATTGAAACACTCACACGTGAACAAACCAACTCTGGAAGTACTTGTTATAGACTGATTCTGATTCGTTGTACTGTACAAGTTTATGACGTCACATACCGGAAAGACTACGGCGCATGTAGCAGCTGACCGCCTTCCGAAATGCCGCCTAGTCTAGTAGATTAAGCACCGAAAAAAATTAATTTTATTTATTATTGTTAATAAAGTGAGTCACTGTTTCATGTATTTGAATTTCATATACATTATAATGCAATTAATTAGAAAATTGCAAATAAACAAGAAATATTGCTTTAAAATAACAAAGAAAAAGACATTTATAACTGAATTAGTAAGAAATACCTTAAAAAGGCAAAATAGGCAGAATAAAATTTGGCCCTATCACAGTGATTTACCCTAAATCACATTCATATCTACGAAAATAATAATTTACTTCCACCCAGTAAAAAGGCATTTTGCCAAACATCGGGGCTCTAGTGATAATATAGATACTATTAATGACGGTGATGGTGATGATGGCTTGGTGATGATGAAGGTATATTGACCATGATACCAGTGATATTGATGGTAACGGTGGTGTTGACTGTGAAGGTGACAATGATGATGATGGTAATAACAAAGAGAGCATTAATTATTACGTACCACTTCTATATGCGTGTTGTACACTGATTAATATATGAATGAAATTTTGTTGATTCGTATTATGCGTATAATGCATTACAGTTCGATTTGCTTCTTGACTCGACACGAAATTCTGTTTTGCGCGAACCCACGTGACTTCCCTCTCATAGCCGGCGGCAACAGCACGTTGTTAAGGTCCTGATTGTTGGAGGGAAAGGGTAGGAGGAACCCTCTCCTTTTTTATCCTTCGCGTCCCAGCACGCCTCTGGCTAACTACAGTCCGTCTTGTGCTTTTACTTATCACAAGATGTTTTATTGCTCTTGGTTTTTTTGCCTTCGACTGTACAAAAAATAACTTTCCTTCTTTTTCGCCAAATACTTGTTTTTCCCTTCCGTCGCAGTCTTAAATTCGCGTGTCCGCTTTACCACTATTGAAACTTTTTTAAACAGAAGAAAAACTTCGACAGACGAGTTAAAATTAATGACACCTTGAAGCAATAACAGCATATCTAACAATAATTGAGACAGGGAGATCAAAAACTCACTAACTACAATTCTTTACAAAATTGAGTTATGCGCTAGATGATGCTTTTTAGTTTGTCCCGCATGCGTGGAAGGCAAGAATACACTAATATCGACATCCATCTGCATTCTTGGGGCTGTTTAAAACTCGTGGAAGTCAGAACTCCACTTACTCCATGGAATAATAGAGTTTTTGCATTCCAAGCTTAATATTCCGGTAGGTGGCAACACTATCGCTCAACCAGCTGAGTAAAGTGATACGATACTGTATTCAGAATGTCACAAAAATCTATGAAATCCATGTAAGTAAGACTATTAAAGGCACAATATCGAGTTGATTAACTTCCAGAAACCCAATACAGATGGATTATTCCCCAGTCAACTAAAATACAATTTCAGCATTGCCGTTGAAAGAAGAAAGCAAAAGGACTTGCAAATTTTAATGCAGTTTATTTCTGAGGAAAGTAGGATGAATTACCAAACTCTGTTTGCGGACAGTAATAATCTAGAATCTAGATGCACAGGAAGAGCATGAGAGTGAGAGAAAAAAACAGAATCTGTGACATGAATGAGACTATTTTAACATTTTAATATTGTTTGTGGTTTTATTTGTGTATTTTGATGTGCTTTATGGTAATTTGTGATTTTCTGTCTCATATATTTGAAATTAAAAAAAAGTAGCAATGTTAATCTTAATAATAAACTTCCATTTTCTCGTATATTCCAATGTTTCATAAGGGAATTATGATATAGGCTACTTATCTTTTTTTCTTCACATGGCTCATATTTATTCACTTTTCTTAATTCATACATTGTGGAAGTGAGAAAACCAGCAGTGTTTATTTCAAATTGTAACGTAAGATAATATAAACATTTAGGTTTTGAAGTATTTAATTAATAAAGAATGTAATTTTACACAATATTAATAGAAAAATGTATAATATTTAAAGTTAGTAAGAGAAATAATAAGTTTTTTCTCTCTTCTGTAAAATTTGGTTTATTGGAGTTAGAGGAATTTTTTGATTTCCCTGTCTCAATTATAATCTGAACTCCTTTTCATGCGACTTATTTCATAGAGGGCACGGCTTTTTAGTATCTCAGAATAACATGAGTCATTCGCGCTTAAGCAGTGTTGTCTAGTTGCACTGTTAAGACTCAGCCGCTGTTAGTGGTGGTAATTTAAAATATTACACGAGTCCAGAAAAAAATACTGTAACTACAAAGATGACGAGGTATGAACTAAGTTGCGTAAAAGGCATTATAGATTCTGTACTGGTCTTGGTAAGCGTCTACATTGAAACTTAACGACAGAGACTACGTATATGTGTTCGAGTCCTTTCTCCGACATGGATGTATGTTGTGAATGAATGCTATGTCGTCCCATATATATGCCAAACCCATGACTGTGAAAATTAGGAGATTTTGAGATGAGTGCATTACACGACATAGTTTTAGAAGATATATGTTATATCAAATTCAGGAATGACTATTTTCACAATTAAAACCAATATCGCAGGAATTTGTTTCATGAATGTGCTTGTTTTGCCTATTTAGTTATGCTAAGGTAAAGAATGTGGCACATTCATATTCCTTTTATTCGGATTATGTAATTTAAACTGTGCTAAAACAACAATTTGACACATTCATGATTTTATGTTAATAATGTTAAGAGTAGGCCTATATTTCAGACGTTTCAAAATAATTATAGCAACAGTTGGTTGAATGTTTTTTGTACTCTTGTAATATTATTAATGACCTCTACGCATTTAAAGTTTATTTTGTATAAAGCGTTCCTAATAATGAACTATTCATGAACCTGAATGAGTCTTTCATTAAATATTTATGTTTGCCATGAACATGAATGTAACAAAATCTGAATACAGGAAGAATAAAAATAAACTCTCAATATTATAAGGGTTACAATAAATAATAAAACAAGATTCCAATAAAAAGTTGCCGAATAAAATAATTTCCTGAATTTTAAGTCAGGTTTGAAATTTTAACTTCGTTTTTCTCGAAACTCTAAATTTGCACATTCATGTTTTGGCATACATGGGAGGAAGGCAAAAAGCAAGAATCATACCGCCCATTTGATTTTGTAGTACCTATGTAAAGTTAGAACTTGCAGAAAAATTAAAAATACAAACGTTTTGAAGGATAATATTATCAAGAAACGAAGGAAACACTTGATTTCTTATTATAGAAGTCTATTTTGGGATTTCGGGGGAAAAATTCAATTTTTACTCGTATCATGTCGCGGATGGTTTACCGATTACAGTTTCTTCATTATTATTCTTCGGCCACAAGAATTAGATCATATAATCTGTCCTGACATCAAAGGCTTATATCCAGCGAGTTTTAGGTTTAGGAACACTCCTATAGTGATTCTTGAACCATTTCTTAAAAGAGATAGAATTGAAATCATTTACTGAGCAACGAAATAAGAATATACTACAGTATAAACCCTCATAATTTAGTATCATATACCTAAATTAAAATATACTGGTAATTGAAATGCTGTGACAAACTGATTCAATATCATTCGAAAAAAAAAAAAACAATTTATGAACAGGAATGTCATCGGCAACATAGCAAGATAGCTTATTTCTTCAAAACGCTAAAAAAATTATGAGAAAGTTAATGTAATTTTCATGATACAGATTATTTTCCTAATGACGGAGCACTGTCTCCCAAACGTCGAGAGTTTTACATGGTTAAAAATACCACAAATCTCGCAGAAACATATATTCTTTTGTAATATAAAGGGTAATAAGTATGTCTTTTCAAGCAGCTATTTTCTGAGAAGAATTTATACATTCGAGTTGCATGGTCGAACACTAGATTAGATTTTGGCTCGCTTGCTTTTAGACGAATAGTAATAACAGATTTGAGAGAATGCCCTGTGTGAAGAAGTGTTTTTGGTGGGTGCTGGATTTATGCGTATGGAAATTTGGCTCCTGGCCACGATATCAAGTTGCATCCATCACAGGATAGTCCCGCAGCATGACATGTGGCGTGAGAGCGATTCCCCGTCAGGTCCTTACGCAATATCAATAATTGTTTACGTTGGCCCCATCTCCAGGAGGGAGGGGATGCGTTTTGAAATGTGGCTGCGTGCTGCCACTGCCTCGCATCGATCGACGCGAGGACTGAGCCTCATCTCTTTCCCCCCCTAGCCTGCGACCATGGTTCCGTATCAGTGGTCCGCAATTCGTTTACTGATTTTATGTTAAGTGTTCATTTTTTAGATTTAAAGAGGTATTTAAAGGAAAGGCCGGATTATTATTATTATTATTATTATTATTATTATTATTATTATTATTATTATTATTATTACTATTATTATTATTTTATTGAGAATATTTCTCACTATAAAAGTCCTTCTTCCGTCAGAACGAGATGACAACGCTTTAGGGTTTCCTTCCATGTATTAACTCACTCTATCGATCTATATTTTAAGCATCATCTTCTATGACCCCAGTACACCTCACAGAATTATTTTCATCATCATCATCATCATCATCATCATCATCATCATCACCACCACCACCACCATCATACTGTGAACATATCATACTCGTGGGTTTTAGTTCGAACTTAGGGCTAAGATACAAATTAGATTTATTTTAAATATTATTTATTATTATTTTAAGTGTTACTAGCATTATAGCCTATGTTACTAATATTCATTGTATTTATCTGATGCATGTAACCTATACGATTAAACATTGTAATAAATATATATATAGATCATTTTCTTAATTAATAACAATGTATATCTCCAATAAATGATTTCTGAGCATCACCACAGATACACTTGATTGTAGTGGTCACTATTTCTGTCACTAGAGAGTTCTTGAAATTTATATTTTCCCCGCCATTGAAAATATATTTTGATATGACACCTCTTGCACAAAAGGGGAGATCTATAACTGAAACTTGATTAATATATTTCAGTGTTATTTGTATTTATCCTGGTAATAATGAACAGTTTGACTCGTAGACATTTTGTTTTTCAGCATTAACTTCCCATGATTGTGCGAGAAGATTCGAAGAGAACGGCAGTTACGTAGACCTTCGGCTCCCCCCCTACTACCAATAATGCATAATATAATGTCAATACGGCGGTTGCTGTCGTCTGCGATACAACGAACTTTTCTGTTGATTTTCGAGTTCTTTTTTTTTCCTGGTTATTATATGCTTATATAAGTTGTGTTAACTCTTGCAAAGTGGTTTTATATTTTATTTTATCCGTCCTAGTATTTATTTTACTATTGTAAATATTTTTGTTTTATTATTATTATTATTATTATTATTATTATTATTATTATTATTGAATTAATTTGTATTACTATCTTTGTATCATGTCCGTCACGGTTATTCTATTATTATTATTATTATTATTACTATCATCAACATTATTATTGATCTCTGTAAAATTTATGTGGACTACTGGACTGTACCCGAGCACGAACATATGCTCATTTCGGGTATCTATTCATATGTATCATTTAAAATGTTAAATTGTGAATAAATTTGAAATTTGAAATTTGAAGTGATCGTGCTTCATTTAATTTCGGTTGCCCCTTCTTAATATTGTTATACTATTGTTGTTATTATTATTCTTTTATTATTAGTAGTAGTACTTATTATTCTTATTAATTATTATTATCAGTATTATTATTATTATTATTATTATTATTATTATTATTATTATTATTAAATTACTAATTTTCATTATTGAGTGTAATTAGTTACCACTGACTCCGGATATTTACCCATTTGCAGTATGAATAAATACATACTAGAGATGACCAAAACTAATTGCCGCTATTGCTGGCTGTGTTCGTTGCACTTGTCTTTCGAGTTTCGTCTCGTACAGCTCATGCATTATGTCCAGACACTCCCCCACTCTTTCTACAGAGCTACGCACGAGATCAGATAAGTCTACTTACGAATTATAGGGAAATGGATTAGCCTTTGCCTTGAACTCGGTAGATACACGCTCGACCTTCCCTTCTACTCCTACCCCCTCTACAGAAACGTTGTTCCCTTACTGCGCATCGCGAGTGTCTTGACAAAATGCATCAGATGTAACTCTTGTGCACTTCGAATCTCGCTCATCATTCTCGAAATAGCATTTGGTCTACGTGGAAAGATTTCGTAACTTTGAATCACATACATAATTGAGATAAATAACATTAGAGATGTTTAAATGATACAAAAAGGCAAAGAAAACAGTATCAAAGTTATCAAAATGTTCTGGTTCTACTAGGCTATAAGATATTATCTAAAAAAAAAGTTAATCCATGGCGCTACAGCCCATGAAGGGCCAAGACCGACTAGCCGGCCGCTGGCCTCACGTCCACATGCCGAAGCAGAGGTGGACGATCATCCAACAAGAATGGATTTACATCACATATTCATTTTGTATGAGGTCTAGCCCACCTCATTGAATACTACATGGCTACTATGAAGTAGTCAATATGTATATTATTACTATTTAATACGAGAAAAATTCGTACCGGCACCGGGAATCGAACCCAGCATTACGAGAGGGGTTCGGCTGGCGCCGTGGATCGTGTCCCGGCATAGCTCAGTTGGAAAGAACGCTCAGCGCGCAGAGCTGAGAGGTCCTGGGTTCGATTCCCGGTGCCGGTACGAATTTTTCTCGTATTAAATAGTAATAAGAATGGAGATATCGTGTGGTCAGCACGATGATCCCCCCAGCCGTTATAGCTGGTTTGCGAAACCAGATTTTCGCTACCTATCGTAGTTCCCCAAGTGCATCACGATGCTGGTCCCATACACTGGCCGAAATTTCATGAGAAAATTTCTTCTCCCATGAGGACTAGAACGCGCATTCTGTAACGTGAGTCCTAGGCAGGATGCCTTAGATCACGATGCCAAAGCGCGGGACAGATATTACCTATGGTTATATAAATAAATAGAAAAAATAAAGTAATTTGAATTTCTAAGGAACATAAAACATTAGCGTTAAATAAAACATTTTGTTTCACTTAAGATTGTATACTTGATCTCAAACATACGAAATAGTAATATGCGTTACAAAAGCGGTATGTTGAAGTTTTCATGTTCGAGGAAAAGTTTGAAAAAGCGAAACGTAGTTTAGCTTTTTTAATTTCCGAGAATTTAAAGAAAACATACCGCTCATGTATCGTACATTATTTTGTGCGACGATCGTTTATTACATACATGAAAGAGGAATTTCTAATTAGTTGCAATGAAATCTCCATCTTGGTTTCCGTTCAATGACGGCAAATTTCCAAAACAAAAATATCTATCTTCAACATTGTTGCTTTAAAAAGTTTTGTGCTTACTATACTCCAGCAGGCCGTGATATACGTCTGTTTTTTTCCCCAGTCTATGATGAATCTGGTATCTTGTTGATTTTTTCACGGCTTCCTTAATGTTACTTGCATCACGAATGCAGTAACTTCAGTGGAGTTGTAGAGTTTACTTAATTTTTGAAAATATTTAAAAACAATAATTAACAGTGCAATTTAGGTGAAATTGCAGTGGTAAGTTTCCAATTTATAATTATTACTATATTGAACATCTCTAAAAATAATATGTTAAAAGCCTAAAGCAGTAAAATGAATATGTCACTTAAGCGGTAAGAAGAGGGAAATTGTTATGTGTGTTAGGTTGGGAATACTGAATGTGGAATTTTAGACTTTTCGCGGATTGGTTTTTGTGCGGAAACCAAGCAAATACGCACGATCTCGCACAAAAGAATTTCCTAGTCGTTTAATAAGGGCCTAGTAATTAAATAAATATTGGTTAACGCATTACTACACTGAAAGGTAGAGATGATGATCCGAATAGGCTACTCGATTCTTTATACATATATAACAGTTGCCAAAACGGTAAAAGTTCAGTCTGGTATTAACAACTGTGACGATTCAAGGCTGCTTGACGTTCGAGAGTTGATTACTCCCGAAGTCTTGGAACGTTTGCTTGCAAGCAGTCAACGATAGGCGATACATCGTGAGGATTTTCGGCTTTGTGGGCGCTGTTAGTCTTGCATTCTCGCTCGTTGTTCATCTCTAACACATACATATATCATCATTATCTGGATTTCGTGGTTTAGGCTTTAAGGTGAGAATGTACTGGCATCTCGACAATGTTAATGTCATGAAGTCTGGGTGCACGTTATTCAAAAACTGTTACAGAAATCTAAACGACATTTTCAGGGAATGTTTTTACATTCTTGATCTTTAATAATACCTACTAAAATTGAATGTTAACAGGAGTTGAGATACAATTTTTTTTTAAATTCCACAAATATTTGAAAAAAAAATATATAGGCCTATGTGTATATATATATATATATATATATATATATATATATATATATATATAGTCAATATGTATATTATTACTATTTAATACGAGAAAAATTCGTACCGGCATATATATATATATATTTTTTTTTTTTCATGAATGTCATAGCAAAATTCATAGCTATTTTAGGCTTATGGGAGTCTTTTTGATCTGGTTAACGCAAAAAAATCACTTATTTTGGACAAACCGTCTTCTAAAAAAATTGCACCAGAATAAAAAAGTGTAAAACTGAGAAAAAGTTATTCTCCTGAATTTTTTTTTTAACTGTTCTTCCAAAGCAATTGAAAATTTTTTTGTGCGTTAACTAGACCTAAAAGTGTTTAGGGGAGGGGTTTGGACTTTTTCCATTGCTGGTTGTCACAATCAAAAATTAAGACAACGTTTCGAAGGGTTGTTCTCCCTTCGTCTTCAGGTGGAAGGAAGGCGAGAAAGGAAAAAGCCTACTGTTGGGATTGTTACATACAGCTATTCTGTATGACTGAAAAAAAAATGGAAAAAGTCGAAACCCCTCACCTAAACATTAATAATCCACCATTGCTTTCCAACCCCTCATTTAGATGGACCTAAATGACATTCTCACTAAAAGCCTGTCCCGTCTTCATAATGAATTCAATTCCACTTCTTCCTACGACGTCACACAACTCATTTTACCTTTAAGTTGATAGTGTTGTATCAATGTTGGAATTCGTTCATTTGTCATTCCAGAGACGTGTTCTTTCCATTTTTGTATATTGTATTCTATTTTATCATTTAAATTGTATGTGAGGTAATTTTTACCATTTATCCTTAAAATATTCTTATTTAGACGCTTGTGATTTCCCATTTCAATAATTGTGATTCCTTGCTGACAATTGTAACCCAGAACCTAGCTGAAAGATTACAGCGTGTAGGCCTATAAGATTCATCTGCTATACACGCAAATTTGATCATGCAACACTATCCCTGGAGCTTCTGTCATGGGTTCGTCTAAAAGAACGAATCATGCATTCATTGGCATTGCTATTTAAACTCTTGCATATCTCTACTCCTACTTACCTGACAGCACGTTTTCAATTTCTCACAACAGTATGCAATCAGAATTAAGCACTTCTTCCTATCCCTCATCATAGAATGACATTATACTCATCCTCCTACACAGTATCATTACCTCATCTATGAAATTCTCTACCTGGCGACATCAGGGATTGCCGAACGCTATCGAAATTAAAAATTAAGTTAGAAACGTATAACAAATTCTATTTTCTTAGACGGATGACGCTGTATCAAATACTAAATATTTTAGAGTCGATGGGATTGGTGATAGCCAGATAGTATTTGCTGAGATGAGGCCTAGGATTCGCCGTGAGATTACCTGACAATCGTCTTACATCTAGGGCAGCGGTGGCGAAAATGTAATCGTGTGCCGAGCCACTGTGTAACCTGCAACGTGCATAGCACCTATGGAGGGAGGCGGACATCCGAAGGGGAAGTGAAGCAACTGTCTGACTTATTAACGGATTTTCATTTTCTTTACGTCAAGCACTTAAATATAATTATACAGTACAAGGCTACAAACTAATGCTTAGTACGTGTAACGAAGAAAGAAATGAACAATAAATGAACAATATCACAACCTAAAATTAACTGTCTTCAGAATGTCTCTGCGACAAAGTTTCAAAATCAGGAATTATGTCACTTACTGCCAGTCGTAGTTGATCACGAAGGTATTTGTCTGTCAGTCGTGATCTAAATTTGGTTTTTACTATTTTAATTGTTGAAAATAATTTTTCACAAACGTAAGTTGTAGCAAACATAGCTTCAACAGAGCAAGCGAAAGAACGAAGCTTCGGATATTTATTTTTTGGAAAAGATTTGAAAGTTCAACATTTGTCAAGTCCTTACATATAGCTTTCATTTAACATCACATAGTAAATCAGCGAGTTCAAATTGAAGAGCTAACTGGATTATTCGTACATCTGCTGAAAAAGGGTCGACGTACAGAGATGATGATGATGATTATGATAATAATGATGATGATGATAACAATAACACTTAACCTTTTAATGTTTCATCAGTAACATGTAGTATAATGCCGTTTTATGTTATACAACCGTTTTCCTCGTAATACTCGTACTTGTGAACAAATCATTCATTTAATATTCTCATCATATTGGCAGCAAAAAAATGTGTCCTCCCATCCTACTTGGAACTTTCGTACATGGTTTCGAGAGAGACATATGCCACTCGCAGGTCAGAGACAAATACAAATGGAACGGAGTTTGACTCCAGTGAGTGAGAGGGTGGGGGTTGGCGGAGGTTAGAAGCAAGTGACTGCACAGTTATCACTGCGAACCACAATGTCTCGCGAGTCACATTCTCGCCACGGCTGATCTAGGGATAACGTGGGGAAAAAACGCAACCAAGCAATCAACCCAGACGGGAATCGAACCCACTCTCCTCTCGAGTGCAGCTCGGAGTCCTCAGGTAAACGCGCTAACGCCGGAGTTATTTCCTCAATGAATCAGTGACCCCTGAATCTCTTTCAACGCCTCGCCTAAGTAGGTACTTCGGGTTTTCCCCAGACAGAACGTTCCACTTATACAGACGTGGACAAATTATATATTAGAATAAATTAATTATATGTGTAACAAGGTTGTATTTATCGGTAGAAATAACGAACAAAAATGTATTTTGCACAGAAATAATGAAAAGAAAATGGAGTCTGAAGGTTACTAACATTTTGTGAACATTCCCTTATTCTTTATTAACACGTTGATTTTGTCTGGGATGCTGGAAACCAAAGTTTGACACTTTCTTTGAATATCAGCATCATTTAGCCAGATATCAGACAGTGCTTAAATGAGTCCATGTTTTGTTGCAAGCGTCTTTTTGTTCACTTTCTTCTTCAGTATAGATCACAGATTTTCAATTCGATCATGTTCGGTCTTCTTGCAGGCCATAGGAGAACAGACTCTTGAATATCTTCTGCAGTATATAATTAAAACATCAGTAGTACCAACACAACCAGACAAAATATACTTAACCATTGGCAAAATATACCATAAGATGTAAACAATCATATTTACAACAATAGAGACTCTGTGAATTATACTGATAGTTGATATGACGAATTATATTATGTTTCCAAGAAAAACGTTTTAGTCTAATAATTTGTCCACGTCTGTATAGGTACTTTACAGTATACTGTAGCGAGTAGATACAAAGTAGGTCATTTCACTACATGAACTGCCTTAACATGACCCTGTATAACAAGCGTTTAGCGTCCTGTCATTACAGTTGCTAAGAAAACTGTAACGGTGTACACACTATGATATCTGGCCTGTACATACAATGTTCCTGATGTAATGAAGCGGGGGGGGGGGAGGTTTGGTAGCCGACGGGTGGCCATGTTTAAACATCGCCCAGGGTGGTCTGTGTCAGCAGGCCTGCCTCCACCTGCTGCTGTGTCAGGTCAGAGCTAAAGCGACTCAGATCTCTGGCACTTACATCTATTTTGCACGTGACATCCATATGGCATCCATAATGCTATGATTACAACATCCCATCTTCTTTAATTAGTAATACAGGATATACTGTGCAGGCTTTGAGCGGTCGTCATTTTTAGAACAAGATGCAGTCCCCCCTTTTCCCTGTCACTTGACGGTGGATGATACTTGAATCGTCTGTTTCAAGTTGAACACTTATTAGTCATGGTAAAGCTGTTGCTCCTTTGTGGGAAGTTATTCAGATTTAGTCTGAAGACCGAGAGAAGAGGATGTCATCAGACAAATAACCTCTTATCACTGTCTCATCCATTAGGGGAAGTGCGATCAAATTGGTACCGTAGTCTCTCGGAAAAAAAAAATGGGAATTTAACTAGGCAATATCAAGTCGAAAGGATAACTTTCTTAACTCCCCATAGCTTCCAGAATTATTTCCATTTCCATTAAGCCTTCTATAAGGCCCTTTTGGTAGCTCAATTGACAAAGTACTTGCTTACGATGTCTACAAACTCGGGTCGAATCCCAGTGATGATGGAGTCATATTTGTGATTAACAAAGCCAAGGTTCTGAGGGTTCTTTTTTCGGGAAATGTTCTTTTCAACATTACCGGGTTATTATAATTTGAACAGTGTAGTGTTCACTCAAAACGGTGCTGTGTGATGTGGTATTGTGGTTGGCGTACGGATGACATCAATCGGAGAGGGAGCAATATACTGGATGTTCATTTCAAAGTGTGTCATGACGTCACTGTTGATGAGCCGGCGATTGGAAGCGAGTTTCAGCTTTTGTGTCAGAGAAGTTGCCTATTAATCAAGGCGTTCAATCTGAACTTGAGAACGTGTACGGTATAACTTTAACGTCGTAGCAACAGATGGCGGTCTGTACGGCCTGTGTGCTACCATAACCTCTTTCGAACTGTGTTTTGCGCGGCCAAGTCGTACGCAGGGTATTTGTTATCATCGGTTGCGTACGGCAACATTCCACAACAGAAATCAAATGCTCCGTGTCCATGTTGACCGTCGAAATTAATGTCAACAAATACGTAAGTAATCGTCTTAACCCTTTCCACATATCTCGACAGTAAGAAAAAAACTCACCTCAGTACATGTTTCGAAACAGTTCACATTCCTGCCACTACCGGCGTTATCGTAGTATCGGTATGTAATCTTCTGAATGAACTCAGTACTTTCTAGGCAACTTCTCTGGCACATAAGTAATACACCTCTGCGGAAATGTAGGAAGATTGAATTCTCTAGGCTCATCGACTAGCCACATGACGGCATACAGCGAGCCATGACACACTTTGAACTGAACACCCAGTACTTTCGGGAATGGAATGGAAAGGCATTTTAGTAGGATTCATCGCAACTTTACGCCTACATGGATGAATCGACAGATGGCACCATATAGTGGTGTGTCAATATCTACAAAGAAAACGATCGTTTGGATTTCAACAATCTTTCATTCATAAGTTTAGACACATTAAGTCCATTGGAGGCTGCAGTACTGACTTTCGGACCCATCCTTAGTAAAAAAAAATAGAAAGAAACCTTCTATAAAATTATGTTTTAAATATTTTCAGATAGAAAAAAATCTCCAATAAATTTGTTTTCTAAGAAACATAAAACATAACGTTAAATAAAGCATTAATACTTTTTAAATTAAGATTGTACACTTGATCTCAAACATACTAAAAACATTTATAGTCTTTTAAGGGCCTAGTTATTAAATAAAGATTAGGGAACGAATTATTATACACAGAGGTAGAGATGACGTTTCAAATAGGCTACTTGATTGTTTATACATATATAACAGTGGCGAAAGCATATAAAAGTTCAGTCTGGTATAAACAACTGTAACGATTCAAGGCTGCTTGACGTTCGAGAGTTGACCACTCCCGATGTCTTGAACATTCGCTTGATTCACTCACAAGCAATCAACGACGTAGTCAATATTGTCATGAGATTTTTCGGTTTTGCGGCCGCTGTTAGTCTTGTTTTCTCGATCGTTGTTCAACTCTAGTATACATGGCTCAAAATTGCAGCACAATACCTATGAAATATGATATTGCGATATTGTTCTGCAGTAACAGTAGGTGTTGTGAAGTCTTTTTAGATAAAAAAAAGCACTTATGCCTAAGCACTTGAAGTTTAATTGTAGAATAATGAGTAATTACTAGTCTATGAAGAAACATACACATGACGAATAATTGTCATTAATTAATTATTATGAACATAGTACGAAAAGGAAATATAAAAACTGGAAATTTATACTTTGTAACTGTGGAAAAATTCAAATACCTTGAAGCAACAGTAACAAATATAAATGACACTCGGGATGAAATTAAATGCCACTTATTATTCACCTGAGAAGCTTTTGTCAACCAGTCTGCTCTAAAAAAACTGAAAGAATTTATAAAACAAATTACTAGTTGTTCTGTATGGTTGTGAAACTTGGATTCACACTTTGAGAGAGGAACAGAGGTTAAAGGTGTTCGAGAATAAGGTGCTGAGAAAAATATTTGGTGCCGTATTCATAGACATTCTTAGCGCGGGCTTCCGGTGGATGATCAGCGAACTAACGTTTTTTGTATTCATAAACCAGTGTCAGCGATATGATATATGATATGATATGATATGATTATGATATGATATGATATGATAGATGATATGATATATGATATGATATGATATATGATATGATATATGATATGATATGATATGATATGATATGATATGATATGATATGATATATGAGATATGATATATGATACTGTATATGATATGATATGATATGATATGATATGATATGATATGATATGATATGATATGATATGATATGATATGATATGATATATGATATATGATATATTATATATTATATATGATATATGATATATGATATGTTATGATATGATATATGATATGATATGATATGATATGATATGATATGATATGATATGATATGATATGATATATGATATATGATATGATATGATATATGAATCCTGTACAAGTAACCAGTCGATAGCCGGGGCCAGTTTAGCACACTCGTAACGCGGGCTAGCGAAAAGTCTATGAATAAGCTAAGAGGAATGATGTTATAGGAGAATGGAGAAAGTTACACATCGCAGATGTGAACGCATTGTATTCTTCACGTGACATAATTAGGGACATAAAATCCAGACATTTGAGATGGGCAGGGCAAGTAGGCCTAGCACTTATGGGTGAATCCAAAAATACATATAGGATGTTAGTTGGAATACCTGAGGGAAAAAGACCTTCGGGAAGGCCGAGACGTAGCTGAGAGGATAATATTAGAATGGATTTGAGGGCAGTGGGATATGACGGTAGGGATTAATCTTGCTCAGGATAGGGACCAATGGCGGGCTTATGTGAGGACGGCAATGAATCTCCGGGTTCCCTAAAAGCCATTTGTAGGTAAGCAATTATTATTAATAATAGTCATGATAAAACAATAATTATAATGTTCCTAATTCACCCTTCGTTGCTTGTAAATTGTAAACTTGTAAAATGTGTGTCGTTCGTTAAGTATTTTCTTTTTGGAACAAACACAGCAGTCAATTTGAAATTTTTATATCTGTTAATTTTATTCTATATTATTTCATCTCAAAAGTCCACATCTAATAGTAGGGCCTACACTGTTTTCAATATTGCCCTTAATGTTCCCTCAGACGGTGTACCTCTGTTATGAAAAGAAGTTGTTGATAATTAATGGAGAAAGATTAGAATGCTGAAAATTGAAACAGGGTTATCACGCGAGACTTCAACCCGAAAACAGCTTTTTACTACAAATTTCACTACTAGCACTACAATTTTTATTATTCGGTTGAGAAGCTTTTGTCATCTAGTCTGCTGTCAAAAAATCTGAAAGTTAGAATTAAAAAAAAAGAGTTATATTACCGCTTGTTCTGTATGGTTGTGAAATTTGAACTCCCACTTTGAGAGGAACAGAGAAAAAGGGTGTTTGAGAATAAGATTCTTAGGAAAATGTTTGGGGCTAAGAGGGATGAAGTTACAGGAGAATGGAGAAAGTTACACAACGCAGAACTGCACGCATTGTATTCTTCACCTGACATTATATTCCAGACGTTTGAGATGGGCAGGACATGTTTCTGTCACTAGAGAGTTCTTGAAATTTATATTTTCCAAGCCATTCATAAAATATTTTTATATAATACTTCTTGCATAAAAGGGGAGATCTATAACTTAAACTCGATTAATATATTTCAGTATTATTTGTATTTAACCTGGGAATAATGAAAGTTTGACTAGTAGACATTTTGTTTTTCAGCATAAACTTCCCATGATTGTATGAAAAGATTCGAAGAGAACGTCAGGATTTAGACCTTCGGCTCCCCCTCCTACCAATAATGCATCACAATGTCAATACGGCGGTTGCTGTCATCTGTGATACGACGAACTTTTTTGTTGATTTTCGAGTTCGTTAATTTTTTTCTGCTTATTATATGCTTATTTAAGTTGTGTTAACTCTCGCTAAGTGGTTTTATATTTTATTTTATCAGTCTTAGTATTTATTTTATTATTGTTAATATTTTGTTTTATTATTATTATTATTATTATTATTATTATTATTATTATTAATTAATTTGTATTACTATCTTTGTATTATCTCCGTGACGGTTATTATTATTATTGTTATTATTATTATTATTATTATTATTATTATCATTATCATTATTATTGTTACTGTTATTTCTATCATCAACATTATTATTGATATATGTAAAATTTATGTACACTCTACTGGACTGTACCTGAGCACGAGCATATGCTCATTTCGGGTATCTATTCATATGTACCATTTCAATTGTAAATTGTGAATAAATGTGAATTTGAATTTGAATGTTGCACGTATGGGCAAATCCAGAAATGCATATAGAGTGTTAGTTGGGAGACCGGAGGGAAATAGACCTTTGGGGAGGTCAAGACGTAGATGGGAGGATAATATTGAAATGGATTTGAGGGAGGTGGGATACGATGATAGAGAGTGGATTAATCTTGCACAGGATAGGAACCGATGGCGGGCTTATGTGAGGGCGGCAATGAATATTCGGGTTCCTTAAAAGCCATTTGTAAGTAAGTAAGCACTGAAATTTAAATATGGGTCTTCGGTGTATGAGGCAAAAATATCATCATTAATCAACATTACGCCAAAAAAAGAAAATACTGGGTTTCCTTGGTTTTTTAATGTTCATATTTTCCAAGTTAGGCCTATACTGTTTATAATTTATTGAAAGACTACGTCGTAGTAAACAATAACGGTCTTACTAATAAACCGTGTGTTGTTCTTATACGAAACTTATGCAGAGTTGAGACAAAAAACGTTACTAATAAACCATGCATAAGCGATTAATGTATAAACAATTGTAACTATACAACCCCTTGTTTAAGCGTTGTATATAGAGAAAAAATGGCCGCCCCTCTAACAGCTGTTCGTATCGACTGTCATTTTATGATGATGGATGCCTTTTAACCACAGAAGAACATACCAAAGAGCACAGAATAAGTAGAATATTATTGCTGTAGCTTGTTCTCTTTGACCAAAATATAGTGTGGTAATCGTTCAGGGCCAGTTCTACTATCGATACTTAACACGGCACACTAGAGCGCTCTACCGGATGCAATAGAGAATCTCAGATATTCTATTACCTTTCGTAATGAAGTAATGACGAAACTATGACGTAGCTGTGTAACAGTTATACTGTAATATACGACGTATGTAGTGATTATTAGTAAGGAATTTACACACGACTTATAAACGAGCTACTCATTGTATAAGTATAAGACAGTTAAACGTCTGTATATAGAGTTTTTATTAGTAAGACCGTAAGTGTACATGTGATTCGGAATATCTTGCAGCGATGTGGTTTCGAAATTCTTATATTTATTTCTCTGACCAGTATTACAAAAACTGAACTGAACTCATACATTCTGTTGCACTGCAACGCAGCTATTCTTTGTTCAGGTCGAGTGTGTACGTGTACGTGTATGTGTGTGAAATGGGCGGTTGTCAACGATTTTTTCTCGCCCGAACCTGCCGGCACATCTGCACCTACTCACCTATTTACAGCAATAGCCATGCAATTAAAATGAGCTTAATGCGATCAACCTCTACGGTTCGTAATTGAAAATAAAATTACACGAACGCTGGGACCTCTGTGGGGAGATCCTGGAATGCCATCAGAACGCTAAAAGGACAGAGGATGGGATGCGGTGGGTTCAACAAAATGCCCGAAGCTCGTTTCTAGCTGTCACGGATATTAGAATACATAAACATTGCTGTTTCATTTGCGATATAGTCCTTAGAAAAAAGCAATGCTGGACTATGGAAATGTGTTACATGATAACTATCATTTCACCATCTGAATATTTTGCAACGATGGACTATAAATCGCAGAAGTGTGAGCAATAACAGCGCAGTGGATGACGCAGAATTTCTCCATGGAAATATCATAATATGTACTTCGGTACATCGTAATAATATGATATGCGAAAATATCACTTTGTGATTTAAGACGGCGCTCATTCCGTCGGATCCCGGCCACTTAGTCACTCGCAATGAGTGCACCTCTGCACATTAGTGTGTTGGACGTTGTGCCACTGTCACACATCTGTGACACAGTACATTAGGGTTGGCCACTAGGGAAAACTAAGAGATGGAGCTTAAACTGAGAGGATTCAATCGGAATTCGAATCCGGTGTGGCTTTTTTTTATTATCCAATTTAATAAACCCTATTTCACCCTGATGTATATTCGGGTTATAGTTGGCATCAAAATATATATTTTATAACCAATAAACTATAGCAAAGTGATAATATAAAAATAGTGGTCACAGTTACAATTTACATTTACGGATATTTACATTTAGAAACGAGGGAGTATTAATAAAAAAAAAGAATGGCTCCTTTACAGATTAATGAGATGTTTGAGGAATAATCAATATAAAAGTTATACAAGAATATCTAACAGTTTCAGAGTAAATCACGATCTTTAAAAAGATAATAGTAGATCAATAAAACAAAATTTCACTTTCACTTTCAAATTAATACTTAATTCATGAACAATGAAACAGTTAAGAGTAATAAAGAGATATTACAAGCAAGGATTTACGGTTACAGGTTACATATATGATTCAGGAACAATTACAACAATTAAAATATAATACAAGTAATGGCTTAGTGGATAGAGCGTCAGCACGTAGAGCTGAAAACCCGGATTCGAATCCCGGTGCCTGAAAGCATTTTTCTCCATTTCACCGATCCTTCATCATAACGTAGAATTGCTGCACGGAAATATTATATTGTACTTCGGAACATCGCAATAATATTATGATTTTGTTGTTGTAATGATAGTGTTGAATAGTGTGGTAGTGTAATGGGAGTGTCGTTGGCATAGTGATGATTGGTGACGGAGGTTATGTTGGTTTGGATAGCGTTGATTTTGGCGGTTATATTGAGGTTGATTTTGATAATCGGGAAAGTGTGTTATTTTGTTTCGTTAGGTTGTTTATGTGAGAAACAATTTTAAATATTGAAATTCTGCAGGATTAAATTAGTATTGAAGCGATGAGATCAATAACCATTCAAGTCCATTTACACAAGTTTCGAGAAAAACGCAAAAAAAAAAAAAAAAAAAAAAACGTTTTTATCTCTTGTCTAATTATTATTTTTTCAAGTAATATTTCTGGTTGTTTTAGAGATCAAGACAAAATAGTATACCAACTTTTAAATTCGTAAGACTTGTGGAAATATCCAAAATTTAATTTCAAATTCGCAAAAAATGAATGGCCAAAAGTGGACTTGAATGGTTATTGATCTCACCGCTTCAATTCCTTTTCAGTGTGTCGTTGGCATAGTGATGATTGGTGATGGAGGTTATGTTGGTTTGGATAGTGTTGATTTTGGCGGTTATATTGAGGTTGATTTTGACAATCGGGAAAGTGTGTTATTTTGTTTCGTTAGGATGTTTATGTGAGAAACAATTTTAAATATTGAAATTCTGCAAGATTAAATTAGAATTGAAGTGGTGAGATCAATAAACATTCAAGTCCATTTACACAAGTTTCGAGAAAAAACGCAAAAAAAAAAAAAAACTAATATTTAGCAGCGATCTCGGCTGGGGGGAACACGTTACTGATACAGCGGGAAAGGCATGGAGGGCGTTATACTTTGTGATGAGGGTACTAAGGAAAGGCTCTGATAAATCCAAAGAGATTGCATATAAATCACTAGTTCGTCCAGTAATGGAATATGGTGTTGCATGTATCCTTACAGTTTAGAACATATTAAGACACTGGAAAAGATTAAAAAACGGGCTCTCAAGTGTTGTCGTAATAATTCACCATTAAAATATGAGACACTCACGGACCGGAGAACGCGAATTCGATAATGCGCAATGTTCAAAACATACAGAGGTGAGCCTGCATGGAGAGAAATAAAAAATAGGTTGCAGCCGCCAAATTACTCTTCAAGCAACGACCACTCATATAAATTGAGGGAAAGAAGACAGAGGACGGACACTGGAAAGTTTTATTTTCTCAATTTTACTATCAGGGACTGGAATGCTTTACCTGCAGACTTACTAAAGGCTTACCAATAACCAAAAATGTATTTAAAATAGGCTTAAGGACTTTACTAATAGACGATAGTATAGTATACACACTACTTAAAGGGTGTAATTGATATCTTGTTATTTGAAGTGTTCTATCAGTGAGGAAGTGTGTTGTGTCAGTGAAGTGTGTAGTGTCAGTGAAATCTATTGTGTAAGTGAAGTGTGTTGCTGTCAGTGAAGTGGCTGTGCAAAGTATTTGAACAGTGAAATGGTTAGAAGTGTTGGTGAAATCAGGTAGAATCAGTGCAGTGAGTGAGTTGACAGCGAAATAAGTGTAGTGCCGAAAGGTACTTGTGCAGGTATGAACCTGTCACACTCGTGGGTCTTAGTTCGAACCTAGGGTTAAGATACAAATTAGATTTACTTTAAATATTATTTTAAGTGACCATGCTTTATTTAACTTAGGATGCTCATTATTATTATTATTATTATTATTATTATTATTATTATTATTATTATTATTATATTTTATTCTTATTATTATTACTTATGGTTTTTATTAGTTGTGTTCATTATTGTCATTATTGAGTGTAATTAGTTACCACTCCCACCGAGTATACACCCATTTGCAGTGTGAATAAATGCATACATACATACATACATACATACATACATACATACATACATACATACATACATACATACAGTGGCTCCCATTAATATTCGGTTTGACTGGCATATAAGATTAAAATAAATACACTAATTATTTTCAAAAAAATTAATGAACATAAAAATGTGCACTATAATAAACTTAAAAATATACTCTCCGTTAAATTACATAGAATGACAACAAAATGAAAAAATCTTCTCTGTTACATAAATAAAAAATTATAAACATTAATACATTATTTGTGATAGAACATAGTGCCTGATTAATATTCGGTTTGTTCAATTCAATATTTTGTTGAATACCCCTTTTGCTTCAAAACAGCCCTCCAACGCCTTGCCATGCTCCTCGATAACTTCGTAGTAAATTGGGGACTAATTTTCCTCCATTCTTCCGTTAATCTCCGTTTCAGTTCTGTCTTGGAAGTGATAGGAGTTTGTCTGATCTTGCGATTAAGTTCCTCTCACAAATTCTCAATCGAATTTAAATTCGGTGATTTGTGTTGGGGTTCGGACAGTTATATAGAAGCCATAAACGCACTTTCTCAGCTGTGTGTTTAGGATCATTGTCCTGATAGTACTTGAAACTGTCTTTAATCCATAGACTCTCTGCACTTCGTTTTAAATTATTTCTCATAATGTCCAAATACACATGCTGATCCATCCTTTTTCTATGAAAACAAGTTCACCAAATCCACCTGTAGTCATACAATTCCATACCATGATGTTGCTCCCACCGTGTTTCACTGTTGGCAACAGATTCTTTTTTTTTCAAGATCTTCGTTTTCCTTACGCCACACATACTGTTGTACATTCGATCCGAAGACGTTAGATTTCTTTTCATCAGCAAATATCACATCGTCCCACCAGTTTTACTCTTCATGGACATGTTTCCTTGCCAACTGAAGCCGCCTCCTTTTATTTATTTCATTAATGTAAGGTTTTCTCCTACATACTCTCTCATTAAACCCCTCTTTCCTCAAATCTCTTCGAATTATCTCGGCACCTTCCTGCTTGCTAAACTCCTCAAGAACACATGCTGCAAATTTCGTTGCATTTAGTCGAAGATTTTCTTTTATTTTCTTCAGGATGGAACGGTCTTCACGTTCAGTTAATTTTTTTGGCTGCCTTTTCCGTGGTATGGACTCGATTCTGCCTTCGTTTCTGTATCATCTCACTATATCCCCAACTGTATTCTTATTGACACTAATATTTTGGCTATTTTGTGTATTTTAGCCCCTTTTCTTCATGATAGATCACAAAAGTTGTGTTGTTTCCTTTGCGACCCATTTGACGACCTGTAGACTAATCCAACCTCGCCTGGGCTGTGCACAACGTGTAGACAGAATGATTGCGCGTTCGCTACTGAACCCTACAATGATGTCAACAGAAAACGTGCATTGGATTGAATGCAAAGAAATCAAAACCGAATATTAAAGAGAGTGAACTTTGACGTTACTTAGCGATTATTTGTTATTACATCGTGAATATTAAACTTTCGATGTAAATTATTTAATGTTATGTACAAAGTGTTTAAAGAATGTATCTGCAAGAAATGCAGGTTCGCTTGAACATAGAACAAAACAACAATAGCAAAATACGGTAAAATCAATCACGAACCGAATATTTATGGGAGCCACTGTACATACATACATACATACATACATACATACATACATACATACATACATACATACATACATTATTTTTTGCAAGTAATATTTCTGGTTGTTTTAGAGATCAAGACAAAATAGTATACCAACTTTTAAATTCGTAACACATGTGGAAATATCCAAAATTTAATATCAAATTTGCAAAAAATTATGGCCAAAAGTAGACTTGAATGGTTATTGATCTCACCGCTTCAATTCCTTTTGAAGGCGTACTTGAATTATGTCAAATTCGAATGGGATACATTGGGACATGAACCCAGATCCCCGGCTAGGAGTCTGGTTGACAGTTCATTCGAGGCCTAAAATACTAACTATAGTTGAAGAGGCATCAGCTGTCTGTAGATCGATACCAGTCATAGGTGCGTGGAGACATTGAGACATGTCTGCAGGCCACTCAGCACTATAGCGCTCGTTTCCGTGCAGCTCAAGTAGAGGGCGTGTAACTGACGTGAACAGCAGGCAGTGGCGCTGTGCAAGTGACAGACCGGGACTCGAATTGTAACCTCGCCGCTTCTCTGCTAGTGGGAAGGACAATCACATGTCATGGGGACGAAGTTTCTCATTTCAAAGTTCTTATTATCTCAGTGTGAGACATGTGTGTAATAACGATTTCTCTTTCGCAGTTTAATATCTGCACGAAACAGTTAACGCAGCATGTTGCAAAATTCTATTACATGCCGATTTAAAAGGACATCTCGTTTCGACCAACGCTGCTCGTCTGGAAGTGCTCTGCTGTCACTTTGCTGGTGAAAGAATGAAAGAATATTGCGTACCGTTATCCACCAAATTTCTACAGGGACATCATTTTATTTTTACTAACATTTTTAATATTAACTTGCCTATACCTCTGGATCAACCCTGTTTGCTATCCCCTTCCACGACTGGAGTTCGATGATACTGACGTAATATACAAACAAATCACTTTACTAGGTATAGGAGGGAAGAAACGTAGTTCATCCATTTATGTAAACTAGGAAATATTGCGCTTTTGAATTTAATCATTTTCATTAGGTTTTTGTTTCATCAAAATACAGTACAGTATTAACAATGCGTGTTTTTACTCACGAACTGAGCTGTCCATGTGGACGTATTCATTATGCAGTGTATATTATACTGTCTACAGCACATTAGCGTACAATATAGAGAATGAAGTTAAATTGAAAAATAATCAAAATATAGATATTTAAACACATTTCGTACAGGCTTCAGTTCTAATGTGCATATTATCGCACTATAGCATATTGTATTTAATTCCAATTAACAGTTCTTCGTACTAGTACCTCATGTTGAAATAATTCTGTACCTACTCTATAAAAGAGTACCTTACGTACTATAAATTCAATCTTCACTTCTGCCCGAAAAGATAAAATTACTCAGACATACTACCTACTGTTCGTCCAAGTGGTTATGTCGTAAGGTCGTAGAAAGGAGGGAAATCACGTGATAGTTAATTACTTAACGAGGTCCTTTTATTTAAGTTATTTTAAACAGTTGTATAATATTACGTAGACGTCCAATTCCTAACAGAAATTATGTTCTCACAAAAGAGCTAAGACAGCCCAGCCACTAGTTGGCGAATATAAAAGCTGGTTGGGGAAACCGGGATACGACGTGGGCAAATGGACGACAGTATCTGTGCGAAAATGATTCAATATTGAAAGCTCTTTCGTCACTGGAAAATGCGAACATATTTTTGGAACGTACTGTGGCTACTATGAGTGTATATGCGGTCTTGGATCTGTGTGGAAGACGGTTGAAGGGGTGGGAGTGGAGTACATTAAAAAACTCAGGTACAATAAAAATTGAAGTAAAAATAAAATGATGTCCCTGTATAAACAATTTGAAATATGATTCTCAATAATATAGACTGAAACCCAGATAATACGAGCTTCACCAATTCGGAATTAGGGGTAATTAGGCCAGTTACTTTTTTTTTTAAATAAGGCACTTGCAGAATATTCCATACATTAAAAGTAAAAGTGAATGCAAAGATTGAAAATTGTGATAATAAATTCAAATTGTCCAACATATGATTCATTTATAACAGGCTTGACACTAATAACTAGAGGGCGGAAAAATGTGCGTTACCACGAGATACAGGTTAGTTTGGTCTGAAGTATGGATGACGTCACAGGTACAAGCGCAATAACATAAATTCACTACGAGAGGGCGGCAATACAAGTAGGAACCAACAAATGACCTTCACTGTCAACTTCTAGTCGTATGGGGAAGGTAGCCAGGTGTTTACTTACTTACTTACTTACTGGCTTTTAAGGAACCCGGAGGTTCATTGCCGCCCTCACATAAGCCCGCCATTGGTCCCTATCCTGAGCAAAATTAATCAATTCTCTATCATCATATCCCACCTCCCTCAAATCCATTTTAATATTATCTTCCCATCTACGTCTCGGCCTCCCTAAAGGTCTTTTTCCCTCCGGCCTCCCAACTAACACTCTATATGCATTTCTGGATTCGCCCATACGTGCTACATGTCCTGCCCATCTCAAACGTCTGGATTTTATGTTCCTAATTATGTCAGGTGAAGAATACAATGCGTGCAGTTCTGTGTTGTGTAACTTTGTCCATTCTCCTGTAACTTCATCCCTCTTAGCCCCAAATATTTTCCGAAGCACTTTATTCTCAAACACCTTTAACCTATGTTCCTCTCTCAAAGTGAGAGTTCAAGTTTCACAACCATACAGAACAATT
Organism: Periplaneta americana; assembly: GCF_040183065.1. Lineage (NCBI taxonomy): Eukaryota > Metazoa > Arthropoda > Insecta > Blattodea > Blattidae > Periplaneta > Periplaneta americana. Next base: position 48,477,725 of record NC_091127.1, read on the forward strand.
TGCCATTTCCATCTAACCTAACCTCCTGTACTCCCACAAAGTCTATTCTATATCTAGCTAGTTCTTTTGCTACTAATGTTACCCCTCCTGTTCTATAAAGACTTGTAACATTCCAAGTACCAAATCTCAAAACTTTATTCCTTTGCTGTGGTCGTGCCAAAGAATCAGTCCCATTCCGAGGCTTATTTGAAGGATTCATAACAAGCTCTTTTTTGTTCACAATATCGTTTATTGTCCTTGAGCAGGTGCTAGTGTTGTGTAAAAGTGATTTAAAATACCAAAGTCGAAGGATTTGGAATTAAACAATCTAAGAAATAAATACGGAAGAGAAATTTTTATTCCGCAAGGAGAAAATATTTTCCGTGCCGTGCGCAAATTTGAAATTAAAATACGTAGGAAATATTACATAGAGCGGCAATGTAACAGCAAGAAACATAGCCTACAGAAAACGTACAAAGGTCTTCGACATCAAATAATGAAAAACATACACGATCTGACTTTAATGTGGATTTATGTAGTATTATGATTTCTGCAAATATTCTGTTCAAGAAACTTAATAATCAATATTTGGAAGTTGAAAAGGTAAATTCTGCAAAAAAAAAAAAAAAATATATATATATATATATATATATATATATCGGTTATACAATTATGTGTAACATTTTGAATGGGTGGAAAAACGACGATAATATGGCGCTTTTTTCATTTGCACCTCTAACAATTTGTGACACGGAAAGAAGCTTTTCGATGTTAAAAAACTGTTTGAGTGACAGACGTCGAACTTTCTCTTTCGATAATTTACGGATGTATATTGTGGTTCAGTATAATGCATCCTTTAATCATCCATGCGGTGGCAGTTAACATTTGAGGTAAGTTTTTAAATCATCATAACTATATTACAACTTCATTCCAGTATTTATAGATCGATTGAATGGAGTAATGGGGTTCTCATTACCAGACTGTATTCTCTTGCCGCTGTTTACGTGAGTGAATGATAACACTATAGTCCGTTGACACTGAATTTAAGGCATAACGCACATTTTTCCGTCCTTTACTAATAACTTAATCGAGTCACTGCAGATTCCCCTTAACTCCCCACTCCACCTTCCCTGGCTGAGATGAGTAGCCAGGAAGGTAAGCACTGATCAGTGACGGATTTTATAAGACAGACATAATAGTTTTTACGCACTTTCGCCTCTCGCTGGTAGCCTGAAATCCATCACTGATGCACAGTGCCTATTGTTCGTTTCTTTTTCAGTGTAAGCGAAAACGACATGGACGAGGAATTCACAGTTTGCGTTCGACTTCCTGTTGTGCTGGTTTAAATACATTAATTGAATTTGTGGACTGTAATCCGAATTATCAAATTTTTTCTTCCCTTAAGGGATTAGGTACAGCTTACAGCAGTAATTTTTTTTTAATATTCAACATTCTTTCCTCCAATTTTCATTATTGTACAAGATACAATAATGAAAATTGGTATATGTACAAAAGTGTCCTTCTGCTATATGAAAAAAAAATATATTTTTACGGTATAAAAATATGTATATGACAGTTTACTGTGCAGTGATAAAGCGTTTCCCTTATAACTCATAAACTTGTTAACTTTCTCATGTTCTCTCTCTTTTATTTTAATGCTGAAACTTATGTTTACAATATCATGCTCTTTTAACTACATTCCTTAATACATAATATATATATTTTTTTGTGTTAGAAGAAAATACTGATGTTTGACCATTTTTTAAATTAATTAATTTTTATCAGACAATCTATCAAAGGTAGAGAAGTGATCTTGCATCATATTGTAGATATGACATGCATAAATACATACCAAAATTGCATCACATAATGTTGAATAGTTATTGAGTTATTTGGGAAACGCTTCATCGCTGCACAGTGAACTGAATTTTGAAAAAAAAATGTAAAGAATTGTTTTTTAATCGTAAAAATATATTTTTCATATAACAGAAGGACAGTGTTTTACACAGACCAATTTTCATTACTGTACAAGATACAGTAATGCAGGAAAAAATGTAGAATATTTCCAAAATGTTACTGCTGTAAGCTGTACCTAACCCCTTAATAGAAATTGTGTCATGATATACAGTCTTGGAAAAACGTTTTGTCGCACAGATAGTTTATAAGTCCCAAAAAGGACACAGTGCACATGACCAGACATACAACGAAACAAAACTAATTTTATTACCTTAACTAGTCGTTCTCTTGTGAATCTGGTCGCTCGTCCTCTGATCATGCGCATTGTCTCCTTTCTGGGACTTACAAAGTATTTGTGCTACAAAACTTTTTTCTAAGACTGTACTATAGACCTACATAAAGAACATGAACTCAAACAGACGCACACAACACAACCTCGTTCTTTAAATTAAAGCTTGAAAATTCCAAAAACTAATTCTTCTTTCTGTGCATTAATTGACTTTTTGTTAACCAGCGCTGAGTTCTTGGCAATAAAACCAATCTTGATCCCCAATATAGGAGAGAGATGTAACAAAAAGATGATTTTAATGTAGGCACCATGTCTTTATGTTATGGTGGTGTGTATTGGAAAGAAAGGAGGCTGTTCAGTAACCTTCATACGAAACGAGTCAAAGACAGGATAGGAGAAGAAATGACAGAAGATAGCGAAATAGAAAGAGGAGTATGTCAAGAATGTCCTTTATCACCTACCCCGTTAAATATTTGCTTGGAGGATTTATTGAAGAACTGTTTTCAGAACATGAGACGTTTTTGGTCAATTAAGATTTTTTCGGTAACTGACAACGTCTTGGTCAATTGTGACATTCTTGGTCAGTGATGATGTCTTTGGTCGATGAAGACGTTTGGTCACTTATTAAAATTATTGTTAACACTGAACAACAAGAATTTTGCTCCGACTTAAAACAATGTGTCTCTTATGATTTGATGTGCGCTGAATCCGAAAATGCATCTCTTTTCTTCGTATCGCGTAAGGTTTTTAAGATATAAAAATGATTTCATTTTTCGATAAGAGCTCTCCCAGGAAACATCTGGCGCGGGTTGGGGGTATAAACCAAAACAAAAGCTAATGAATTTTTTTAGTTTATGACTTATTTCCGATTTCTTATGGTTGTTGGCATGTTCTTTTGTACGTCTAATAAATAAACAGATATTGGTCCCTTCTACTAAGCAAATTTCATAACAGTTCAAAGTGAGGTCTATGCAATGAACAAACAAGGGTGTGGTTTTTAGTATTTAAAGGAAAAGTTTACCAGTTTGAGTGAAAGCAAATTAAAAGAGGGCATATTCATCGGTCCACAAATTCACAAAGTTATGGCTAAACTTTCGTTTGAGGAAAAACTTTCCGTTACAGAAAGAATGGCATGGCGCGTTTTCAAAGACGTTTGCTCAAATTTCCTTGGAAATTCTAGGGTAGAGAACTACAAAGAACTTGTTGGGGCAACCATGTTAAGTGCATATGACAAAATGGAGTGTAATATGTCTTTCAACATATATATTTTACATTCTCATTTGGATTTCTTTCCTCCTAACTTTGGAGCGATAAGCTACGAGCATGGGGAAAGATTTCATCAAGAAATATCTGAAATGGAAAGGCGATATAAAGGAAGATCATCATCCGGCATCTTTGCAGACTATTGTTGGTTCCTTCTATTTTTTTTTTATTTTAGTAGGTTATTTTACGACGCTTTATCAACAGCTCAGGATATTTAGCGTCTGAATGATATGAAGGTGAAAATGCCGGTGAAATGAGTCCGGGGTCCAACACCGAAAGTTACCCAGCATTTGCTCATATTGGGTTGAGGGAAAACCCCGGAAAAAACCTCAACAAGGTAACTTGCCCCAACCGGGAATCGAACCTGGGCCACCTTTTTTCGCGGCTAGGCATGCTAACCGTTACTCCACAGGTGTGGACGGTTCCTTCTAAAATACAGTCCCAGGTCTAGTTATAAACAGAAGTTATCCAGAAAATTATTTTAAATGTAAGTTAAAATTCCGGGATTTTTCTCATTATACGCATGAAATATTTTATTGTTCTTCTATTTCAAACTATGTAACATCATTTTTGTATCTAGTACACATTTTTCAACTATTATGAGGAATTTTAAATTCCTAATGTGTTGTAATTTTGTCAGTAGCAGTGAAAAAATTAAAAACAAATCAATTTTTCCATAAAAAAATCAATTCATTTTCCCCAGAAAATGGTACCTGATGGGGCAATTTGGATTTTAAATTCAGATTTAGGGCACACATATTACTAATATTCGGAGCAATACAAGAAGTAAAAATTTGTTGTTCAGTGTAATTAATGAGGTCTTGGGTCATTGAAGATATTTTTGGCGGTTGACATCAATCATACTAAAATGAAATGACAGTAGTTACAAGTATAGTAAAAAATAAAGTTTAAAAATTTGTCCTTTCCTAGTAAACTGTACTTAAACACTCTCTCCAAGTGTTTGAGGCACCTATGATTGTTTCATGAATTTTTTCAGTTTTTCGAGATAATACTAAACATATTTCTCACAGTTTCCGATTCGTAATTAAAACGTCCGAGAGATTATAATCGGCGGCGTATGGTGTATGAGTAATAGGCACACACAATGCAATTGCATTCACCTTAGCCTGTTCCATTCTTTATCCCGTCTCTGACTCGGGCTTGTGAAAGCACAGAGTGTTATCAGATGGCGAACGATGTTATTCTCTTAGCCCAACTAGCTCCCCCGCCGATATTCAATGTTTCGAATCACAGAACGACTAAGGTTATCTTCTAGAAGCAGTGCGTTACATCCCATGGACCTCTTACCCAGAGGATATAGAGTTCGAGTCTATAAATATTAACAACATCACATTTATCTTGTACTGGATTCAGTAGCCACAAGATAGTAGCAGGCTTAATGTTCCAGAGATCCGGGATTTAATATTCAAAGCCGATTGTTCTGGCAGGGGTTTCCTCAATTATTTACAGGCCTCTCAGGCTGCTTACCATTCAACAAGTCATCGCAGTATCTCAATGATTACGAATGACTTTGACTGGAACAAGCGTAAAAATTAACACATTTTAATCAAGGATATAGTATTTTATCATCATCATACTTATTCTTTTCTTACTTAGTCTTTACATTCGATTTCTTTTCATAGCCCACCTTACTGTTATCCTTTTACTATTCAAGCAATTCCTTTCTCATAACTTCTTCATATTCATCAATACGATCTTTATTTTTTTTTCGACCGGCTCTTTTTATCTTCTCTTAACATCTTCCATCTTTTCCTCAGTTTTTTCGTTATCCTCCAGTTTTGTAATTTTCTCCTTCCATTTCTTAGTCTCGCTTTATGAACACTCTTCCCCTACGTTCTTCCTTTTCCTTCTTCGTCTCTTTCTTCTCGAAGTCCACCTTCCTTCCTTCAGAAGATCTTACTCGCTATATTCTTCTTCATGTCTTTTTTTCGTGTTTGACATTTTCCTGTTTACCTTCTCCTTTTTATCTTGTCCTCTTTCTTTATTCTGCTCCTATTCATTTTCTATCATGTTATTTTACTACTTCGTTTTCTTCATTTGTCGTCATCCCTATTCACTTCATGTCATAACCTTTTTCCATCCTCTTTCTCACGTCTTACTTCTTCTTCCTTACTCTTACCCGCATCCCCGACCTATTCTTCTTCTTTCTCAGGTTTTACTCTACCCTCCTTTCCCCCATGTAGGCATACTAGTCATCATCATCATCCTCATCATCTTTTTCTTCTTTTCATATCCTCGACTTTTTCTTACTCATGTTTCAATCCACCATCTTCGTCATTCTACGTCTTATTCCATTTTATTATTTTTTCTCATGTCCTACTCCTTTTCCTTTCCTCTCTTCTACATACTCGACATTTTATTCTCTTCTCCGCATCCTTGACTTCTTATTTCTCTTTCTCCATCCTCGATTTTTCCTTCATCTTTCTCACATCCTTGACTTTTCTTTCCTCTTTCACACATTCTCTACTTCCACTTCCCCTTTCCCACGTCCTCAACGTTTCCTTCCTCTTTCTCACGTCCTCAATATTTCCTTCCTGTTTCTCACGTCCTCGACTTTTCCTTCCTCTTTCCCAAGTCCTCGATTTTCATTCCTTTTCAACAATTTTTACTCAATTTCCTTCTTGTTTCCCACATCCTCGACTTTCCTTTACTCTTTTTCACATCCTGAATCTTTCCTTTCTCTTTCTTATGCCCTCGACATTTCATTCCTCTTTCTCACGTGTTATCTTCGAAATTTTCTTTCTCTTTCTCACGTCCTCGACTTTTCCTTCCTCTTTTTCAAGTCCTCGATTTTCATTCCTGTTTCAGAAGTCTTATTCCATTTCCTTCCTCTTTCTCACATCCTGGACCTTTCTTTAATCTTTCTTACGTCTTCGACTTTTTATTCCTCTTTCTCACGTATTATTCTCGAATTTTTCTCTCTCTTTCTCACGTCTTTCAATTTTTCTTCCTCTTTCTGACTTCTACTCGTTTTTTCTTTTGCCTTTACCTCATCCTCAACTCTTCTTTCCTTTTTCCCATATCCTACTTCCTTTCTCTTCTCTCTTTTTCGCGTCCTACTTTTATTTTTCCTATCACATGTCTTCGAATTATTCTTCCCCTTTGTCACGTCCTACTCACTTTTGCTTCCTCTTCTCGACTTTGACATTTTCTTCTCTTCTCCAATTTCATTTTCCTTCCTTTCCCAGCTCCTACATTTATTCATTCTCCTCTTTATTGATTACGTTTTCCTCTGTAACTTTCCCTTCCACCTTCCATACTTATTTTACACTTTTCTCTTTCTTTATTCATTTCGTTCTACTTCTTATCGTTATCTTCTCTTTTCTTCTCGTCTCTCTCTCTTTCTCCTTGTCAATCTCCTTTTCTCTACATTCCTTCTGTTTCCTTTCTTCGAAATAATTGTATTGTTCTCTTCATTCCGCACTTAGGAAATTCAAGATTAAGAATTAAGACTGGTTTTCAGAAGTATCTGAATTTATATATTCATATGTTAGCATAGCTTAAGCCAATTATCGTACAACTTCACATGCGTTCCATATGAGCGAAAAATTAATATCTTCATATATTCTGTGGTATAAGCAATTGAACTATTTAGGCGAAAACAATAATTTTAAATATTTATAAAAATGTGCACATTGAATTTATAATAAAACGAAACATACATTTCAGTATTTGTATTATTTAGGACTAAATTATTGCATAAATATCACGGCAACTGAAGTAGGTACATCCTGCAGGAGGAAAAAAGCTACTTATACAAACACGAGCTAATGGAGGGCGTATCATGCATTAGTTTAAGCTTTAGCAAAAAACATTTGCGCAAGTCCATTAAATTACACATAGGGGCACTCTCTGTAATGATAAGGGCGCGGACTACGCAACAATGCTGAGCTACAAGATGAAGTAAGATGCAGAAAGGCGATAAGTCCACTGTGAAATATTGCCTCTCTCTTTTTTCTCTGACTCGTCATACTTTATGAACTCTTTTATGATGCGTGTTTTACAACCGCTACTTTGCATTTAGTCGTGTGATACACTTAGCCATGGCATACAAAATTGATCGAGTTGTGTTCCTAGAACTTACTTCTCCTTGCGCTCGTTGTAAAATATGAGCTAATTAAATTTCGTTTACTTGCCATATTCAACACCCACACGTCAGCGTTAAATTCAGGTATTCAGTTGGTACTTGTGCCATAAAACTTTCGTTACAAACATTAGGTTTTTACTACAGAATTATCTTTTCGTGAGAGGAAGTTGAAGTTCAATTGTTGGCGATCCTGTTACGTTTGAATGTAATAAATAGAGACAAGAATTTCATGCACTATAAAATCCCAAAATATGCATGCATTCATACACCATTAAACTATGAAATATGCACGATAAGGCAAAATAGTACATTATGCAACGAGCCTATAATGATAGTAATTAAGAAGCGAGTATGGATGTTTATGAAACGAGCGCAAGCGAGTTTCATAATTTTCATACGAGCTTCTTAATTACCATTATAGGCGAGTTTCATACGACTTTTTAAGCTCGACCATATTTCTAACTTGAAATTATTCAGATGTATACATATTATTTGTATCTGACAAGATCGGAAGTGACCTTGTTCTAGGTCGTGAATTGTGAGATGTGCGCAGACGCGAAAGTATTGATTTTTTCCGAGGAACAATAATGTCATGGACCTTGTGTAATCCCGTTAAACTTGGTATAACCTTGATTATTGAATTCGACATTGAAAAACGAGATGACAAATTGAATTTATTTGAGTATTATTTACAATTAACGCTAATTATTATAGTAACAGAACATAACCTTCTGCGACAGTAGTGATTTCCAGCCTCCGTGACTTTTCGCCAATTCTCTTTCGATTTCATATCCGAGAATAATCGATACTTGCGGTTTTATAACGGTACAAAGTTGACTTGTTATTGGCTGAACACCTGTAAGCTGAGTTGTTATTGGCTGAAAACACCTGTACTTTAATGAGTAGGTGTACTTTAAGGACATGCATTAAAGGACTGCTACCAGGTGTATAATTACTACATTTCGGCATGGTCGAGCATGAAGTACATTATACTCTTCGAATGATATTACGTTATATGTATTGCGGCTTGAGTCCTGTGATGTCATCGTGCGTACAAATGTGTCGATGGCTGCTTTATGGCTTAAAGCCTGTGGCAGCGAAAATAAAACATTTTACATTCTACACTGCTAAGATAAAATCTCTCCCAGTATTGTCTTTGCTTACCACAATTTCTACTTGGATTCTCCTAGATTTGAACTGGGATCCGCGGCGTGAAAAGCTGACACACTAGCAGACATTTCTAACTGGCCAATCTGTGGTGTCGGAGGGCGTTTTCCCTCTCTGAGCAGAACTGGTAGAGCACGTGAGGGAGGGTAATGCTGTGTCTCTGCAATTTAAACATCTTCATCCCTTCCACTGCCACTCCTCTTACATTGCTCCTCTACCTATGCTTCCCTGTTCAAAGAGCTCGAAAACAGAAACGTGTGACTTCAGAGAGCTAGCAGTTGAAAATGCTTCCTCTAGCTAGTGTAACTGTGCCTCCTGCAAAATTGAAATACTTTTAAATAACATTCCCATTAATTTAATATGAATGTTTTTGAATCACATTTAGGCTTATGTGCATTTTGTAACTTGTTAACAAGTTGAAATGTTAAGAGAAAGATTTTAAAAGCGAATTAAAACAAGCGCTTAAATGAAGAATATATTAAAGCCAGAAATATAGCTACGTCATATCGCTATCCGTTTGAATTCCTGTACGCTCGTCCCCACCCTCTGACATTATTACTCAGCTATTACACAATGTTACATAAGGCCTATTTTTCACTTCGTTTGTAACTGAAATGTGTAGAGAGGAGAGATTAAATTTGAAAATTAATATCGTTCTGTATTACAGGGGATATTAGTGGAGTGTTTGTAGAAAACCTCTCTTGTGAAAACATAATAATTTTTGCGATATTACCAGTAAGTTGGCTTTCCCCGTCGTTTTGTTTACTTTATACCGATGCAATGCTTGTTTATTTGCTAAACTATGTGGACATAACGGATTATTCTACAATATGCGGGAATCGTGAAAATTTTCCCCAAATAAACACAGCCAAAACACACACAAGAAATACACTCCAATAATGATTATGAAGATAAGCTTTTCCCGTGTATATGATTATTGTTATTGTCTATAGTCCAGGAGATAAACCCATATGGACAAGCATTAGTAACCCTCCATCCCCCACCCCTCCCTCCCTTCCTCTTTGTTGTTCAATTGCTCTCAAATCCATCCTACCAACCAGAAGCGTTAGAAATTTCGACCATTGTTCAAATATTACTACGTATTATTGTGTGATAAATGAAAATTGTGATGGCCGACGTTCTTTTGTTCTAGTTCATGCAGCCATTTTCTATGCGACAAAATAAAGCCGTCAGGTGTGCCAACTTTAGGGATTGTTTTCCATATAGATATATTCTGTTAACTAGTGGCGCTATTGTAAAATTATTAATAACAGTTTCAATTGTGTCGCTACGTATCCTGCCTGCCTACACCGCTCTAGCAATAGTTGTGTGAAAGGGGAGGGGGTAAAAAAGTGCTCATCACAACCCGTTAATCAATTGTAAACAAGCAGCAGGCATTTTCCGCTTCGCTTGGGATTATTTTAATATAATATGAAGCATGGGAACAGCGTAGTATTGTCGTCATGTTCGCAGTTATATAAAACTAGGTTGAGGGGGGAGGTGGGGCTGGATTTGGGGGAACACACTCCTGCCTTCATTTCCAATTAAATCGCTGGAGAGGAATATACGTGTATGTGCCAACAAACGCCCACGCTGTTGAGCATGGCGATTCCTTGTATTTGCGGTATTCACGTATTGATCACTCTCTCTTAAAAGCAACAAACTCTGTGGTTAACAGTCACATGTTTGTTTGCTTGCCTCTCAGTCTGAGCCAAACTTGAATTGCTATTCAGAATATTGTGAGAATAGGGTCGGAAAAGGCAAGCCTCCTGACAGGTTATTGTATATTTCAAATGAGAGGCCACAAATTTCCAAAGACCTATTCTTTGAACACTAAATAGGCCTAAAACATTTTAAAACAACTGACATTTATTTATTTCAGTATTATGAAATAATAATAATAATAATAATAATAATAATAATAATAATAATAATAATAGCAATAATAATGATGATAATAATAATAATAATAATAATAATAATAATAATAATAATAATAATTCTTTATTTATGCCGGCAGAGTTAAGGCCTAAGGGCCTTCTCTTACACTCTACCAGGTCACAAAGTATACAAGCAGTTAAAATTTAACAAAAAGTTAAAGAACAGAATACTAACATATTATAAAAAAAATAATAATAATAATTAGACTTCATGGAATTGCCACGAGAATCGTAAGGTTTACTGCGCTCGCGGTATAGACTGTATGAGAAGGGGGCGTGCAACGGATGGAGTATGCCTCTGATGTAAACACTGAACAGTATACTTCGGTTAAACAAAACCTGTATTCTGCATTCAAGAAATATAATGAATGATCATTGAAGTAAGAAATGTCTAAACATGTAAATACACAATTATTTTATAGTGAGATATATTAACTCTTAAAATTTAATGTAAGATACTCACATAATCCTTGAATATGTGCATTGCAGTGAAGAGTTACGTACATTTTGAGCGACTGCAAAGTAACCTCCTCCGATGGTCACTTAAACAGTTTTCATATTGAGAAAATGTACATTCGACATCACACGATGTAATAGGTGCATATTTGAAGAACGGAAAGTCACTACTTTTTAGTATACAAACTTCAGACGTCTTGTCGTGACTTGATAGTACATAATTTATAGTGGAGTAACGGTTAGCGCGTCTAGCCGCGAAACCAGGAGGCCCGGGTTCGATTCCCGGTCGGGGAAAGTTACCTGGTTGAGGCTTTTTCCGGGGTTTTCCCTCAACTCAATACGAGAAAATGCTGGGTAACTTTCGGTGCTTGGACTCCGGACTCATTTCACCGGCATTATCACCTTCAGCTCATTCAGACGCTAAATAACCTAAGATGTTGATAAAGCGTCGTAAAATAACCTACTAAAATAAAATAAAACATCATTTATAATACGAAGTTGTCAATAGGCAGAATTTTTAGCAATAATATTTCTCAACTTACATTTCACTTTTTCTGAAATTAGTGAATTTTTATATTGGATAACGGTTTGTGATACTTTATTCACTAAGTTAAGGGCTTCTGAGAGTTGTAGTTTAGACGATTCTAACAGGGTGATGTTTTTGGACACGATTTTAAAATCAGAATCAATGAACAGAATATCTTCCAATAGCTGTTCAGAAGGCAATGATTTTACACCTGCAACAGCGGAACTGTCTGTGCTATCCAATGCATCAATTACCTCCATTATTTTTCGGTAATGTTCTGCATAATAATTAACAGCATCAACGGGTCAAGACTAGCTGCGGGGGTAAGGGTATTCCAGGGCAATTGTTTGGAACAGCAACACTCATTGTAGCATGTTTGATTGAATTCTTGTCTGCACTGAACAAATGTTAAGCTTTGACTATTCCAACTACAGTAATGCAAAAAAAGAAGTGCTTACATAGGTATACATTAGCTGTAGCTGCTCTATCTATTTGGACCTGTCACATCTCTTAACATGAACTGCTTATACTACGAGACCGGGAGGTCGCTCACCTCCTCTATACTACCGTACATTGGCAACCTGATTGCATGGTGCGTGTGGCAATTCAACGAAGTCTAATAATAATAATAATAATAATAATAATAATAATAATAATAATAATAATAATAATAATAATAATAGCGACACTAAACAACATGAAGATAATACCATAATAGAAAAAAAAGAAAGTAAAATACATTGGAATATATTGAAAGCAACTCATATAGTACAAATGGTTAATATGGAAAAACGTAAGGAAGAATATATCAAAATGTAATGTAATAAAATAATAATAAACAAGAAAAGATATACGAAAATTAAATAAAATTCACGATAAAAAGGCAATGATAATAAATTTATCGGCTGATAAAGAGAACAAAAAGGGGAAAGGAAGGAAAAAGAAATATATAGCCTATTTTATTACAAAACTATGGCAGAGAAAAGGGCTTATAACTGAAAGGAATCTAATTCAAAAAGTGCAGTTTTAATTTATTTTTGAAACTAGACAATGTCCGACAGTCTCTGACATGTTGTGGTAGAGAGTTCCAGAGATGAGCTGCAGAGACGGTGAAAGATGAAGAGTAGAAGGATGTTCTGTGTTTAGGACTGGAGAGTGTGAGAGTGTGCTATGGTGTTGTGAGCGAGTATCTATTTCGTGATATGAGGACAGATGTTGAAAACGAGAAGCTAGGTAGCTAGGGTTAGAGGTTTGAAGAATATTGAAGAGTAAAGTGAGAGTGTGAATAGTTCTTCGCTCTTTGAGACGGACCCAGGACAGCATATTTAGTGAAGGTGTGTTAAGGTCAGAACTACGGTCTAATAATAATAATAATAATAATAATAATAATAATAATAATAATAATAATAATAATAATAAACAAATATGAAGATTGGAACTTGTAAATTTAATCTTTCTATTTTCGTGAAGTCATAAGATTAAATAAGATTAATATTTACGCTGAAACAGTTAAGGCTGGTTCACAATAAATCGGGAACGGAAACGACGAGAACGAGGGCGGAAATATTGTTAAAATATATGTATTTAAATGTGAAAATTCATAATTAATTTTCACGTTCCCATTTCCGGGATCCGGTAATCTTCTCGTTAATTGTGAATGCTCACATTTAAATACATTTATTTTAATAATATTTCCGTTCTCGTTATCGTTGTCGTTTCTATTCCCGGTTTATTGTGAACCAGCCTTCACACATAAGACTGCAGAAGAATGGACGTCCTCCATATATTCGCATCTAACTGCAAAAGTTTATATGTATATAGGGCTACAAGAATATAATAATAATAATAATAATAATAATAATAATAATAATAATAATAATAATAATAATATAATAATAATATAATAATAATAATAATAATAATAATAATAATAATAATAATAATATGCGTACATATACTTATGTGCAAATGTTGGGTAAATACAAGTATATACGTATGCATAATTATGATCTGTCTACAGTATGTGCATAGCAAGTGAAATAACGTTCCTAAGATAAGTTGAAGGAAGCTACACATTAATAAATACACAGTATAATGAGAAATGAGGACATAAAATATGAAAGTTTGACTGAAACAACAGAACAGTATGAAATTAAATGCTAAGAAAATACATGGGAAAATCTGGAAACATATAACGAAAATGCTGTTTTATAGTAGATACAGTATAAGCCAAATAAAAGAGAAACACTTCAAAGGTTAAAAAAGAGTACCTATGTGGAAGATACCGATTTTGAAAAAAGACGGAAAATTCACGAAATCTAACCCATGTTTGTAGATATGATGGCGATGTTGGCATATTTGTGTTTGAATGAAGGCACAGGCACATAAGTAGGCCTATATGTGTTTTTTATATTATCCAATTTAATAAACCCTATTTCACCCTGAGGTATATTAGGGTTATAGTTGGCATCAAAATACATATTTTATAACCAATAAACAATACTAAAATTATAATATAATATTGTGGTCACAGTTACAATTCACATGAATTATGTAGAAGAATGCACCTTAATGAAAGAATGGATCCTGTTAAAGATTAATGAGGTGTTTGAGGAATAATCAATGCGAAACGTATACAAGAATGTCTAACCGTTTCAGAGTAAATACACGACCTAAAAAAATAATCAATAGTAGATTAATATAACAAAGTAGGCCTATATGTGTTGACACATATATAAGCATGCAGATCTTTACAATTTATGTTTATCTGTCGGCTCGCAAATAAAATGTGTGCATATAGAGGAATATGCATACTATTATATACATGCAGGCGTATATAAGTGCAGGTGGATTTGTATATGTACGTGTATAAGCGCAAGTGGGTGTGTACCTGGGTATATGCGTAAAGGCAGGTAGGTATGGATATATGTAGATGCAGATGGATGTGTACAAATGCGAGTGTATATGTTTAAGTGCAGGTAGATATGTGCATTATGTGTAAGTGCAGATGGATATGTGTATTAAGTGTAAGTGCAGGTGGATATGTGTATTAAGTGTAAGTGCAAGTGGATATGTGTATTATGTGTCAGTGCAGGTGGATATGTTTATGGGTAAGTGCAAGTGGATATGTGCATTATGTGTAAGTGTAGGTGGATATATGCATTATGTGCAAGTGCAGGTAGATATGTGCATTATGTGTAAGTGCAGGTGGATATGTTTATTATGTGTAAGTGTAGGTAGATATGTGCATTATGTGTAAGTGCAGGTGGATATGTTTATAATGTGTAAGTGTAGGTAGATATGTGCATTATGTGTAAGTGCAGGTGGATATGTTTATTATGTGTAAGTGTAGGTGGATATGTTTATTATGTGTGAGTGCAGGTGGATATATGCATTATGTGTAAGTGTAGGTGGATATGTGCATTATGTGTAAGTGCAGGTAGATATGTGTATTATGTGTAAGTGTAGGTAGATATGTGCATTATGTGTAAGTGTAGGTGGATATGTGTATTATGTGTAAGTGTAGGTGGATATGTGTATTATGTGTAAGTGTAGGTAGATATGTGCATTATGTGTAAGTGTAGGTGGATATGTGTATTATGTGTAAGTGTAGGTTGATATGTGCATTATGTGTAAGTGTAGGTGGATATGTGCATTATGTGTAAGTGTAGGTAGATATGTGCATTATATGTAAGTGTAGGTGGATATGTGTATTATGTGTAAGTGTAGGTAGATATGTGTATTATGTGTAAGTGTAGGTGGATATGTGTATTATGTGTAAGTGTAGGTTGATATGTGCATTATGTGTAAGTGTAGGTGGATATGTGTATTATGTGTAAGTGTAGGTAGATATGTGCATTATGTGTAAGTGTAGGTGGATATGTGTATTATGTGTAAGTGTAGGTAGATATGTGCATTATGTGTAAGTGTAGGTGGATATGTGTATTATGTGTAAGTGTACGTGGATATGTATATTATGTGTAAGTATAGGTGGATATGTGGATTATGTGTAAGTGTAGGTGGATATGTGTATTATGTGTAAGTGTAGGTAGATATGTGTATTATGTGTAAGTGTAGGTGGATATGTGTATTATGTGTAAGTGTAGGTGGATATGTGTATTATGTGTAAGTGTAGGTGGATATGTGTATTATGTGTAAGTGTAGGTGGATATGTGCATTATGTGTAAGTGTAGGTGGATATGTGTATTATGTGTAAGTGTAGGTGGATATGTGTATTATGTGTAAGTGTAGGTTGATATGTGCATTATGTGTAAGTGTAGGTGGATATGTGTATTATGTGTAAGTGTAGGTAGATATGTGCATTATATGTAAGTGTAGGTGGATATGTGTATTATGTGTAAGTGTAGGTAGATATGTGTATTATGTGTAAGTGTAGGTGGATATGTGTATTATGTGTAAGTGTAGGTTGATATGTGCATTATGTGTAAGTGTAGGTGGATATGTGTATTATGTGTAAGTGTAGGTAGATATGTGCATTATGTGTAAGTGTAGGTGGATATGTGTATTATGTGTAAGTGTAGGTAGATATGTGCATTATGTGTAAGTGTAGGTGGATATGTGTATTATGTGTAAGTGTACGTGGATATGTATATTATGTGTAAGTATAGGTGGATATGTGGATTATGTGTAAGTGTAGGTGGATATGTGTATTATGTGTAAGTGTAGGTAGATATGTGTATTATGTGTAAGTGTAGGTGGATATGTGTATTATGTGTAAGTGTAGGTGGATATGTGTATTATGTGTAAGTGTAGGTGGATATGTGTATTATGTGTAAGTGTAGGTGGATATGTGCATTATGTGTAAGTGTAGGTGGATATGTGTATTATGTGTAAGTGTAGGTGGATATGTGTATTATGTGTAAGTGTAGATGGATATGTGTATTATGTGTAAGTGTAGGTGGATATGTGTATTATGTGTAAGTGTAGGTGGATATGTGTATTATGTGTAAGTGTAGGTGGATATGTGCATTATGTGTAAGTGTAGGTGGATATGTGTATTATGTGTAAGTGTAGGTGGATATGTGTATTATGTGTAAGTGTAGGTGGATATGTGTATTATGTGTAAGTGTAGGTAGATATGTGCATTATGTGTAAGTGCAGGTGGATATGTGTATTATGTGTAAGTGTAGGTGGATATGTGTATTATGTGTAAGTATAGGTGGATATGTGGATTATGTGTAAGTGTAGGTGGATATGTGTATTATGTGTAAGTGTAGGTAGATATGTGTATTATGTGTAAGTGTAGGTGGATATGTGTATTATGTGTAAGTGTAGGTGGATATGTGCATTATGTGTAAGTGTAGGTGGATATGTGTATTATGTGTAAGTGTAGGTGGATATGTGCATTATGTTTAAGTGTAGGTGGATATGTGTATTATGTGTAAGTGTAGGTGGATATGTGTATTATGTGTAAGTGTAGGTGGATATGTGTATTATGTGTAAGTGTAGGTGGATATGTGTATTATGTGTAAGTGTAGGTGGATATGTGTATTATGTGTAAGTGTAGGTGGATATGTGCATTATGTGTAAGTGTAGGTGGATATGTGTATTATGTGTAAGTGTAGGTGGATATGTGTATTATGTGTAAGTGTAGGTGGATATGTGTATTATGTGTAAGTGTAGGTAGATATGTGCATTATGTGTAAGTGCAGGTGGATATGTTTATTATGTGTAAGTGTAGGTGGATATGTTTATGTGTGAGTGCAGGTGGATATATGCATTATGTGTAAGTGTAGGTGGATATGTGTATTATGTGTAAGTGCAGGTGGATATGTTTATTATGTGTAAGTGTAGGTGGATATGTTTATTATGTGTGAGTGCAGGTGGATATATGCATTATGTGTAAGTGTAGGTGAATATGTGCATTATGTGTAAGTGCAGGTAGATATGTGTATTATGTGTAAGTGTATGTAGATATGTGCATTATGTGTAAGTGTAGGTGGATATGTGTATTATGTGTAAGTATAGGTGGATGTGTGTATTATGTGTAGGCTAAGTGCAAGTGGATATGTGTACTATGTGTAAGTGCAGGTGGATATGAGTATTATGTGTAAGTGTAGGTGAATATGTGTAAGTGCAGGTGGATATGTGTATTTTATATATAAGTGCAGGTGGATATATACATTATTTATAACTGTAGCTTTATATGTGTACTATGTAGGTGGATATGTGTATCATGCGTAAGTGTAGATGGATATATGTATTATGTGTAAGTGCAGGTGGATTTGTATATGTACAAAAGTGCAAGTGGGTGTGTTAAGGGCAGATGGATTATATTATGTAAGTGCAGGTTGGTGGTGTGTACGTGTAAGTGCAAGTGGATTTATATATGTACGCGTATAAGTGCAGGTGGGTTTGTATACGTATAAGTGCAGGTAGATGTGTATAAGTGCAAGTGAATGTGTATATTTGTAAGTGCATGTGAATGTACTGTATATGTGTAAGTGCAGGTAGGCGTATATGTGTAAGTGCAGGTGGTTGTGTGTATTATGTGTAATTGCAGATGGATGAGTATAGGTGCAGGTGGGTGTATATGAATAAGTGCAGGTTGGTGTGTAAATAAGTGCGAGTGTATGCATATTTGTACTATATGTGTTCAATTATGAGCTGCTGCAGGCCTGTATCTATAGCCTATGTGAAGTTGTATGTGTATGTGGACGTATACTGTACATACGAGTATGTATATGTGCAAGTGTGTGTGTCACATCAAGATGCAATTAGTATGTGCAATAACTTACCTATTAATGTGTGTAGTGGACCTATCCTTGCAAACACTAAGTCAACACTGTCTAATGTAATAAATTAATGTTGATCCGATACATCACAGGTCCTTCTCTCTGCTCCTAAATTATCTTAACCCTCCCGTTCGGTTCAGTCGTCCACGTAACAAGCTCATGGGGTTGACTTACTCTCAAACAAGCTCCGATCCGTCATGCATTACACAAGAAGCTCAACTATGATTTTTAGGACGGAAACTACAAAATCAATATTAGTTCATATGAACTTCATATCATGTTGCTACTGAAATTAGGCGTAATTATAAGGGCATTAGTAATCATAATGAAAAACTGAATTCAAATATGGGCAACTTCAAGTGGAAATTGTAGTGGACAAACTAGAATAAGTCCACAATAGTGGCCTTCAGTCAGAGTACCCGCATGCGGTAAATTTCCAGTACTAGAATATACCTGAATCTCACTCATGTATCACAGTCTTAAGGGGTTAGGTACAGCTTATAGCAGTAAAATTTTGGAAATATTCAACTTTTTATTCCTTCATTACTGTATCTTGTATAATAATGAACATTAGTACGTGTAAAATATTGTCCTTCAGCTATATGAAAAAAAAAACATATTTGTACGATTTATTTTTATTTTTTTTATTTTTTATATATATATTTTTTTTCAAAATTCAATTTACCGTAAAGTAATGAAACGTTTCCCATATAACTAAAAAACTATCCAACATTCTGTGATGACATTTTTGTGTGCATTTATGCATGTCATATCTACAACATGATGCAAGATCACATCTCTCCCTTTGATAGATTGTCTGATAAAAATAAATTAATTTAAAAATGGTAAAATATCAGTATTTTCTTCTAACATAAAATAAAAAAAAATATTATTTATTAATGAATGTAGTTGAAATAGCATGATATTGTACATATGAGTTTCAGAAATAAAATAAAAGAGAGAGAACATGAAAAAGTTTCAAAATTTATGAGTTATGAGGTAAAAACTTCGTCACTGCAAAGTGAACTGCCACCATTTTGAATTAAAAAAAATATATATAAATATATTTTTTTAATCGTAAAGATATTTTTTTCATATAGCAGAAGGACAGTGTTTTACATTCACCAATTTTCATTATTGTACAAGATACAGTAATAGAGGAAAAAAATGTTGAGTATTTCCAAACATTTACTGCCGTAAGCTGCACCTAACCCCTTAAGGATAAACGGTCTATTAGGTCGCGTGACCTTGATGTTCAGACAAACAAATTTGAGATCATTTAGGCCCGAAAAACAAGTAGAGGAAGTTTCTGAAAATAAAATTTTGTACGGTACGCGTTAAAATATTCATGATTAATATAAGACATTTACTATATGTGAAATCAGAGTTGAGGGAAACAAGAAAAATATTTCACAAGAAATTGATATTGGCAAAAAAAAAAATAAATTCATTTAAAAATGGTTAAATATCAGTTTTTTCTTCTAACATAAAAAAATATTATCTATTAAGGAATGTAGTTGAAAGAGCATATTATTGTAACATATGAGTTTCAGCAATAAAATAAAAGCGAGAGAACATGAAAAAGTTACAAAATATATGAGTTACGAGGGAAACGCTTCATCACTGCACAGTGAACTGCCACCGTTTTGAATTAAAAAAAATATATAAATATATTTTTTTAATCGTAAAAATATATATTTTTTTTCATATAGCAGAAGGACAGTGTTTTACATACACCAATTTTCATTATTGTACAAGATACAGTAATAGAGGAAAAAATGTTGAATAGACCTATTTCCAAAAATTTTACTACTGTAAGACATTTACTATAGGTCTATGTGAAAACTGAGTTGAGAAAAACAAGAAAAATATTTCACAAGAAATTGATATTGGCATTCCTATGATTTGATACACAGCAAACGGAAGGAGTATTAACGGGACTGTTTAAGACAGAACGAAGAAAAACATAATATTTTTCATTAACAGAGACTAGAAGTCCCTCTTCAGATCTAAACTTTCGTGTACCTGTGGAGAAATTAAAAAGAAACATGTTTAAGAATAATATTAGAATAATATTCCTTATTACGAGATAATTTTCTCCACAGATTCTGAAGAACTTTCTGGCGTAACTCTAAACTTCGAAACTTTTTAAGGATGTCCCAAATATGTCTATATGTAGGAAGAGCAGCTCCCTTGAAATAGGTAAGAACAGTTATTTTGTTAACAAAGAATAAATTTTCACCATCGTTTGGATTAGCACCTGGGGCCTCAGTCATCGTAAGCCAAAGCTGTGCCAATTGAGTTACAATGGAGGTTTCAATTCCCTTTAATCGATTATGTAATTACGTTGCATCAACTGTTAGATTACCTAGCGTCAGTTGAATTGGTGGAAGCCAGAAGGTATTTGACGAGATAAATCACAGGATTCACCGTAAACTTACGCGACATTCGTCACACTATTGGGGGAAAATCCAAAGTGAGATTTGAACCCACGCCTAGAGTAACAGAGTAGGAGTCGAGCTCGTTAACTCTGAGCTACGTCGACGGCTCTACACGAAAGATATTGCAACAGAATTTCATACTACACTCAATGCAGTGTCCTCCAAGTGTAGTTCTATAATAAAATAAAATACAGTAAATTATTATTACCATTATTATTATTATTATTATTATTATTATTATTATTATTATTATTATTATTATTATTATTAGACACAGTCGGTTGAAAATAGTACATTATGCAACGAGCCTATAATGGTAGTAATTAAGACGCGAGTATCTTTATGAAACGAGCGCAAGCGACTGGGGAGCGGAAGTGACCTTGTGCAATATCTCGTAAATTGTGAGATGTGCGCAGTCGCGAAAATATTTTTTCCGAGGAACAAATGTCATTGACCTTGATATACTCTAGAGAGTAAAATGAACATTAATCTCGATATAACCTGGAAATTCATTTAGACATTGAAAAACGAGATGACAAATTGGATTTATTTGAATATTATTTACAATTAACGCTAATTATTAGACTATAGTAACAGAACATAACCTTCTGCGACAGTATTGGATTTCCAGCCTCCGTGACGTTTTATTCGTTGTCTTTCGATTGCATATCCGAGAATAATCGATACTTGAGCTTTCATATTGCTACAATGGTGTTTTCTGATTGGTGGAAAACCTTAACTTTAATGAATAGGTGTACTTTAATGAGTTCCATTAAAGGGCTGCTACCAGGTGTATAATTACTACATTTCAGCATGGTCGAGCATAAAAAAAACTTACGAAATCTGAAGAAAATTGGTGTTCAGTAATCTTTATATAAATCAACGACTGAAGGTCAGAATAATAGAAGATATCAGAAGGCAGTGAAATAGGGAGAGGAGTACAACAAGGATGTCCTTTATCACCTACCCTGTTCAATATCTATTTGGAGGATTTAGTAAAGAACTGTTTTCAGAACATGGGAGGAGTGATAGGAGAAGGAAGAATAATAAAGTCCATAAGATTTGCTGATGATATGGCATTGTTAGCAGAAGAGCAGACGATTCTAAGAGATATGCTACTGCAGCTGTGAGCAGTATGGGAGGAAGATAAATGCAAACAAGGCGAAAACCATGGTTGTCGAAACAAAAATAAAGAAAGTAAATGTATGAATTCTAATTGAGGCAGTAGAGCAAGTGGACATAATGGAGAAAGATACACAACGCAGAACTGCACGCATTGTATTCTTCATCTGACACAATTAGGAACATTTAATTTAAATCCAGCGTTTGAGATAGGCCGAGCATGTAGCACGTATAGACGAATCCATAAATGCATATAGTGTGATAGTTGGGAAGCCAAAGGGAAAAAGATCTTTGGGGAGACCGAGATGTATATGGCAGGATAATATTTAAATGGCCTTGAGGGATGTGGGATATGATACTAGGGACTAAATTTATCTTGTTCAGAATAGAGACCGATAGCGGGCTTATATGAGGGCGGCAATGAACCTTCGCATTCTTTAAAAGCCATTTGTAAGTGAAAAAAAATTTGTAGATAAATGGATTTACTGACCAATATTATACAGACATATGTACTATATTATCATAATTTTGTCTTAAAACCAATGCACAGGTCTTCTGACCGTACGTGCTTTGTACCTAAAACAAGTTCTACTTTGTAGGTTTCACCCCCTCACCTATGATTAGATCCAACCATACTCTAAAAGAACACACAGATTAAAATGAAAATGGCACAAATAAAACACATTATATAATATATCTTAACCTAAAACACACATAAAAGTGTATAATTGAGTAGATACCATTATCCCTTCCTCACTTCGCATCACAAACTTCAACAGCTGAAGTTCTAACATGTTTCGCCTTCAAGAGGAACAATCCAGTCTTTTGTTCGTGTTCTCTATTCCCTATGAGGTCAAGACATGCAAGCGAACTTCTATTCTGACTTAGCATCGAGGGTGATAGATATTATCTCCGGATATGTTCCAATTCGACACACTGCATTAAAATATGTCCATAGGAGTCCTTTTCTCCGCACAGTGGACAAAGGCGCTCTCCTTCGTTGACAATTTTATTACCCTGTAAGTAAATAAGAGTAAATGGACAGCTTTAAATACTTGGGATGTACTACAACCAGCAACATGAACTGCTGCCAGAAAGTTAAAAGGAGGTTAGCGATGGCAAAGGAGGCTTTTAACAGGAGAAGAAGCATCTTCTGCGGACCTCTGGAAAAAAGAACTAAGGAAGAAACTAGTGAAGTGCTTTGGTGGGGTATAGCATTATATGGAGCAGAAACATGGACATTAAGACGAAGTGAAGAGAAGCGACTAGAAACATTTGAAATGCAGACATGAATAAGAATGGAGCGTGTGAAATCAACAGACAGAATAAGAAATGAAACTGTGTTAGAAAGAGTGGATGAAGAAAGAATGATGCTGAAACTGATCAGGAACAGAAAAAAAGTAATTGGTTGTGTGACTGGCCGAGAAGAAAATACCTACTGAAGCATACACTCGAAGAAATGGTGAACGGCAGAAGAGTTCGTGGCAGAAGAAGATAGCAGATGATAGACATCATAAAGATATATGGATCATATGCGGAGACAAAGAAGATGACTGAAAATAGGAAATATTGAAGAATGCTTAGTTTGCAGTGAAAGACTTACATTTGTGCAGAAACCAATGAATGAATGAATTAATGTATTTATTTACACTGCAAGTGGGCAAGCACCCGGTGGCAGTGGTATACACAATATAACCAATACACAATAATATAATAAGCAATACACAATAAAATGAATGAATGAATGAATGAATAAATGATGAATGAATGAATTTTTTTCCAACCTCATCTAGACTTCCACAAAATGTTATGACATGCCTACAAACAAAATATCCAGCTCAGACAACATCCATGTCATAGACGAGTTAAGGCTGGTTCACAATAAATCGGGAACAGAAACGACAACAAGAATGAAAATGGACATTTTTTTTAAATAAATGTGAGTATTCACAATTAACGAGAAGCTTGCCGGAACGGGAACAGAGAGTTGGCCAAGTTTTAACTTTGCCGTTCTCGTTTCCGATCACAGCCTACTAGATTCATTCTGTTGTAATCAAAAAGCCATTTGATCGTCATATATTCTGCAGCAAGGAAGCTGTGACATGATATGTTGTCCATTCATTTGCTTGTAACTAACGTAGAAATTCAGAGAATCAGTTTCTATTTATACTACGTGTACTTGTGACCAGACTACAACGTGAGTAATTGAATTCTAAAATATCTCGTGTCTTAAATTTCGAAGTTGGTTAACCTGTGTTTATGTTGGTTGGCTTGTACTCCTGATAGAATACCATTGGTCAAGTATACACAAATAACATCAGAATGCGTAATATCGACTTTACATATCGTTATTGACATACATATCGAAATGCATAGCCGTCTCCGTTCTCGGTTTATTATGAATAAAAAATCTTCATGTTCACGTTCTTCGCTTCCCGTTTTCGTTTCTGGTTCTCGTTTCTCGGTTTATTGTGGACCAGCCTTTACAGTTGGTTCAAACCCTTGCTGTAAGTAATAACACAGGCCTGCAGTTTGAAATATTCTTGCGTGACTGCAAGGATTTAATTTACTAACGTTACAGCACAGCCAAGGTTTTATATCACTCGAGACTACATCAATTCCGTTCCGCTATAACATTCTGAACTTCAACTTCGCGAGTTGGAGAGCCGAATGCTATATTGAGTTTTCCGTCCGAGTCTGATAGAAAACTACTCTAGAAGCCAATTACGTCACTTTCCATAATTTATAGACATGAACGCCATATTTGCTCTCTCTGACATGTAAGTTGAGTATTATTGGATACGTTTTGATGGAAAGATTTGTTAAAATTGTATTCATTCATGTGAAACGAGGAGTGTATTTCCAGGAAGCTCACGGATTGCCAAGATTTGAAATCACGTAATGCTTGACACTTTGAGAATCTCTGTAATGATTTGCAGTTGCAACATTCATAAGAACCCTACGAGGTATCAATCACGAAGCCCAGGTAGAGTCGCTGTTTACATACCTTATATAAATGATAATATTGCAGCGGTGGTAGTTGTATTCTTTAAACAGAGTCGCTTATGTGACAGGGAAAGAGTTTCTGACATGTGTGACATTCTTGAAAACGTATAAAATGAAGAGGAAAAAAGATAGAACAAAATATGAAAGTGGAGTTGGAGTAAAAGGGCAACAAAAAGAAAGAAAAGAAAAAAATGACGCGGGATTTAGGCTAAGGAAATCCCAATAACTGCGTAAAACGTCTATACACGAATTAAAGTATAGTAGAGTCTCGATTATCCGATCTAAACTTGACCTGGAAGAGGTCGGATAAGGGAGAATGTCGGAGAATGCAGAACAGCAAAGAAATATGTAATAAAGCAAGTGTTATTGTATAATATATTATGAAACGAGCCTATAATGGTAGTAATGAAGACGCGAGTATGTTTATGAAACGAACGTAAGCGATTGTTTTTGTTCGACCCTAAATAAATATCTAATTTTTTAGTTTTTACAAATATATTACCTTGTTACTTTAGTGATAAAGAAATGGTGAACATGCCTGTATTTTCAGCATGTTCTCGAATATTGCAACAGATGGCAGATGTGTAGGCCTACGTCATATTTATTGATTTTTTGCAGGGCTTGATATGGAGATTTTAACCTCAATGCAACACAGATTAAAACATAGGAAATTAACTCAATTTATTTGAATATTAAAAGTTAATATGAATAGAGTTTATTTCATTTTAAATACATTTTGTTAATTGTGCAGTTTATGAATCTTATCTGGGGAATGGCTCCCAGTGTAAATGTTTGAGTGATTCGATCAATGTCACTTTCAAAAAACTCGCTAGCCCATGACAAGCTGAAACATGTTAACCAGGTACGGTAAACTTTAACACGAGAAAGACATAATATATATTAAAAGTTGTGTAATCAAAATGTATGTAGAATAAATTTATGTGAAGTGAGAGAAATTAAGATAAAAGAAAGATGAAACTAAAAAAAGATCAAGAAATAAATATAAAGTAAACATGTTTAAGGAAACAAAAGGATATAAATAAAGCAAAATGAAAGAGAATAATGAAAATGAGAGGACAGGAATGTAAGAACAGCAAAGATTGAGAGAAGAAAGATGGAAGGAAATGAGACTGAAGAAGAGATGTAAGAAATGTGGGAAGAAAAACAACTTGAAAAGAGAAAATGATAGAAATAAATTAAGAAGAAATACAAGATAAGCGAAACAATGAATCACTTACTTTTTTACTTACTTATTTACTTACAGGCTTTTAAGGAACCCGGAGGTTCATTGCCGCCCTCACATAAGCCCGCCATTGGTCCCTATCCTGAGCAAGATTAATCCAGTCTCTATCATCATATCCCACCTCCCTCAAATCCATTTTAAAATTATCTTCCCATCTACGTCTCGGTCTCCCCAAAGGTCTTTTTCCCTCCGGCCTTCCGACTAACATTTTATATGCATTTCTGGATTCGCCCAAACGTGCTACATGTTCTGCCCATCTCAAATGCCTGGATTTAATGTTCCTAATTATGTCAGATGAAGAATATAATGCGTGCATTTCTGTGTTATGTAACTTTCTCCATTCTCCTGTAACTTCATCCCTCTTAGCCCCAAATATTTTCCTAAGAACCTTATTCTCAAACATCCTTAATCTCTGTTCCTCTCTCAAAGTGAGAGTCCAAGTTTCACAACCATAAAGAACAACCTGTAATATAACTGTTTTATAAATTTTAACTTTCCGAAATTTTGACAGCAGACTGGATGATAAAAGCTTCTCAACTGAATAATAACAGGCTATTCCCATATTTATTCTGTGTTTAATTTCCTCCCGAGTATCATTTATATTTCTTACTGTTGCTCCAAGATATTTGAACTTCTCCACCTCTTCAAAAGATAAATTTCCAATTTTTATATTTCCATTTCGTACAATATTCTCGTCACGAGACATAATCATATACTTTGTCTTTTCGGGATTTACTTCCAATCCTATTTAAACAGTGAATCACTAGAAATATAAATTTACGATTAGGATAGGAGTAACATGAAGGAAAAAAAAAAAAAAGAAATTGTCCAGCAAATAGTAAGAAGAGGGTAGAAAAAAGAAAACGAAGCGAATTAAACCAAGACCAGAAAGAAGCAACTGAGATGAAGAAAATAAACTGGAGAAACTTAATTGAATACACTAATTCATGAAAGCGAACGAAGCAACATCATCGAATTAAAGTAAAAACATAGGACTAGAACCAGAGTCCTCGCACCTGCAAGAGAATCCACAGCCTTGTCACATGACACGTCATCCTGTCCGCTCGTCTCTGGATACAACATAATCATTCTGGATGTAACTAATATTACGTAAAGCTGTACTTGCTTATTCAAGGGACGTATAAGCCATCGTAATTAGCTGGAAATACCCTCTCGTAACCCCTGCTACCATCAAATGCCCCGTCGCTCCAGGCGATATTACGCGGATACACCCAGAGGGCGTAGTTATGTCACAAAGTCAGAGCCTTCTGTCGGTAAATAAATGAAACAAGAACTTGAGGACATTAATATAACATAGGCAGAGTCTTTCAAAGCAATATCACTGGAAAGGTGGGGGATTATTGTTTCTGAAGGACAATAGAGTGAGCTCTCTACAAAAGGCCTCTTGTGTTCCACATTATATTTGGATTGTATTGTAACTGACACGCGCGTTATCATCGGATAAAAGAGTTGATGTCACCAAGATGTCATTTAATTTCTTGTCTGTTTTTAGCAATTTCACAATTAGCAGTTTTATGACTTTATCAACGATATTTCTCAGAAGAGGTGAGTCTTTGGCTCTTTCCATTGCTGACTATTAAAATGGGAATTCATGATGTTTCAAAAGTAATATGCGAATAAAATTACTCTTATTACTGTAGGGAATAGGGAATGACATTATTCGGAACAAAACTCAGTTAATGATTTATATAACTGTCTTGTGGTTATAAGACTACTAACATTCTTAAATAAAACTGAAAAAAAAATATATATATATATATATATTTTATATACAGGCCTATTTGGCATGTACTATAAGCAGTAACATAATCTGCAGCCAGGAAATCAAAAGGAGGATAGCAGTGGCAAAGGAAGCTTTTAATAGAAATAGGTGCATCTTCTGCGGACCTCTGGAAAAAGGAATTAAGGAAGAGACTAATAAAGTGCTTTGTGTGGAGTGTGGCGTTGTATAGGACAGAAACATGGACATTACGGTGAAGTGGAGAGAAACGACTAGAAACATTTGAAATGTGGATATGGACAAGAATGGAGCGTATGAAGTGAACAGACAGATTAAGAAATGAAGTTGCTTTGGAAAGAGTGGGGGAAGAAAGAATGATACTGAAATTGATCAGAAAGAGAAAAATGAATTGATTGTGTCACTGGCTAAGAAGAAACTGTCTACTGAAGGATGCACTGGAAGAAATGGTGAACGGGAGAAGAGTTCGGGGCAGCAGAAGATATCAGATGATAGATGACATTAAAATATGTGGATCACATGCGGAGACTAATAGGAAGGCAGAAAATAGGAAAGATTGTAAAATGCTGTGTTTGCAGTGGAAGACCTGACCATGGGCAGAACATGTATGTATGTATGTATGTATGTATGTATGTATGTATGTATGTATGTATGTATGTATGTATGTATGTATGTATGCATTCATGCGACATTAGAACCAAACAAAACTAACTGCCGCTCTCGCTGTCTGTGTTCGTTGCATTTGTCTTTCGAGTCTCGTCTCGTAACTCTTGTGCGCTTCGAGTCTCGCTCATCATTCTCGAAATAGCATTTGGTCGGCGTGGAAAGATTTCGTAACTTTCAATAACGTAGATCAATTAAATAAATAACATTACAAATATTTAATTTATACAAAAAGACAAAACTAAACAATCATAGTTATCGAAATGTTCTGGGTGTATTGTCAGATATTACCTATAGAAAAACGCTAAATAAAGCGTTAATATTTTTTTACTTGAGATTGTACACTTGATCTGAAACATAAGAAAAAAATCCCAGCATTTTAATAAGGGCCTAATAATTAAATAAAGATTAGAGAACGGATTATGATACACTGAAAAGTAGAGGTGATGTTTCAAATAGACTAATTGATTGTTATTGTTTATACATATGAAGAGTCCACTGCAAGAATGATGGATGTCACTTTCTTGTCGAAAATAAACTAAGACTGCTTAAGACATATAGAATGTACATAGAGAGTTATATGGCATTAACACTGATAGTCATTGTCCAGTAATGATCGGAAAATCACAGTTAAGCTTTGAGCGCTAAGCATTTCAAACTTTCAATTGCTTCTCCTGCAAAATGTATTCCAAATGACATTCATCATTCTTGCAGTGGACTCTTCATATGTAACAGTTGCCAAAACAGATAAAAGTTCAGTCTGGTATAAAAACTGTAACGATTCAAGGCTGCTTGACGTTCGAGAGTTGACCACTCCCGATGTCTTGAACGTTCGCTTCATTCACTCACAAGTAGTCAACGACGTAGGCAATACTGTAGTGCGTGTTTTCGGCTTTGCGGGCGCTGTTACTCTTGCTTTCTCAGTCGCTGTTCAACTCTAATATATATTCCACCAGTCTAATTTCAATTTTAATATCTCTTGATTAGTAAACATTTTAGGTATAAATTTGTATTTAAAATTGAACTGTAATACTCAGTACTTAGGCCTATGCAAGTCTTTATGTATGGTAATACATTTAATACATTTTCAAAATTTCTTGGTGAAAAGCATATTATGGTTTCTTCCATGTCCATTTTTTGTGTGAAAATATTGTTTGGTGTAATTCTGCAGAAGCTCAAGATTACATGCTATAAAAGACAATAATTAGAATTATGAAGGAAATATCAAAGAGAGAATTGTATATAATATCCTTCAAAAGAGTACAGAACTTTTATTCGTCCTGTCATTTAGATATTCAGCACTATACTGTACATCTAAATTAAAGGAAATCTTGAATTTCAATTCGCGTATTAACGTCCAGTCCTAAAAAGTGTCCAAACCTGTGGAGTAATGGCTAGCGCGTCTGGCGGCGAAACCAGATGGCCTGGGTTCGAATCCCGGTAGGGGCACGTTACCTGGTTGAGGTTTTTTCCGGGATTTTCTTCTTAACCTAATATGAGCAAATGCTGGGTAACTATCGGTTGAAGCAGTAATTAGGAGAGGGAGAGACCGATTTATTAGCGAAATGATATCTCCATATTTTTGTTACATGTATTCGCGGGGATGTTCTGGCGACTTGGTTAGAATTAGCTTCCCACGTAGATGGTTCACATCCTCTCGTCACTTGTCAGACTCGGACAGATTTATGGCCACCTTGGGCAGGGTTTTGCATAGACACTCTTTCAAGCGTAAAATCCTAAAGTTGAACTGGACCCGTGGGAAAGTTATTGCAAAGCTCGGATTTTCCAAGAACGGGGGTTCTCTAAAGATCTACAAACTAATTAGATGTTGTGGGAAGTCCAAAGTCTAAATTTAGAGATGACGTATTTCGCGCCCAATAAGAAGAGATCGTGGTTCAACTTATGAGGTCACTTTGGACCAATAGAGAATAGATTTTAGGCCGGTTAAGTGACGTAGTTTTTAACCAATAGGATAGTTAGTTTTAGCGTAGGATAGGTTTTTATAAATAAGGGTGACGGGGAGCGGAGATCATCACAACTTCTTATCGTGTCGGCGGCCCTACATACAGGGCACAATTACTACTTCGTTTTGTGTCGACAGGACTACGACTTCTTTTCGTGTCGAAGGCACGACACACTGAGTTTTTTTTTTTTTGGTGTCGGCGGCCCAACTTAATAGTCTTTCTTCCGGCGAAGACTCGATAGATAGAACGTTGTCATCGGTGAGACTACTCGTCAACGTTTAGGAGCTTCGATCATAGTGTACTGGGCAGAATATTGAATTTATAGTATCGGATAGAGCTTATTCAGAGCTGCCATAGAGTCGATACAGAAGTGCGACCAACGATTGAATTATAAGTCAGCCGGAAATACATACTCTAGGGTTTACCAAGTGAATACGACAATAAACTTATAGTTTTGGAGTTTAAACTGCCTTTTATATAAGTAGCCGGCTTTGTAATATTCCTGACATCATCCTGCAGCACAACCGTACCTCGGCTACCCTGAGTGAATCTCACGCAACACCGAGACGCACCCACCCTCAAATGGCGCCCAACGTGGGGCCACAATAACCATATCGCCCCTCACGGTGTGCTGGGTAACTTTCGGTGCTGGACCCCGGACTCATTTCACCGGCATTATCACCTTCATTTCATTCAGACGCTAAATAACCTAGATGTTGATACAGCGTCGTAAAATAACCCAATAAAAAAACTATCGGTGCTGGACCCCGGATTCATTTCACCGGCATTATCATCTTAACTTCATTCAGACGCTGAATAACCTGAGATGTTGACACAGCGTCGTAAAATAACTTACTTAAAAAACTGCTAGGCTAAACATGCTAAAGAATTCATATAGACATATCACAAGTAAGAATAAATAAAATCAAAATCGTTGTGTACATTTTGTCTGGTGTTGTCAAAATGTGTGAAATTTATAAATTTTAAGTAAAGTCGGTTATTCCAAACTGTACATACACTGTACCTGACTTGATCTTTATTTAATGTTAACTTTTACGAATAACGACAGTAAATATTTTTATATACTGCTAAAATTTCTGAACTACACACAACATAAAATATGCATTGCAACTGTCAAATTTTTCAACCGAGAATATGTTTGAAAAATACAGCTACTATCTGGTTATTTAAACTGTATGTGAAACAATATTCGGTATAAAAAGCCAATGAATTGAAGTACTCTATCACTAGAAATAATAGAAGATTATACAATAGAATAACAAACCGAAACACAATAGGAATAAAAAAACAAATGATGACTATTTTATTGAGGCTTTGTGACATATGGATTAAAGCGGTGTACAGGCAAGAATAGATAACATGCGGTGTGTTTCAACACATTCGTGGAAAGATATATTCCACGAAATCTATTACACATTTCAGGATTAAAGCGGGGAACGAATGGTTTACAATGTATCGATTATCTGTTTGTTTATCCTGTATTAGTAAATGGACTCTTATTACACTATCCATGGAGTGATAGCACTCACACAATGCTTATACATCCATGTTTGTCTAGTGTAAGTGATGTAGCAAGAGAAACAAATTAGATCTAATTCTCTATTATTGTGGCGTGGTAGGAAATTTCTTGTTCTGGCAAGTGACTGAGCCCCAAAATTTCAATATATTATCACCACTGCAATAATTATAATTTTCCTTAAAGCGGTTATGGCAATGTGGTCTACTTTGGTTTCAAACACATTTCGTCCGCCTTACTTTAATGCTCCATAATTAAAGACCTAACATTCTAAATGTACTAAGTGCCAATTTTTCAAATCTAAGGGAGGAACATGTCAACCAGCCTAATTCATGACGTCTATGATGATAATAAAATTATCAAATATTCTGAATTTTTAATTTCGTTGATTTGATTGTTACACCAGAACAGAAAATTCTGAAAGAAAAGAAGAGTTGTAACGTACTTACCTACAAATGGCTTTTAAGGAACCCGAAGGTTCATTGCCGCCCACACATAAGCCCGCCGTCGGTCCCTATCCTGTGCAAGACCAATCCAGTCTCCATCATCATATCCCATCTCCCTCAAATCCAGTTTAAAATTATCCTCCCATCTACGTCTCGGCCTCCCCAAAGGTCTTTTTCCCTCCGGCCTCCCAACTAACGTACGTATAGTTTTAGAAAAAAGTTTTTGTCGCACAGATAATTTGTAAGTCGAAGACAGGAGGCAGTGCGCATGAGCAGAAAACATGCGACCTGGGTCACAGGAGAAGGACTAGTAAAATTAGTTTTGTTTCATTTTATGTCTGATTATGCGCACTGCGTCCTTTCTGGAACTTTAAAGTACATGTGAGACAAAATGTTTTTCCAAGACTGTACATTGGCAATTAGTACGAATGAAAATGATGTATTCAATCTGATAGTTTGCTTTATATTATTTTAATATAAGGGATTCTGGAAAGGCATGTATATAATTGTTACTCCTAATTTTTATTGGATATTATTGCTACTATTTTTTTATTTATTTACTAGAGCTTCCTCAAATTAGAGGCTGCCATTAGACTAAGCATACAAAACAATACAAGAACAAATAGATGATGAAAGTTAACAGAGTAAGAAAAGAAGTAAATAAGTACACAAACAAACAAACAAACAAACAATAGCAGTATACAGAATAAAAAAGTTACAAGTAAAGAAGCAATGAAAGTTAATAAGAGAAAGAAAAATGATAATGGTGCGTCAGTTTTTTCAGTACACTGAATTAGAATCCATATAGGTGGTTCCGTAAAAGTTTGACTGACTCTCTAATTTATCTCTCTACTTTAATGTAATAATTATTTTTGTATTGCAGTGTATGAATGTGTAAAAATAATAATACAATCCCTGTAACGAAATCGGACACACGTAGTGGATTTATGACAATTTTACACGCGTGTGTAGAGAATGTGACAGGACGATAGGTAACTGAAGCGGGGAAAAATATAGGTAGATCTACAGTGTGAAGGACTTGGAAAAGGAGAATAAGGCAATGAAAATTTCTGCGTTCGTTAAACAGAAACTAATTTAGAGTTTGGAAGGATGGTGAAATGTGGTCAGCGCGGCGGACATCGCAGACAAAATATTGTGTGTAGTCTAAAAATACATGCTTTATAAACAGAGTCCAGAAACCTTAGTTTTCCGAGAAGTGCATGATATTTTATATCACTGTTAAGAATATACATAGAGGAAGTGAAATATTCATGCAGACTGAAAGGGACGATAGGGTACACTTAAATGAATGGAAAACCTATAATGTATTTTGTGATTAAATGCACGGTTAAATAGATAACTGACTTCGAAGTTTCAGCAGTCTGGCAACATCGCCGCTAACACACTCCTCTTTCTTCTCGTAATACAGATGTAAGAGGTCAACGAATTCAGGTCTGTCTGTCTTAGTGATCTACCTCCCATCTCTCTCTCTCTGGCTACAATGTTGCGAGCTGGAGCTTATTCCACAAAGGTAAGGTGTTGTACAATTCAAATTACTGATGAAAGCTGTTTTAAAGAATGGAGTTGTATCATTGTCTTCCATGAAAGAATTAAAGTAATATGTTGTATGTACATTACCATTAAATCGCTACTAGTGACGTCGTATTAATAAACATACTACGTCATAACATGAATCAGCTGGTTATCTTCGTATTTCATTCATAGAATTAGGTTATGTTTCTCTGTTTAATCATAATTAGACTTCGTGGAATTGCCACGAGAATCGTAAGGTTTACTGCGCACGCGGTATAGACTGTATGAGAAGGGGACGTGCAAAGGATGAAGTATGCCTCTGATGTAA
The DNA here is from genome assembly GCF_040183065.1 of Periplaneta americana. Taxonomy (NCBI): domain Eukaryota; kingdom Metazoa; phylum Arthropoda; class Insecta; order Blattodea; family Blattidae; genus Periplaneta; species Periplaneta americana. The sequence continues at coordinate 48,512,206 of NC_091127.1, forward strand.
ACACTGAGCAGTATATTGCGGTTGCAATAAAACCTGTATCCTGCATTCAAGAAACATAATGAATGATCATTGAAGTAGGAAATGTCTAAACATGTAAATACACAATTATTTATAGTGAGATGTATTAACTCTTAAATGTAAGATACTCACATCATCCTTGAATATGTGCATTGTAGTGAAGAGTTACGTACATTTTGAGCTACTGCAAAGTGAACCTCCTCCGATGGTCACTTACACAGTTTTTATATTGGGAAAATGGACGTTCAACATCACACGATGTAATATGTGCATATTTGAAGAACGGAAAGTCACTACTTTTTAGTACACCAACTTCAGACGTCTTGTCGTGACCTGATAGTACATCATTTATAATACGAAGTAGTGAATAGGCAGAATTTTTAGCAATAACGTTTCTCAACTTACATTTAACTTTTTCTGAAATTAGTGAAATGTTATTTTGGATAACGGTTTGTGATACTTTATCCACTATATTAAGGGCTTCTGAGAGTTGTAGTTTAGACGATTCTAACAGGATGACGCTTTTGGACACGATTTTAAAATTATTAGAACCAATGTACAGAATAGTATCTTCGAAAAAAAATTTATGTTTTATTTAACGACGCTCGCAACTGCAGCGTCGCCGGATGTGCCAGAATTTTATCCCGCAGGAGTTCTTTTACATGCCAGTAAATCTACTGACATGAGCCGATTCTAAAATATTATATTACGGTATGTTTCATTGAATTCTTTTCTGCACTGAAAAAATGTTAAGCTTTGACTATTCCAACTATAGTAATGCAAAAACAAGTGCTTACATAGGTATACATTAGCTGTAGCTGCTCTATCTATTTGGACCGGTTACATTTCTTAACATGAACTGTTTATGCTACGAGACCGGGCTGTCGCTCACCTCTTCTATACTACCGTACATCGGCAACTTGATAGCATGCTGCGTGTGGCAATTCAACGAAGTCTAATCATAATAAATTTTAAGATGGGTTATACAGCAAAGATTCGTAGATTCTATGGATTTCGTAATCATGCAATGGTATTCATTTTAGTTTACTTCTTTAATAATGAATATTTTACTTCCTTATTATTATCGCGATGTTCTTCCGCGATCCCCTCATAATGCTCCTTGATATTTTCCTATATTAGGCAATTGGTGACAGGTATGTAGTTTGTAAGTGTAAGTAATTTTGTTTTTATTTCTTTACTATCGCAAACCACCCATATATTAGGTGTTTAATTTGTAACTAAGTCAATTTTGTGCATTATCTCTTTACTATTGCTTAAAATTATGTATAAAATCGCAATCATATTCTTGCAATCTCTCTACACCTTCGATTATAATTCCTAATTTTATTTAATTTTGTTTTAACTGAATGTAATTATTTCATAATATATTTAGTATTGTTTACTGTCTATTAATTAATGTATTTATATTGTAACTATGACTCAAGCCTACTACTACTTCTTTAAAATTGTGTATTATCTCTACATAATGTATTTCACATCTAACAAACTACATCCCTAATATACCAAAGGGTAAAATAGGGTTTCAATATTTGGATAATAATAATAATAATAATAATAATAATAATAATAATAATAAAGCCAACAGATGCCACTAATAACGATCTTCACCCCCAAATTTAATCGTTACGAAATTACAAACACTGCAATTATTGAAATTGTGTCAAAGGAGATGAAATTTTGTTTTTTTTTTTTTTTTTTAAGGAAATAGGAACTAGAAAATATATTCTATAGCACACATTTATAACAATATACCTTAATATTATGAAATAAATATATTTTAATAGCATTAGTACATGTATGTATTAATCTCCTTTGCTTGGTAGAGAATGCTTGACAATTCACTAGAAAGTTACAAATAATAATACTTTTGTGGAACACAATCATGAAACTTCATTGGTAATTTGTAAGACAAGTATGAAGTGGTAAATAATATAGATAATTATTTTGTGGAACAGAACTCTAATATGTCTGCTACTTAGTAGAGAATTTATTTGTAATGTACAACACCATACCCTTGTGAAATAGGTCCCTGGTCGCATCGTTCCGGGCTTGAAATTAATATTATTACGATGTACCGAAGTACATATGATATTTCCGTGCAAGAAATTCTGCATCATCATATGATGAAGGATGAGTGGAATAGAGAAAAAATCTCTCCGGCACCGGGATTTGAACCCAGGTTTTCAGCTCTACGTGCTGACGCTCTATCCACTAAGCCACATCGGATTCCCATCCCGATGTCGGATTCAATCCTCTCAGATTAAGTTCCACCTCTTGGGTTCCCTCTAGTGGTCTATCCTCATGCACTGCTTCATAGATGTATGGCAGTGGCACAATGTCCATACGTGTGAATTCCGTGCAGAACTTCTGCATCATATGATGAAGGATGTGTGGAATAGAGAAAAATTCTCTCCGGCACCGGGATTTAAACCCGGGTTTCAGCTATACGTGCTGACGCTCTATCCACTAAGCCACACCGGATTCCCATCCCGATGTCGGATTCAATCCTCTCAGTTTAAATTCCCTCTCTTGGGTTCCCTCTAGTGGCCTACACTCATGTACTGCGTCATAGATGTATGACAGTGGCACAATGTCCATACATGTGAAATTAGTGATTTTTAAATTAAATTTACACGAAAACCGTCCACGCCACTGAAATACGCCAGAGGGATAAATGATTCTTTAATTAGATTTTCTATCGATACGGACAAAAATCCCGATCCTACTCACAATAGTTACCGAATAAGAGGTTGTTAACATTTGGTAAAAAAAAAATTTTTTCCCCGAGAAAGCTATGAACTTTCCACCAATATGGCATTACACTTTTTTTACATACAACATGAGCTACTGGCTCTCAAAATCTGCAGCATTATTTCACTTCCACACTGTATATTGTCTCACTTCAATTTCCCTTGCTGATCAGAGTTCCTGAAACCAAATCCAGTCGTTCTAGCGACTGAACTATCTCGCCTTGATTCAATACAGGTACCAATCAAACTCTGAAGATTTAATTACCATACGTTGATTTGGTTGCTGCACCACATCAGAAAATGTTAACAGAAAAGAAGAGTGAACTGTATATGGACAATCAGCAATGTTCTACATAGATGTAATTATCTCTAATGATACATTCATAGACTCACGAACCTAGGTGTAGCGTACATTAACACGGTCGAAAGACTGAGTAACAAAGTTTCTTGTCAGCACCGTGAATGCTCATCAATATTGCTTTCAATGTCCAGACGAACTCTTGGACGGGATATCGAGTGAACGTGTTCGTGTACTTCGGGCGCTTAAATATAAACGCAAGGGCTTCCAATATACAAAAGCTGACAAATGAACTCAGCCCACACTAACATCTGACGATCTAGTTCGTCTATTATTAACACACTAACAATACCGTATCCATGAAAATTGCACCAAGGATATTGATCAAAATCGATTGACTGGCCCTCAATATTTATTCTCGACGTTGTGTACGCGTCTTTTGAGGTGCGGATCTACTGCTGCCCCGAAAGTGAGTTATAAACTGATTGTACATTTTCGTGAGTTGCTATATTTGACTTAGAATTTAGAGTGCGATTTATTTTCCCAGAGCGCAGAATGCTTCTGTAAAGCAACATAAAGCTATATTTAAAATTCTTCTCCTTGAATCTTGAATTAATTTTATATGTATTCCAATAAGTCATATAATAATAATACGAAAATATGTAGTCTTGATTGTTCAGTCTTTGATTTATTTATTGTAGCAAAATATCAAAAAGTTATTTTACTAATAAGTAGTAAACGTTTTCGCCCTTATTATGGCCATCATCACACTAATAAATAGATAATATCTATGTAAAAGTAATACGTTTAATATGGAATTATTCACTTTTACATAGATACCTCATTGTTTAAGGCACAAATGGGACACAAAGCATGGACCGACATCAGTGCTAGATTAGCAACACCATCATACTTAGACAGGGCAGATCATATTAGGAAGTTTAAATGTAGAAAACAAAGAACGGACGTGGCAAAATTTTCCTTTGTTAACCGCACAATAGTAGACTGGAACAGCTTACCTGCGGCAATCTTTCAGGGTGGTCTTCTCAAAATCAATACATTTAAGGAAAGGTTGAGAAGATTAGACTGAAAATGTAATTGTAGGTGCAGTGTAATTATTTAAGTTGTGTCATTTAATTAATTAAGATTATATGTAATTTAGTTGATATGTAAATAAATTAGGGTGATATGTAATTAATTAAGATGATATGTAATTAAGTTTATATGTAATTAATTAAGGTGATATGTAATTACTTAAAATGGTAATAGTTGGGTGAAATAGAAGTACTTATAAGTTAGGTTTACTTTTGCTTATTGTTAGGAGTTATTATAGAATAGTTTTTATTTATAGTCCTAGGTTTATTGCATCTATTTATTTATAGTTAGAAATAATTTTAGGTTTTTTTTTTCTTTTATTGCTGTAATAATTCTATAATTGTAATGGTGTTATTGTATATTATATATATATATATATATATCACTGCCACCGGGTGTTAATACATACATACATACATACATACATACATACATACATACATACATACATACATACATACTACTTATTAGTCTCATGATGCCCATAATAAGAGCGAAAACGTTCACTAATATGTATTAGTAAGAATAACTTTTTTGATATTTGCTACAATAAATAAGTCAAAGACTGAACAATTAAGACTATATATTTTCATATTATTCTTCTTGTTCTCGTAACGTGTCCACCGCCCTGGTTCAAATCCTGGTTGAGGCAAGTTACCTGGTTGATTTCTTTACTAGATTTTTCCAGAACAAATCGAAGGAGATTTGCCGGGTAACTTTCGGTATTAGATATCGGGTTCATTTCACCATCATAATTACACTTCCCCTCTTTCATCATCATCATCATCATCATCATCATCATCATCATCATCATCATCATCTCAGTTTCGTCGGCCTCGGTAGTGTACTTGGTATAGCACTAGCCTTCTATGCTCGAAGTTGCGGTTCGATCCCGGCCTAGGTCGATGGCATTTAAGTGTTTAAATGCGACAGAATCATGTCAGTAGATTTACCGACATGTAAAATAACTCCTGCGGCACACCGGCGATGCTGATATAAACTCTACAGTTGCGAGCGTCGTTAAATATACCACAATTTAAGAATTTTCATCTCCGTTTCGGACTTGCTCCGATGTAGAGTCGACTGCAGTCCGCCACCGAACTTGGACCCCGTGGATAAAAGGTCATTCGTTGCTGGTGGTAGAGCTGTGCACCGTGCGCTCTCCATTGAAGTTATGGTAACTTGTGTGACCGGTTTGAGGGACCGCGGTGAGGCCTACGTGGAAAGGTAACGGTATCATGCAGGCTGTAGGAGAGTTGGGAAACGGCGCGCAGGGGAATCTGTAGTCCGGTGGGCTTCAGAGCACGCACAGTATTCCATCCCGGGTAATACAATGGGCCCACCCGAGCGACCTGCGTGCGAGGACAGTCCCAGTCCGTGTCCTCCCCTGAAATGGGACTATTAGATTCTTCTAATGTCATGTTCGTTAATGAATATTGACGGTCACGTTGGCTAAAAAATTACACTCTTTAACTATCCGGAATAGCTCCTCTGCATGCAAACCTGTCTATTGCCATATATTGCGTAACCAAGATACTCCATCCCCTTTCCTCCTCAATTTTACCTTTTATAACGAGTTGAGGCAGATAACATTTTTTATTTCCTAATATGTATCCTAGGTACTTATTTTTTGCGTTTTATATCTAAAAATAATTGGTGTTCTGTACTCTTTAGCCTAAGGACATCGTCGTTATATATGAGGTCTATGAGACTCAACATTCTCCTTTATACCCACACACATCTCAGATACACCTCAGCTCGCCTAATGATGTTGGGTTTTAAAAACCACGTTTATATTCCATAAAGTGAAATTGACCAGAAATAGGCTTGTTGTTTCACAATATCCTGGAACTTAAAGCAGGTAGTCATATCAAAGAAACTATATATTGTAATACATCAAGAGAAAGTGTCCAGTCGTAAGAAAAGACGTGTTGTCACTTCAACTTGGTATTTCAACTTTTGATAAAGTTATAACAGGAAAAATCCAAGGCGGCGCTAGCCTTAGCAAAATGTCGGGTATGCGGCAACTCGGACGACACTGTATATAGCGACCAAGAGCTGCAAAATAGCGATTACAACCGGTTTAGATTCGACCGGTTAAAGAACATTCGTCAAGGTCGGCCAACCGACCGAATATTCGATTTTCAACCGATTATCCCTTATATTTTGCAGATAGACTGAACACCAGGCGCACTTCATCATACATTAAACCGACATTTTTTGAGTACACAAACGGTGTAACTATATTGAAGAAGTCCACACCTGTGGAGTAACGGTCAGCGCGTCTGGCCGCGAAACCAGGTGGCTCGGGTTCGAATCCCGGTCGGGGCAAGTTACCTGGTTGAGGTTTTTTCCGGGGTTTTCCCTCAACCCAATACGAGCAAATGCTGGGTAACTTTCGGTGCTGGACCCCGGACTCATTTCACCGGCATTATCACCTTCATTTAAATCAGACGCTAAAAAACCTAGATGTTGATACAGCGTCGTAAAATAACCCAATAAAATAAAAATACAGATTGAAGAAAATTTACTTTCTCTTATTCAAAAATGTGTTTGCTTGATATAGGTTTACAAATTATTTATTGGACACTTTATTACACTTACCTTCATAACCAATACATAAATGAACAAATGGACACTGGTAACAACTAAGGTAATAAACTAATAAGTGTAATGCAGAATATGAAAACTGGTGCTTAAAAAAAGCAAGAATAAAATAAATTACTAAAGAGAAGAGCAAATAAGTACATAGACTTACATTCTATTGTAATATTTACATTTTAAACTCAAAATGTATAGTCCTACCTCTAAAACAGTAGTTGTTAATATATAATGCCTTTCAATTACTCTAAAGAGCTGCATTATTATTCATTAATAAATCATATTTAAGAAGATAGAATGTTATTAACAAAAAGATAAATACTCTGAAACTCAAATTCTTCTACTTTCACGAATGACGTTGTTGCCCTTGAGGGTACCCCAACTGTAATACCTGGAATGGATGAATGAATCTGTGAATGAATCAACTAATGAATCAATGAATGAATGAATCAATCAATCCATATATGAATGAATCAATGTATCGATGTATGAATGAATCAATTAGTCGATGGATGAATGAATGGATGATGGATGAATCGATGGATGATTGATTGATTAATTGAATGTACTGAGAGGGGAGGAATTATCAATTAAATGGTAGACCTACACGATGATAAACGCGTCGTTACAAGGGCTCTTGTAACTCATGCATGGCTCAATGTGGTCTGTCTTTGCCGTCCACCCACAAAGAATGAAAAACTCGCATATTCGATAAACCGAATCCGCGAGATGGGAGAACTTTGCATACTGACTATAGCGCCAGGCGTTCAATAGCACTATATAATTTCTATTTTTCGTAACCGGTTGTGCACGACTCTAATAGCGACCTCATACGGGTTAAAATCTGTAACGTTTCGAAACTATATACATGTTCCACCATCAGGCCAAATAATATTATCAGGTGGGTTGCCTACTCTCATGCTCGACACATTACGTTTATTAGACTGTATCAACTGACTAAGTCTACGTAACAGAGGACTGCGCCAACAGTAACCACAATGTTTTGTTTGATAAGACCTGGATCCTATCTAGAGAATCAGGCTATTGGGAGGATATGATCAGCAGTTGTTCATAATGCTGTTACATAGTACAGGTCGATATTTACATGACATATTCCAACGGCTATACAAGTTTTGTTTTCGCTACTTTAATTTTTGAGCACCGTCTTAGGCTATAATATATGGAACCCTAAAGCAACTGACCATTCATTCACGTATAAGAAATAATATATATTCACTAACCATTCTATTCCATATGTTACTCAATTTTTTTCATTATATCTGACAAAGATTAATGAAAAAGCGATATTCTCCCTACAAAGCCACATCAATTTTCTTCAGCACCATATGCTAGTTAAGTATTAAGTCACAATGTGCAAAATGCATCTGTGTTTCCGTGAGGCATGTGTGTGTGTTTGTGAAACGCAGTTACGTTTCCCGATTCTAAGCGTGAGACCATTCGTCTTGTCCACGCTTCCCTCTTCTCCGAAGAGATTCACCCACTTTGCTCTGTCTTGCGTGTAAGAACGATTTAAGTCTTTAAACGTTTAAGAAAACAGAATTTCTATGTGTGGGTGTATACAGGGACATCATTTTATTTTTACTTCAATTTTTATTGTACCTGAGTTTTTGAATGTACTTCACTCCCACCCCCTTCCACTAATGAAGTTCTGTCGCCCACACAGAATCAAGGCCGCATATAATAAACAGTACTGAGTGAGTATAGTACGTTCCAGAAATATGTTCGCGTTTTCCAGTGATTAAAGAGCTTTCAATATTGTATCATATTTTCGCACAGGTACTGTCCGTTTGCCTACGTCGCATCCCGATTTCCCCCACCTGTTTCTGCTCACCCCTCTGTAAAAGCTGAGTGTCTTAACTCGTTTCTGAAAACATTAATTTCTGTTAGGAATTGGACGTTAACGTAATATTATACAACTGTTTAAAATAACTTAAATAAAAGGGCCTCGTTAAGTAATTGTCACGTGATTTTCCCCGTTTCTACGATCCTGCGGCATAACCACTTGGACAGACAGTAGATAGCATGTCTGAGTAATTTTATCTGTGCGGGTCGGGCAGAAGTGAAGATTGAATTTACAGTACATAAGGTACTCTTTTATAGAGTAGGTACAGAATTATTTCAACATGAGTTACTAGCACGAAGGACGAAACTGACAATTAGAATTAGATGCAATAGTCTATAGTGCGATAATATGCACAAAAGAACTGAAGCCTGTATCGAAATGGACGGCCACCATTTTGAAAAATGTGTTTAAATATCCACATTATGATTATTTTTCAATTTAACTTCATTCTCTATAGTGTACGCTAATGTGCTGTAGATAGTATACTGTAAACTGCATAATGAATACGTTCGCATGGATAACTCAGTTCGTGAGTAAAAACACTTATTCTTAATACAGTACTGTATTGTGATTAAACAAAAACCTAATGAAAATTATCAAACTCAAAATAACGATATTTCCTACTTTACGTAAATGGATGAACGATTTTTCTTCCCTCCTATACCTAGTAGAGTGATTTGTTTGTGTTTTACGTCAGTATCATCGAACTACAGTCGTGTAAGGGGTAGCAAACTGTGTTTCCCGTTCTCTAAAGATATAGCCAGGTTAATATTAAAAATGTTAGTAAAAATAAAATGATGTCCCTGTAGAATTAACAATAACTAAGGTCATTAATTTCAGGGGGTTATTTTTTTGGGTATTTCAAATAAAAAATTTTAATACAGCTCGTATTTGCTTCCTTTTCAAAATAATACTGTTTTACATTAAAAATTTCGTAGAGTGTTTTGGGAAAGGCTTTGATTAAAAGTTCAATATGCCCAGTAAGTTTTCAAGTAGAGTGCTTAGACCGTGAGATTTCCTAAAACATATAATTTTTTTTAAATATACGATTTCTATTTATATACAGAATGATTCATAAATACGTGTAAAAACTTTGTGGGTGTAATGTAGAAGTAAAAATACAACTAATATGTTCCATACAACTTTTCCCGAAAATCCTTACTTTCAGAGTTATGATGCATGGTGCCATATCTTGCCAGGCATCAAAAGCATGGGCCTTTAAAGCCTTCGGATGTGCCACGTTCGCATACATAGCGACTGCGGTAGATGTTTGTTATTTGTACACCCCACTACAGTTGATTCCGACCTGATAGGACTTTGTTTACTGTACGTAAATATGTTTAGTTGTATGGCACTGTTGCAGTTCCTACAGTCACCACGTCCCGTAGGTACACATTCATTTTGTCGTTAGTTCAGTAGGCTTCAGTTGTGTACGGTACGATAGATCGTGCAACACCAATTGCTTGGCCAGCCAGGTCACCAGACTTCTACCTTTGAGGTCGTCTGAAGGCTCTCGTTTATGCCACTCAAACTCTGAACGTAGCATAACTACAGCAGTGATACCAAAATAGCTATGAAACAGTTCGGAATGAGTTGGACGGGATCCGTAAAATTCTAAGAACAGTACATACCTACGTACACTACACGAAATCTTGTCGGGTCGAAATCAACTGTACGTAATAGGAGTGTACGAATAACAAACATCTACCGTAATCGTTATGTAGGCGAGCATTACACATCCGAAGGCTTTATTGGTCCATGTTTTTGATACCTAGCAAGATAGGACATTTTGCATCATAACTCTGAAAGAAAGGATTTGCGAGAAAAGTTGCATAGAACATTTTAGTTTCAGTTTTATCTCTACATTACACCCACAATGTTTTTACAGGTATTTATGAATCACCCTCTATATTATTTATTATTTTAACAATTGCTTCGATTCATATTGCTGTAATTGTTTGATTCTTAGAATTACATGTAACTAAACTTGGTTTAATTTTGCTATTATTATCACTATTATTATTATTATTATTATTATTATTATTATTATTAATTGTTTATTGTTCCTGTATTTCTATCATTTTTATATTTGCTATTGTTCTTATACTGGTTGAGTGGAAGAGAAGGCCTTAACTCTGCCGGTAGAAGTAAATCCACAAAATAAGTAAATGTAAGAGAGCAGTGTATTGTGAAAATATACGATTGGAAGAATTTTAGTTCTGTTCTTTAAGTGTGTCGAAATTTTATCCGAACAAATGTATCAATGAAAAATTACTTTGCAGAAGCTATTTTCCAGAAAATTAGTTTCAGAACTTCGAACACACGTAAAAAAAGGAAATGTACACTTTCCTTCAGTTTTGAATTCTCCCTCACAAATTACAACTTGATACTGTACGTACCGCGAGGAAAAGGTATCTACTAGAAATGAACAAAACTAACTGCCGCTCTCGCTGGCTGGGCTCGTTGCATTAAATTTTGTCTTGATCGGCGTGGAAAGATTTCGTAACTTTGAATAACATACATAATTGAAATAAGTAACATTATAAATGTTTAAATGAGACAAAAATACAAAACAGAACAGTATCTTAGTTATCAAAATGTTCTGGTTCTATATATGATATTAGGCTACCTATGGTTATAGGCTATAAATAGAAAAAAAAAACAATTCTCAAATAAATTTGCATTTCTAAGAAATATAAAACATACCGTTAATATCTTTTTACTTGAGATTGCACGCTTGATCTCAAACATATGAAAAGAAATTTCCTGGCCTTTTAATAAGGGCCTAGTAATTAGATAAAGATTGAGGCACTGATTATTATACTATGAAAGATAGAGATGATGTTTCTAATAGGCTATTTGATTGTTTATGCATATATAACAGTTGCCAAAGTAGATAAAAGTTCAATCAGGTATAAACAACTGTGGCGATTAAGGCTGCTTGACGTTCAGGACTTCGGGAGTGATCAATCTCGGCGTCTCGAAATACTCACAAGCGTCTTTACGTCAACGACGCGACGTATAGAACATTGTCGTGCGGGTTTTCGCCTTTGAGGGCGCTGTTAGTCTTGCTTTCTCGATTGTAGTATCCAGTGTATTAAGGAAGGATGTTCTAGAACATAGCAATATACGTTGCTATGTAATGTTGTTGTTTTGCGCTATGAAAACGTCCTGTAACAAAATTTCATAATACTCTGTTCAACAGGTTCTACAGTTCCACTTTTTTCATATATTATTTCAGTCTTCACTCCACAAAGATCATAACTAAACTGAGTTCGTATTTATTAATTACAAGCTTCCCTCCATACTTAAAAAGGGCTTGCTAAGAGAGAGCAGCGTCAAAATAACGAGGGAAGATGTAGTTTGAAGTAGTCAATTTAAATTGAAGTACTTTAACTGTTATCAACCATGCATGATACTCGTAAAATATCTACTTAATATTATCAAATCCTGCTAGTGAATTCAAACTTATTACATTGAATAAATATATCTAAATTTCGTCACATAATTTGTAAGTCTCTAAAATTCAATTCTATTTATCGCTTCACTAGATTTCGCGAAACTACCTACTTTTTACCTTCGAGCTGTAAAATGTAAATAAATGTGTTTAAAATATCGACACCTGAAAAAGGGAAGTTTACGAAACTACAAACTCGATTAGATATTTTTAGCCCCACTTTGGTGCTACTAATCTTTTTTTTTTTTGTTTCAAATATGTAAAATTGAGTTGCAAGGTATTGTAAAATTTATTTTTCTACTGCTATAGTGTTGAAATAGACTTCTGTGCGTAATACGTTCCCTGAAAAACAAATTATAACCAAAGTAGATAATCCCTAAAGCGTTCTATTCTTATTTTCAGTGTTTTGCCAAATATACTGCGAATTTTCCGGATTGTGTTACTCTTTATATCCACACCATTTTTTTGGAGTAAAATATCTTGAACTGTAATTAAATAACACTTTTATTCTGTTCTAGTATTTGACACCAATTTGATGTAGTGAAACAAATTAGTACAGATGAGGAAGAAGTAAAATTGATTTAAAAGAAAAGAAAATTCGCATATCTAAAATGCATCATGCACAATACAAAATACCAAAATATTCAACTGACAATCCCACACGAATAATCCTCAGCCAATGAACGAGTTCATTGACGTTAGATTAATCAATGAGAATCGAATTACAATAAATTATAGTTGAAAGCTTGCTGCTCAAAATTACCAGATGATAGTTTTTCTCTCCTACGTTCATTTGTTTTATTTTTATCGTCTCTTCTCCGATGTATAGCAAATAAAGATGACGTCAATTAGCAGTCACAGCATGTAACAATAATATATTAATTTCAATAACTGCAGAATTTATTATTATTATTATTATTATTATTATTATTATTATTATTATTATTATTATTATAATTATTATTATTACTAAGTAAAATGGTTTACAATAAAATTAATTATGTTCAAAATTATAGATAGACAATGATAAAAAAGTTGAAATAAAGTGTTGTTATAACCTCAAATGTTCAGTTGTTTTCATTCGAAGGAACCTTTTATTCCTATCATCTCTGATTCAATTCGACTGTTTTTCTGGATCTTATTATAATAATTCTAATTTTTAGTTGTTCAGAATTACAGTTATCGCGTTGGGATTATCTTGCCGAATATAATTCGTGACAAAATTTGTCCTCAGAAATTTAATTTCCCTTTTCTAAACTCATGTTTTTTGGCATTACATAATTACTGAATAGCATGTACTTCTGTTCAAAATTATTCTACAGGAAATGATACAAATTTATATATTGACAAAAGTAAATAGGATATAGTATTACTCAAAATAGTTTTCTTTATTTTGCTTTGAAATTCTTTAATAGTTTACCTATTGATATAAGAATAGTGTTTAAGAGACGGGTTAGGTCAGTTTTTATAGTAAATCCGCTCTATGATGTAAGAGAGTTTTTTAATATTCATGTATTTTATTTTGTATTTTATGACGGTGCCATACATGTTGTACATGTTTTAGCAAAATATCCATCCATTCATCCATCCATCCATCCATCCATCCAACCGTCTTCAGTCTCGAAATAATTATAACGACAACAAACATTAGTTAAGGTCAATTACACAGCAGAAATTTTGGACCAAGAATATATTATAATGCATTAATTAGAGCTTACCCTGAGCTAAGTACACTTAATACACATAGATTAATTTGTTTAATTGTTTTTTCTTTTCTTAAGCTAATTGAGTTTAAAATTGAAATCTAATACTAATGTGCTTTTTTAATTTCTAAATTTGTATATATTATTACACGTTTTTTATATTTTACACTATATTAATGCTATTGTAACGAATGAACACTCTTCAATTTTGTAAAATATCTTGTATAACTGAACTGAACTGCGCTCGAGCACGAGCTTCTGCTCTTTCGAGCTGCAATTCCTACTGTAGTGAAAACCTAACTTATTAAATAAATAAAATAAAAAATAAAAACAAATTATTGGAAAACTATCAGCGCTCGCTGCATTATAGAAGATAATTTTGATCGAAGCCAAAATAGGATAGGACGAAAAAAAAATGTCATGGCTCCGAATATCAGATAGTAAATTTTACACAGTGAAAAATTTAATACACACAAAAAGAATCCGACATAAATTAACCCCTAACTTGACAAAGCTTCATTTCTCACACTAGTTTATTAAACCTTGTCGGACCGTAAAGAAAACAACTATTGCAATGTCCATATTTTTATGTGTTGTAGAATATTATAGTATTGTGAAATTTTAATTTTCCTACCTATTGTTCTATTAAAATTATAGCTTACTAGTGGCTTGTGCAGCAAATACTGCAAACTAAGTTCATTAGACGTTCAAATACAAATTTTTCAGACTTATTTTCAATGAAAAATACCAGACATTTTGAAAGTTATTTGCTTCCATAACAATGAAACATACTTCCTCTGAATGGTTTTTTATGCCAAATACTTTTTCTTGAACCTATCCACCTTCAGTTCAGAACGATCAGTGAGTTTTTCATGTGGGAGTAAAGCAATAGCTATTTCAGGTCATTGTGAATTGTAGGTGAAAGTTAAAAAAAGTCAGGTTTGCTATGCTTTCGAACAATAGACATAGCATCTTGGTATAGCTGCTGCATGTAGAGAGTAAAATCATTTCATCCTGCTAAGAGATCTTGCTGAAATTATCGGGAGACTACAATATTTTGTAGGCCTCTTATTTTATTAGTAAGAAATGTCTTTTGGTCTTTCCTTAGGAAGTGAAATTTTTGCGCTCTCTCGAGCCAATATTGAAGAGAATGACGCATATAAGCATCTACACCACACCACCATTAGGTATATAACCACACTTGATTAATAAGTATAAACATATTTGATTTTTAATAACAATATTATCTTACGCAAGTTCTGTAGTTATATATATATATATATATATATATATATATATATATATATATGATAGCCACCACTTAGTAAATTATGGAAATAGAGATCTAATTTAAGATATTCTCTACTCTACTTATATAACCCCAAAACGTTTCACTTTCATGTCAATGTAGCATTAATATGTATATTTAATGAAAAACAGTCACATCATGGCATTAACTATAATAATATTTCATTTCTAATGGTAATAATGTCATCAAATCACTTCAAGTTTTGTAGATTTTAATATCCAATACACAGCTGTACTCAGAAAATTACACACCGCAGAATCAGACCTGTAAATTATTTTTAGTATGTCTTGAACATTTTAATAACCAATTGAATTTGAACTCTAAATATGTCAGCAATCCTTCAGGTCGTGGCCTTCGTGTAATAGTCTATTGTTTATTGTAGTGTGCGTTTCTTTTTATTCTGGAATGCAATTAGTTCTCAGAACTGACGGAAGATGAATTTTGGAAAATAGAAAAATTATGTAGAAAAACTAACGCTTCACTGAAAGTTACTATTTTTCTGAAAATCCTTGGCTGCCAAGCTTAAAAATTACGGGTCATTCTTTAAAATCCGTTCAGCCGTTTTCCCGTAATTTCCGTTACCAGTTCAAATTATATCCTATTAACCTGTTATATCCTATAGGATACATTGTCAATTTAAGGGTTAATGGATATACATACAGGAGAAGATTATTTTTTCGTTATTCCATATTAATAAAAACAAATCTCCCTACATTAGACAATTCTGTTGTTTAATTGGAAATAAATTCTAGATAAAAAATGGTGTGAACCTACATACGAAAGGGTTTTCAGTTGTGTTAAAACTTGATAATGATCATGCTTCATGATAAATTTGCGTTCATTAACCATAAGTTAGAACCAACAAGCACAAAGCCTTGCCACAAAAGCTGGCACATTACATTCTGCGTATATTAACTAAGTGCGTGTGCGTGTATATGTGTGTATGTGTGGCAGTAAACTTGATTGATGTTGACATACAAAAAAGATAAGCCCCTTCTCTTGATCAGACTGGCACATCCCTACTTCGTTCCTCTCGCACAGTCACGTATTAGGGCTTGATGGTAGAACATAAACTTGTGGGCGAAATGTACACACCAATGGCCTAGAACACTGAGTACCTTCGTTCTACACTCCCTTGTTGCAGTGGTAATTAATTTCAGCATTACACCCACACCACTTACTTATAAGCTGCTTTCCTTTCTGCTGTTTGTCGTTTTATGTCTCCTGTGGTGGTGTGCGTTTCGTACTTGGGGACACAATTTCAGGTAGTGTTTCGGATGTCAGTGATTCAAACTGAAGTAGGCCTAAGGCTTCATGATGGATTTCCAGTTTCATTTCTATTATGGGTGGTGGAGGAGTAAGAAATGAAGACTCTGTAATGTAGCTATGTCCTTTCTTCTACAGTACTTGACATTTTTAGAACTTAGTCTATACAGGGTGTATCTATACAGGATGATTCAAAACCTGTCCGACGAACTTTGAGGGGTGATAAATCTAACAACAGGGAACCCTTTTTGTTAAACAACCTATGTCTTTTGACACGTCGATCCGAAGTTACCGTTGAAAATGTTTTTGCGCGGGCGTACCTACGTCAATGTATGCGAATGTGTGCACCCCTGGTTGTTTGTTGAGATGTTTGCAAGAGAAGAAAAGGGTTATTGTTGTTTGTTTAATGTTCAATACCTTTTCCTTTCAGTTCAGTGTAATCATCAATTGAGAATGGATGTCTGCGCGGTCTTTCACCAAAGCGCCGAGGACGAAGATACCCATCATCTCTAAGGCGCTGATAAAGTCGAGCACACATTTAGTATTTATTTAGTATTTGTTTATTTAACCTGGTAGAGATAAGGCCGTCAGGCCTTCTCTGCCCCTCTACCAGGAGATTCCAACTATAATATGAAGAATAAATTTACAATTAGTATTATATTTACAGTTACAATTACAAATAAAGTTACAATATTAAATTTACAATTACAATTACAATAAAAATCAAAGTACGAAAACATTACCTCACTAATTAAAGCTAGATCATTTATCATAGAAAAACAAAGAATATTTTATATTTACTGAATTACAAATTAAACCTAGAATAACAAAATTGTAAAGTGATGAAATGATCGTATATTGAAATATTTTGTGATAGATTAAGGAAACTATTTACAAGAAGTCAATTACTGACCAAGTGCCTACTTAGTTTGTGTTTGAATTCAATTTTATTTCGACAGTCCCTAATGTTAGCTGGTAGCGAATTCCAGAGTCTTGGCAGGGCTATTGTGAAAGAGGATGAGTATGAGGATGTGCGATGGGATGGTATTGTTAGTATTGTTTCATAACGAGAGCGTGTGTTCAGATTATGGTGGGAAGAAGGGTAAGTGAAACGAGACGACAGGTACGAATGAATAGAAGAGTTCAAGATTTCGAAGAGAAAGAGAAGTGAATGTAAATTTCTTTTCTTATCTAGTTTAAGCCAACCTATTGTTTCCAGGGATGGGGTGATATGATCATGCGAGTATTTACGAACATTGCTTACAAAACGTACACACAAATTATGAGCACGTTGAAGTTTCGTTTTGTTGTCGCTGGAGAGGTCAGTCAGTAATATGTCAGCATAGTCAAAATAGGGAAATAGAAGCGTCTGCACAAGGGCACCACATTGTATGGTGAGGGTGATTTCTGTTTTGAAACTGTTGTTGGTACGTGTGGAGAGCTCTTCTTCCGTTTCCGCGAGCCTCCCCATAACACATTACCATGTCGGCTAACTCGGGAAAAGTGTAGACATTCATTCTCAATTGATGATTTGACTGAACTGAAAGGAAAAGTATTGAACATTAAAGGTAACCAAACAAGAACAACCCTTCTTCGTAAAGGACGGTAAATCCTCATGAATAACCCTGTATATCAGAAAATACGTACTGATATAAATGTATGACAAATAACACCACATTTTTATGTATTAATAGTATATTTTTAAATAAATGTTCATGCAAGTGAACTTTTAATATGAGAAGATATACATATAAGCAAGTTTGTTATTTTAAACAAATTCTAATTTAATACATAAATATGTTTAAATTAAATATTCCCAACGAATATTTCCTTCTGTTTAAAGTCTATGTGTATAACAAAGTTAAAAAAATCTTTACTGGCTAGGGTATTTAAAAAATGAATTGGAAAAATCGAAATTCTGGTGCAATGCTTCAGTAAATCTCTCTGCTTTATATTCTGGTATAGAGAGTCCCTCTATTGTTTAGATGCAACAACAATGAGACCAGTGTTTATAATTTCATTATCTGTACTGTAAGCGGTAACAATGCAATTTAATTTACTTGTGCAAGTATGGATACAATAGGCGGGGTAAAGTGGGGTGGATGCAACTCTTGTCCAAGATATACAAGTACTAGCAGTCGTCTACAATACTCGCAATTTAACTGTTGCTTTTATGGACTTATGAAAGGAATATGTGCATTGAATAAACTAAAAAAGTCTATTTGTTTGAACGTCAATATTGAAAAGTTCATAATGCACAAGTATGGGGCGGTTGTATCCGAGTATAATGCGAAATCACCACTGAAAATACAGCGAGTTAGAATAACTTCTCAGTTTCAATGCAACGCAGTATTTTGTAGGTATAGAAATATTTTTAATATTAAAAAACGTAACCATGTTCACACAATGAATGCAGATTCTAACTAATATTATGCAATGATAGCCTACATGTATTCTTTCCCGAGATTTGAAGTACCACATCGAGATTTATAACATTTTAGCGTAATTCTGCCTTTGTTACTCTTTTAAGACCTGAAAAGAAAGAAAAATAAACATCGCGATGACGCCAATATACATGATCATGAAATTATAAATACTGAACAAATTAATATTCCATATTGTAGATTACACAAGAGCAATACAAACTTTTTAATTATGGGGATGAAATTATATAATAAGCTCCCAAGTCAGTATTATAAATTACCAATCAATAGCTTCAAAACTAGATTTTACAATTGGTTATTAAATAATCCCTTTTATTCTGTTGCTGAGTTTTTCAACACAAATTTGTATGACATTGTATTTTAATAAATAAGTTTTAATTGCAATTTAGTTAGTTTTCTACAATTTAAAAGTTTAAAATTATTTCATGTTTTCTTTGTATTACCTAAATTTTACTGTTTCTGTTATTAGTGTTTTTGTAAATGTATTTATATGTCTTTTTTTCAATGTATTCTGACGAAGCCTAAAACTCTATGTCTAATGGCCAAATAAATTGAATTGAATTGAATTGAATTGAAAGAATCTGGATTTCGACGTTCTTACACAAATGCAAGTATTCTGCCAAGTACTCAGAAAGTGGTTTTTGCCATAAGTATCATCTATCTGTCTTTGTACCTTTTTTAACAATAATTTCTCCTGAACTACTGGACAGATGTTATCCATTTAACGCACAAGACTTAGAAATGAAATGAAGAAACGACAAATGACTACGTATTATTTACTAAGTACAAAGGTTTTTTACGTGTTCTCATGTGCGTTGGGTATTAAGATCCTCATACCTTACTCCTCCCAATTTTTGTCTGTGGAGGTACTCGTATATGAAAGATGAAGTGTAAAAACCAAATTAAATACAACGGACGAATTGGTCGCTCGCATTATGAACAACAAAACAATCTCAGAAGAACAATACTTACTGTTGTCAACAAAGCTAAAAAATACACTGAAATCTTGAAATGTATGATACTACGTAAGTAACGTAACGTTTGCAATGCGTAAAATTAAAACAATTGTATCTCCACACACATTGAAAATTGGAAATATATTTATTTATACTAAACTTTTTACTCAGAATTTTTAAAATCTTTACTGTTCCTACTGAATGACACTGCATGAACATTTACCAATGACAGGTTAGCACTAAAATAAACTTCAAAATATTATCATCACATGAAAAATATTAAATAGTATTATTTGTATAATGGCTTCAGAAATTGATATCTTTTATTTTATGAGCATTTTGGCAAAGGGATCCCAATATTTACCGTAAAAGTTCTCTGCTTTGATAAATCTCCACAAGGAGAAAATATATTGTGAAGTTTTGGTGTAGAAAAGCTTATCACTTCTTAAATATTTTATAGAGACATGTAAGCCAACAATGACAAGAAATGATTTGCAGATTACATTTACCTTTACACTATTATAAGATAAGGATAATTTGCATACATTTTCGACGAAGATATGAAATGTAACGGTTTAGTAAATTACAACCGTTACACATAATTAAATATAGGCTATAAATTTAGAGCGTACGTGATGATTCAAGTGGATATGACGGAATATTTATATACCATTTACAATTATAGTACTTTCACCAATAATATTGAGCACATTTTGTGTACCGCACCGTAGATGCGTGGTCTAAGGCATCATAACTGAATAACGTTAAGGAATGAGTGCTCATGGGGAAAGAAATTTTCTTATGGAATTTCAGCCCGTGTACGGGACCCATGCACACCAAGCATCATAATCAATTTGGGGAGTTGCAATTAGTAGCGAAATCCGCTTTTGTAAGAGTACAAACACGTCAGGTTCATGAAGAGAGTATTAAAATATGTACCCTATTTCTGAACATTTTTCCAGAAGATGCCTTATTTCTTAAATGCTAATGCTAATAATAATAATAATAATAATAATAATAATAATAATAATAATAATAATAATAATAATAATAATAATAATAATAATAATAATAACAACAATAACAATAACAATAATAACAATAATAAAAAATAATAATAATAATAACAGTTCTAATTACGGTCCAAGATTATATAATGATTTTATAAAGAGGAATCCTAAATTGAAATTATTAAACAATACATTATTTAAAAAACAAGTGCTTGAACTGTTTCTGAAATGATAATCATGTAAATTCTTATTCTTTATTTTTTTCTGTCACTTTAACAATGTTGTATTCTTAACTCAGTATGCTTATGTATAGGCCAAGGTACCGTTTTGTTTTTTTTTGTTTTTTATTTTCTTATTCTTTTTAAACTTTATGTGTAATTACATTTAACAGTTTTAATCAGATTATTATTATTATTATTATTATTATTACTATTATTATTTTATTTATTATTATTTTATTATTATTATTTTTTCTTCTATTCACTTTTCATTATTGGTCACACCCGACCTCTAGCATCTTGCTTTTTCGGGTGTGGCCCAGTTACCTTGTATTTATACAATAATTTGTAATATGTAGACTATTTGACTGAGAGATTTGTAATCAGTTTCGAATTTTGAAGAATATTCATATACGAGTATTACAGTAATATTGTAAAATCTTTGTTATTGTATGTAATTTCTCATAAAAAGCTTATTCTACCTTATACGAATGTAATTAATGATTAAAAAATCTCAGTTTGTCGTAAAATAATAATAATAATAATAATAATAATAATAATAATAATAATAATAATAATGTTCTTTAATTATAGGAAAGGGCATAGGAATAGGTAGGATATAATAGTACGAAATCCAAAAATGTACAAGAGATAAAAACTTTTACCCCAACAAAAAGTCTAACAACTTTAAAACGTTTTAAATGAATGTGTGCGATTGTTTTGTTTGGGAGTTCAACCCTCCGATAGGGGTGGCGCTGTAGCGTATCCCCTCATTTACAAGCAATCTCATGGGAAATTAGTTCTTAATTTAGGCCGCGTATCCTGAACACATCTGCTCTCTTCCATCGAAAACTGCCTGAACTCGGTAATGATAGCATTTTCTTTAATGTTCTCAGAATAAATTCCATCATCATACAATAAAGAAGTGCGTCAACGTCTACGCCAGTGAATGATCGAACGCAACCCCTACACAACGCGTTCTACATTTTTCCTCTTCACTTCGAATAAATAATACCAAAAAAAGAACGCAAGGTAAGAAGTAATTTAAGGAGGTGATCCATCAACCACTGTTGCTCTCAAAAGTACCAGGCCAGCCTCTCAACACAGGCAATCTCACATCTTCACCACTAACCTTTTTTACTTCCTCCCCCTTCGCTGCTCGCCTACCTCCTACCCCCGTTCCTTAAACCCTGGGGCCCGGCTCTCTCTCCATCGCCACCCAAACACTATTTTTAATCGAGTTTCAGTTGACTTCAAAGTCTATTCACTGTAAGATAGAAGAAGAAAGGCACCTTCCCCACCCTTCAATACTCTTTTCCACCCGGAGGAGGTCTAAGTCAAAGATTCTACAAAGAGCACGTGTCATAAGAAACCATTTTTCATCATCCACCGTCTCCCAGTTTTTATTCATACATTATCCTCTACTCCCAACACCCTCTCGTTTCACGGGAAGAGATTTTTTTATATTTCTTTATCTTCCATTTCCTCCCTATGACACCCTTCTTGCATCTCACCGTTTCTTCAATCCTCACCGGAAAATCTACATTTTGGTAGCGAAAAGAGGTGGTAGGGTGGTTCCATTATATTAAACACGTGTTGTGAAAATGGTTGCCGCCCTACAGAAAGAAGTGCAAGCCCTTGTATGTGCCACGGTTCAACTCTCACCCACAATCGAGTCACTCTTCTCAGTACCTGTCAGTCATGTATATATGTATGCAACATTTCACGACCAAAATAAATGCATAAAATAACTGTATGCTTCCGTCTCCCTCAAGCCTTTCCTTTCTTTTTACCGTGTGACCTCACAGATAAAGACCTGCTTTTCATGCTTGAATTCTTTCCAGAAGAATTGTAGCTTTAACTTTCTCAATTGTTTGTGAAGTATATAGACAATTCAAACTGCTCGAAGTTTTAGATCTAGCTTCAACTTCAGGTGAACAAAAGATGAGAAAATCCTACTTGTTGGATGAATCTAGGTAGAACGAAGGAAGAAGGTACATCCAACCTTCGAAACATTGCGAGTTTTTACGCTTTAGTAACTTTAGACAAAGTCGAAGCTACGTGTCTTCTGAATAATCAATCATTCTTTTCTCCCTCACTTAAAAATATTTCAATTACTTATTTAAAACCCTTTTTATTCAAAGATGCTACTAAAAAATGAGATATTACCCAATAGAGGAAAAATGGTTCAATAAAAATGTCACAAGTTGGATTAAATACCGTCCCACAGACATTGGCGGTCTTACTAATAAAAATGCTTGTACAAGCGTTTAACTGTCTTATACTTATACAATGAGTAGCTCGTTTATAAGTCGTGTGTGAATTCCTTTCTAATAATCACTACATACGTTGTGTATAACAGTATAACTGTTACACAGCTACGTCATAGTTTCGTCATTACTTCATTACGAAAGGTACCTAATAGAATAACCGAGGTTCTCTTTTGCACCCGATAGTGCACGCTAGTGTGCCGCGCTAAGTATCGACAGTACAACTGGGCCTGATCGATTACCACACTATATTTTGGCCAAAGAGTACAGCTACAGCAATATTATTCTAATAATTCTGTGCTCTTTGGTTTCTTTTTCTGTGATTACAAGGCAACCATCATCATAAAATGACAATCGATGCAAATAGCTGTTAGACAGGCGGCAATTTTTTTCTCTATATAACGTTGAAATAAGTGGTTTCGTGTATACAACTACTTCAAAGTAATTCCCATGTATAGTTACAGGCTGTTTATACATCCATCGCTTATGCATGGTTTGTGAGTAACGTTTTCTGTCCCAACTCTGCGTAAGTATCGTATAAAACTATACGCGGTTTATTAGTAAGACCAGCGAATAGAGATTATAAAGAATGGACACTTCGCGTCGGTACCTTTGATGTAGCCGGACTGATTTCAATGACCTTCAAGCCAGCTAGAGCGTGAGATTCTGCTTTCTCCCTAGAGTAGGCGCTGACATCACACCAGCTAGCAGTCGACACAGCGGAAATATAACACATATAATTAATATATCTAGGTACATTATGTACTCAAATAAAATAAATTGGATCCATAAAATAATAAATCCGTCATTAACTGTAATGTCTAGACTCCAGAGTTCCTTTATAATGAGATTTGAGACGTTGACCTCAACAACAATTAAAATATGTAATGATTTGATAACACTGAAAATGGAAAAACAAAACTCTTGTGAGAAGTAAAACCCTATACCTATATTATATTATATACAAATATTAAACGAATTTGATACATAATTTTATGATGTATTATATTATTTTATAATATAATTTATTATATCTGAAATATAAAAAAATTATTATTACAACTAGCTCGTCACTGAGAAATAAGGAAAAACTGTTAACTTGAATTTATTTGAAGCAAAGCGTTACTGGATTATGCAATAAGGTAGGCGATGTTTGGATCCTGTGTCTCAATTATAATCTTAGCCTATGCTCGATTACACTAACCTCTAGCGCTTGAAAGTAGAACTGAAACACAGAGAAACAAAACACAGGAAAATTCGCTCAGTGTCAATTCTTTATAATCCCTATTCGCTGGTAAGACCGTAGTCTACATTTGATAATCATCAATATCGCACACATTTTTTATTAATTCGAAATTGTGGTGGTGAGTTGGGAAGCTACTTATATAACTGGATGTCAATGTGACGTTCTTTGCTATCTTGAGTACAGTCCCGACATCATACTGGTATATTACAACTCTCACTAACCACCAGTATGAAATGAGAGAGATTTTCCGTAAATATAACTTCATTCCCGCGAATATTTAACAATAAAACACTGAAGTATCGGGTGCTTGTTTGTTAGGTTGAACGGAAACATCAGAAGTAGCTGATAACCGGTTCCATATGTAGTTGAGTTTTTGTGTGGTGCTTGTTTGACACTTTTATTTCTCTGTGTGTTATTCACTGTGCAATACTGCATAATATACATTGCTATTGCTGAGAAGCATACACCACTTACTCAGAAGCTATCTAGAGTGCATCACAGGCAGTGAGTCCACATTACACTCGTAACGTGAACACGTTGCAGTCCATCTGATTATGAAGATTATGATTATGGTAGTGGTGATGATAATAGCAGGGGGATGTGGGAGGAGAAATAATTAAAAAGTATGCGATCGAGCGTCCTTGCATTGCAATTTGGGGTTGTGAGCTCGAAGCCTGTTGTTCATTTGTCTCACTCCATTCCGTTGAAGGAACTTAAGAGAATTTTGAAGCAGAAAAACCGAATACGAACGTAACCTAATAGCTACAACATCATAACTTGTGTGTAGTATTAATACTTGTTGGCCAAACGTTAATCGGATGTATTATTTTCTAAATAAAGCATCGTGGCAGGCTACTCACTGTACAACCCTGTTTATACAATCATATGCATATGCTGCTGTGTAGCTCACCTCCCTCCACATGTTCCTACGACACAGACGATCATACAATGGAGTCATTAACTCGCCATAGCAGAGAATGTTCATTATGTGGAGATCTCATTAAGATACTACACACTTTTTATCTGTACCTGCGACAGAGAAATCTACCGCTTTGAAATTAGGAGGTTCCGACTCTGACTGATTGATTGGCTATCCAGAATAGGACGGATTTCATAATATCTTTATATTTTTGCACGGCTTTCAACCATAGTACTAATATCGGCCCTAGAATTTATAATTAACTAGCCGTACCCGTGCGCTCCGCTGCACCCGTTAGAAATAAATATAAAGTAATTACATAATTAAAATAGGACATCTGATCCAGGGAACATTAGTGTTTGATAGAAGGCTAAATCGTTTAATATGTTACTTGATTTAAATAATTAATGCGCTATTTTAATCTTACCTGTCCTCAATTCACTCAGAAGTTACTGTAATAACATTATAGCATTATGTCCATCTAGAGAAACTACATTTTCCAATGGTGAAATAATAATTAATTATACAAATCGGTTAATTTAGCTTCCGATATTACTTCATACAAACACGAAAACATTCTCCGTACGCTATGTTTAATAGCTTTCGTTTGTTATTGTCCAAGGCCTCTTATAGGCGAAGTCATTTGTTTTTATTTCATTCCAGCCACTTAAGATGGCGTTGTTATTGTGATTTTAAAACTCATTTATCTCATTAGATATCAGTCCTATCAAACTTTTTCATAGAATAAAACTTATCGGAAATTATTTTTAAAGAAACATTTGTTATGTAACATTTTTCAAAAAAATTAATAATAAGGGAGATATTTCGACTTATTTAATTCAAGCCCCCTTATAACCCCCTTTTAAAATAAAATATTTTGAATGCCATATAGGCTAAATTCTAAGTTACAACGAACTTAATTTATATTCCAATTTTCATATAAATTGGTTCAGCCATTATCGCGTGAAAAGGTAACAAACATCCAGAGAAACAGACAGACATACAAACAAAAATTTCAAAAAAGCGATTTTCGGTTTCAGGGTGGTTAATTATATATGTTAGGACCAATTATTTTTGGAAAATCGAAAATTACCAGAAAAATTTCGGCTACAGATTTATTATTAGTATACTCGTAGATAAATAAATACCTATATGCATTTACCTCAAACACTTTGCAATTTAAGAATAATATGTAAGAAATTTGTTATATCTAACTAATCATTATTTTTAGGTATTATTTTATTGTAATGTTTGCATGTAAATTTATTATGTATCGAATCCTCCCTTGAGCACGAGAACACACTCTATCATGGAAGTGTTAGAATTTTGTTAATTTACAATTTTTTGCATTGAATTTTTCTGGTAATAAACATTATTATTATTATTATTATTATTATTATTATTATTATTATTATTATTATATGGATTGAACTAAAAAAAGCTCGTTACTGTGGAAAGAACATACGTACCTTATACTTTTACACATTTCACAATAATTCAGACCTTTATTAATGTTATTTATATTTATAGTTTATATTCGTGTGCTATCATTACTTACTTACTGGCTTTTAAGGAATACGGAGGTTCATTGTCTCCCTCATATAAGCCCGCCATTGGTCCCTATCCTGAGCAAAATTAATCCATTCTCTACCATCATATCCCACCTCCCTCAAATCCATTTTAATATTATTTTCCCATCTATGTCTCGGCCTCCCTAAAGGTCTTTTTCCCTCCCGCCTCCCAATTAACATTCTATATGCATTTCTGGATTCGCCCATACGTTCTACATGCCCTGCCCATCTCAAACGTCTGGATTTAATGTTCCTAATTATGTCAGGCGAAGAATACAATGCGTGCAGTTCTGTGTTGTGTAACTTTCTCCATTCTCCTGTTACTTCATCCCTCTTAGCCCCAAATATTTTCCTACGCACCTTATTCTGAAACACTCTTAACCTATGTTCCTCTCTCAAAGTGACAGTCCAAGTTTCACAACCATACAGAACAACCGGTAGCTGTGAATATATTGAATAAGCAGTCGCGGACAGCCGATGAGGGGTGGTCCTCCAGCTTGGGGGTTGGGCGAAGGGGTAACAACCCATCACCGTAAAAAACAGCTTGTTACGAATCCTTCAAATAAGCCTCTGAATGGGACTGATTCTCTGGCACGACCACAGCAAAGGAATAAGGTTTTGAGATTTGGTGCTATCATTTATTTATAATTATATGATAATCGTGTTGGCGACAATATAATGTTAGTGGTAATACAGTAATGACCTTGGCAACATCGTAATGGTGGTGATATGGTAATGGTGGTGATAAAATACAGTGATAATGGCGATATGGTAATGGTCATTACGTCGTAGGCAAACTTTTGTTATTCCCATTCCTAGAACTGTTTTCTTCAAGAACTCTCCATTGTTTGTTATGTGTAATACTTACAACTCTCTATCTTTAAACTGTGATTCTCAATTAGATTTCAGTTTAACAGTTGAAAAATTTCATACGATATTAAAAAGAATTGTATTTCCTTAGATATTTAAATTATGAAGAAGTGTATTATAATGTTTTTACTCTAGTTTTAAAATAATTTTGCATCATTATATTGACATTTGGCACTATATTAACTGCAATATTATATTCTAGCATCTATTACCGTTATGTATTTTCTTTATTTCGTTTGTGTTGTTTGTTTTGTTTCTTTTTCTTATTATGTATTTTGTGTATGTCTGTGTAAGCCACCTGTAATTGGAAGCCTGCTTCTGTTGGTGGTGGATATAAATAAATAAATAAGTAAGAAAGTAGGCCAAAGAAAGAAAGTAAATAAATAAATAAACAAATAAATAAATAAGTAAATAAATAAAATAAATATGGTAATGGTAGTGCTGATGTGACAATAGTGATATGTTGTTGGTGGTTACATTCAGTGGTGCTGTTGGATATATACAATGTTTACTCTACTTCATAATCATTTAGTTAGAATCAATTTGTAATAAGCTACATTAATTTGGAATCCTAGTTGCAAGGACAACGTTTATTCAATTTATTGTGTTGATACGAAATAAATTTTTTAAGTCTCTATATTGTAAAACATTCCAGTTCCCAACTAGATTATTCATATTAATTTTTCATTGGTTATGATAAAAGTTACTTTTATTTTTAGTTGGTTATTTAACGACGCTGTATCAACTACTAGGTTATTTAGCGTCGATGAGATTGGTGATAGCGAGATGGTATTTGGCGAGATGAGGCCCAGAATTCGGCATAGATTACCTGGAATTCATCTTAACGTTGGGAAAAACCTCGGAAAAATCCAACCAGGTAATCAGCCCAAGCTGGGATCGAACCCGCGCCCGAACACAACTTCAGACCGGGAGACAAGCGCCTTAACCGACTGAACCATGCCGGTGGCCTACACGATCACATACATAAAAATGTTGTTAACAAGTGATACAGATTCCGCTGAAATACTCAAACTGATCCTATGTTACATCCCTCAGTTAGATATAGAATTTTTTTTTCAGTGTTTCAAGTTCCAGAAACGTATTTCATATTAGGAATTCACTGTTAATTAAAATGCTAAGTAACCTCAATTCATTACGAGTGAGGAAATTGATCTATTTTCTGGCACAGATCATTTATCCAGAAATCAAATTTATAAAGAAATTATTTATGTCATTCCTGTCATAGCAAATTCGGCTTCATTTTTTCGTGGACAATTCTAATTTTTTCCTGCTATAAATTAAAGTCTAGTGCAATATTTATTGCCTATTTATTAAATTTCTGATTTTTGTCAGTTCTGATTGATTATAAGTCACATCTCTCTTTTATGTTTTCATTTTCTATTTCTATTGCTAATGAGTTGCTTATTTTTACTTTATACAGTAGAGCATCGATTATCCGAATACCGATCAACTGAAACATCGGTTAACCGAAAGCGTTCCAGTCGGCAAATTCAAATTTGCGCGCGCGTCATGTAGAAGTTTCGCTAGCGCTGTTTGCGAGATTTAGCGTTAAAAAGACGAATCTCAGCTCTGAATCAAATATATATATATATATATATATATATATATATATATATATGGACTTCTTTTCCTAAACTTTGGGCCTATTTTAATGGCCAATTTGAACTTGTCAAACTAGGCTAGTCAGTTCTCTGTGTTATTTGTAACACGTGTGATACAAAATATATAGGCCTACTGTATGTACAGTTTTGTGTTCTGTAAATTTGGATATTAAAAAAAATAAAGTAACTGTTCAACATATTAAGAGAAAATCAAATCAGTAAACTAGTCTGAAAAAACTCAAACTATTAGGGTGCTATGCATAGACGTTTCGCTAGCCCGCGCTACGAGCGTGCTAAACTAGCCCCGGCTATCGATTGATTACTTGTACAGGATTCATATCATATCATATCGCTAACACTGGTTTATGAATACGAAAAACGTTAGTTCGCTGATCATCCACCGGAAGCCCGCGCTAAGAATGTCTATGAATATGGCCCTTAGAGTCTTAAATTAGAAGCGAATGTAATTTACTATGCCTGTTGAATAAGGTACGAGTATTTGTGCATTTTAGTTTTGAAAGACGATACTGTTCGATATTTTTAATAGCAATAAATGACCTTCCGGAAGTCATTAAAGCAATAACAATTATTTATGCAAATGACACTACTTTCCTATGTTCTTCCTCTGCTCTAAATCAATTACATGCTCTCAACAATGATACTCTATCACAGATGGCTTTATGGTTTGAATCTAATGGTTTCTTGCTTAATCAAGAAAAAACTATCAACTTAACTTTCAGCCTAAACTATCTAATAACTAAGGACAACAGACTCAACTACAGAAAATTTCTAGGACTTTTTATAGACGCCAGTTTAACATGGGATAAGCACATCGAATACATATGCACTAAGCTATCAAGAGTTTTATATTTGTTAAAGAAATTAACGATTTGCGTTTCTCAAAATTATTTAAGATGTGCCCACTTTTCCTTCTTTCAGTCGATAATTCGAAATGCCCTAATTTTCTGGGGAAATGGAACCAAAATGAAAGCGTCTTGATTTTACGAAAGAAAGCCATTAGAATTTGATGTAAATCAAACTATCTGGAACATTGTCGGCCACTTTTCAGACAATCACGGATTTTAACAATCATAAATTTGTATATATATATATATATATATATATATATATATATATATATATATATATATATATATATATGATCTAGTACTTTACACTCGACAAAATATCGACAATTACTCATTAGTGGCCAATATAGATGATCATGAAATTAGAAATGGTGAACAAATTAATATTCCATATTGTAGATTACACAAGAGCAACACAAACGTTTTAATTATGGGGATGAAATTATATAATAAGCTCCCAAGTCAATATTACAAATTACTAATCAATAGCTTCAAAACTATATTTTACAATTGGTTATTAAATAATCCTTTTTATTCTGTTGCTGAGGTTTTCAACACAAATTTGTTTGCAATTTACTTAGTTTTCTTCAATTTAAAAGTTTCAAATTATTTCATGTTTTCATTGTATTAGGCTACTTAAATTTTACTGTTTCTTTTATTAGTGATTTTAAAAACGTATTTAGAGGAGAGTCGGGTAGTATCGGACAGTGCGTTTCTTTCATCTACCACCATATGGTAGTACCTGAATGACATGGTTACGTTTCTCTATGGGACATCACAGAAACGTAACCATGTCAGTCAGGTACTATCATCGTGTGGTAGATGAAAGAAACGCACTGTCCGATACTACCCGACTCTCCCCTATATGTTTTTTTCAATGTATTCTGACGAAGCCTAAAACTGTTGTCTAATGGCCAAATAAATTGAATTGAATTGATAGGTACTAATATCAGCAGGAAGAAGATCCCAGATTCGGCGGGTGTAGATTGTGAACGATTAAGCATGTTCTGTGCTTTGGTAGGCCTATAAGAATAATAGTTTGTTATTGACACCGGGTGCCAAAGCTGTGAAGAGATGAAGATTCTGAAACCGACGTGGCAGGTAAGGCTGCGTTCCTCAAGTCGGAGTGACGACAGCTGTTCGAAGTGTCGCGAAATATCCGCAGAAGAAAGCAGGGAGAAACGAAAAGAAGCACAAATTAACTACTAATACTCAAGAGTATGTAAACGCATTAAAAAGGATTGAGTGAATCTTCTCTGAACGTCGGAGTTTCTGCGGAAGTCATTCGCCGAAACAACTATCAAGTTAGGCTGGTTCACAATAAACCGGGAACGAGAACCAGAATGAAAACGAGAAGCAGAGGACGTGAATATGAAAATTTTTGATTCACAATAAACCGAGAACGTAGACGACTATGCATGTCGATATGTATGTCAATAACGATATGTGAAGTCGATATTACGCATTCTGATGTTATTTGTGTATAATTGACCAATGACATTCTCTCATGAGTACAAGGCAGCCAACATAAACACAGGTTAACCAACTTCGAAATTTCAACTGAAATATTTCATAGGTACGGTACTACAAATATGCCCATGCATCTTTATTATCACAACCTATTTTAAGTCTACCATAACGTAAAATAATTAGAGAAGAAACATTTGTAATAGAACAAAAATGAACACAACAGTAGTTATTGAATTGAAGCATGAATATGTAGTGTGTAATATAACTAATACAGTAATAAAATATGATTCGCTTCCGATCGGTGTTCAAAGATGCAGCTATTGAAAAACACGTATTCTCCTTGATTTTCTCATCTTTATCGTAAACGTGAGGATTTTCCTCAATACTCAATATTAGAATCTCATCAAATAAAACTTGCTCCATGATGCACAGCACAGAACAAAATAATGCATAGGTTATGTCACGGTCTTCTTGCTACAAAATATACGACGACAAAATAGCATTTAGATGGCAAAAGAATGAATCTGTGATCGGAAACGTGAACGCCAAAGTTGAAACTTGGCCAACTCTCCATTCCCGATCCCGGGCTCCGGCAAGCTTTTCGTTAATTGTGAATGCTCACATTTAAATGTACACATTTTAACAATTTTACCGTTTTCGTTTTCGTTCCGATTCTCGTTTCCGGTTCATTGTGAACCAGCCTTTAACGTGTCGCCGTATATCTGGACACGACTCGCCACGGCGTATCGATCTACAAGGCACGTGGAGGTGAGCGAGTGTCCGACCGAATCAACGTCTCGTCTCCCCACAACGCACATGCTTCCTGTGCAACATCCTGTAGCTGTCTCGGTTTGTCATGGATGTCTCGGGCCCAGTGGAGGGTGTTATTAGAATATCAGTGATAGAAGGGTTTCGGGAGGGGAAGTGGACTGCGGAACGAGCAACAGGAAGACATGGGGGTCGAGGTAATGTGAGTAATTACTCTTAGCAACATCACAGCTGAAAGAAGAGCGGGGGGATTCGGGAGGAAGCCTGAGTGAGTGAGAATTTGCAGTGTTTCCTACACTACTCCGTGCAAATGTGGTACAAGACACTACAATTCCTCAATGCAATACTAATTCCTAGCTGCAGTCCGCTTCTCGGCGACGCCGAGTTTGGTGGGAGTACGGGAACACTTGTTCTATTGGCCCTCTCTACATACCTTGCACTTGCTCCTCTTACAAACTTCATCCTGGGAAAGTAGCTACAGTAGAACTCCAATTTAGAGGAATACCACAGATTACTATATACAGTCACGAAGCTTGGGATGATTTTTTGCAAATCTCACGATAGTTGCTAGCCGCTTGGAGAACTGTGAGTACTAGGAACAATAGACTATGCCACAGCCATCGTGATCTAATACAGGCAGACCATGTACAGTAACTCGCTTAACCCGATCACGAAAATAGGTGAAAATTATAGGTTAGGTTTACTATATTTAACTTGTATTCCTAAATTCGCAATCATACATTATAATTAAGCATAATGCCATGTATGATACCCCGGACATTCAATTTGTCTGTATTTTAATACTACAATTGAGTACTGAATTATTGTATTTATCTACTACTTAAGAGACGTAGTAACACAATTGTACGTACACTAATTTCATAGGAGTGGTATGGTAAATGTTTAGTCTAAAATTAAGGAAGGTATATGTGCTAAATTGAAATCACAATATAAATTCCTTTTATTAAACCTCAAAATAGCTTCCATTCCAAACTTGAAATATTAACGCGAACAGATTCTGTTAACATGTAAAATTCTCTTCACATTAAAATAACACAGCTTTGTAATTATTTCTGCAACATATTATGCAATAAGAAGTAAACGGAACTTATGGACACATTACACTATATAAAGCTTAGCAATGATAAGCAATAAAGTTATAATGTAATATTTCACTGAGCTCCATACACTGAAATAGAAAACCCGAACAAACGTTACGTCTAGATCGAAAAAGCATTGACTGTGCCGTATTTCGCATTTTTGTGAAAAGCTATGTAAACTGTGAAATGTTCGTTATCGGTTGTAATAAAATATGTAAATGGCTCAAATACAATAATTTGAATAATAACAGCCTATGGGACAAGGAGACGTTTGTAGTACTATAAATTGTAAGAAAAATAGGTTAGAGTTGTCCTTCTTCCGAAAGGTCCAGGAAGGTGAGTTTATAGAATATAATATATATTTTATGAAAATAATATATAAACCCTAAGTATTTCATATTTCAATAGTGGAAGAAAGGTGTTAATTTTTTCAAAAGAACACGATATCGAAAATACAATACATTTTATGGTCTGCTAGGGAAAGAGTCTGTGATGAGGCGATAGTAGCGACCCCGGTGGTGAGCAACTATCTATGGATGCATATTTCAACTATCTACGTTTGCATATTTAGTAAGTATGAAGCTTCGTGACTGTCTATACTAGACTGTGGGAATACCTTGCAAACACTAAGTTCGCCCGAGACGATGCACTCGACGTAGCAAGACGCCTGCATTCGTTCAGATGTTATTGTAGCTACGGTAAAGAGGGACTTAAAAAACTATTTAAACGAACCTGTTCCTTATTAATATGAACCTGTTTATTATTATTATTATTATTATTATTATTATTATTATTATTATTATTATTATTATTATTATTATTATTATTATTATTATTAGCATGTAGTTAAATATAAAGTACCAAAGTAGTCTATTCATTTTTAAGTGTCATACGAAAAATTAAATTCCTTCTATAAATAAAATATATAATATCTTTAAATAGAACAAAACATAAATATAGTTTCATAATTTCAACAAAAAATTGAATAAATAACAAATATATTTCCATGAATTCACTTATACTTATACTTAATTGCATAATAATCTCTGAACATTAATCAGATACCTTACAGTCAACTATTGGGTGTTAATTTATTCCAGCTTATCTTTATAGTTTCCCTGGATACATCATTCCAAGCAGTTGCAATGTTATCAATTGCATATTTTATAGACTATATAGAGTATTTCTTTAAGAACTCACGGACATTTCTTATCATGCACTGAATAAATAGTTTTCGATATCGACGCTTCACAAATAAAGAAACAGGTGATGTATCAGCACTTCGTTGTTCGGCTTGTATTGAGATCTGGCGAATGCCATGACGTGCTTTAAAATTCCTTAACCACCCATTGTTAGCTTTAAATGTTGTATCAACACCAAGTTTGTTGTTAACTTCACGTTGCTTTCACACGCAGTATTTCACCTGACATAAGAATTCCCTCACTTCTCTTTAGCTTGAACCATTCAAAAATTTCATTCTCTAATTGCTTGTTATCAGGAAGTTTCATAGATTTTCTTTTCTTTACATTACCCCCTTTCTTTTTCAGTTCTTCTGCAAAAGCTTTTATCTTTTCTCTGTCACTGTTTATCCTGTAAACAACAGATAAGCTTAGATTACATCGCTCAGCAATTTTGCTTATTTGTTCACTATTTTCTATTGAAGCAATAACCTGCAGTTTTTCTTCTTGGCTAAATCTTGTTCTTTGTCGTGTATCGAGTACTCGTTGCTTACACGACAGCAGCGTCGCATGAACTGAATCAACTCTGCTTGCAAGTTAAATGCTCCTTCCTCTAAATTGGAGTCCTATTGGAACGATTGGGCGCTTCAAACAGTAGATAATACAAGATACTAAACCAAAACGACTATTTCGTTTATATGACATCATTCCATTTTCGACCAATGAAGTGTAATGGAATTTTGAATTCCAACCAACCACAGTCACACTTTGCGATAATTTCTGCAGCTAGATTTATCGCTATCAATTTATCGCATGGTCGTTCTTTTGTTTAGTCGTTGTCGCCAACTGTTTCCCCGTAAATTGATGATCATGAATACATTAAGATGCAACTACACGGTTAAACTTTTCTTTCAACTTTAAAGCAATGAATGCAAGATTGAAATTTAATATTAATATATTTACGCAGTGAAGACCACGTTCAAAACGGCGCGCCATGTAGACACAAAGTATTTATGCATCTTAATTGAATGTACCTTTTAAACTTGATTCTGTTCTTCTCAGATTGCAAGCATACGCGATTGGAATATTGAACTGTGTAGATGCAGCTTTAGTTCCGTTACACACTACAGCGAGAATGCGTTTGTCGAGCTATAAAAAATGCTTTCGTGTAGCACTCATTGTAAGTAACGGTCGAAACCAGGCACAGCTGACATTGGTCCTGCTTCCACAGGTAGGCCTAACGTAACCTATAATTGTAGCCTATAACATTTGTATTGAAATTAAACAATTAATAGACGTTCAAATTAATGTAACATCATCGCATATCAAACTCAAAGACCTTGCATAGTAATAATGTCTTTGATCAAACTGCCTTTCGTATGGCGTAATAAAATTCATGTTTTAATTAGGCTTATCTATACAGAGATGGCTTCACTGTGTAGCAACATGTCTCACTGTGAATACATAAGCATTGGTATATAGCTGTCCCCACTGTTACTGTTAAATTAAATTATGATATCAGCAGATAATGAAAATGTATTTGTTATAATAATGAGAGAAAAGTGCAGTACATGTAATTAACAATGTTAAACCTGTATTTCGCTTTTCGCAATTGGAATTACTGAATCATAACATTGAATTTCTTTATTGCAATAATCGATATTCATCTACGAGTATTTCAACTTCACAATGTCTGAATAGGTTAAGTATTCGTTAATATACAATTATTAACATTTTGTGATCGAATTTTAGGGATATATTATTTAAATTTTTTATTTTATTCACGAAATAGTCCTAATAAATGTAACTCGAGGTCTGAGATTTCCCAGATAAATCCACGAGCGAAGCGACGTGGATTTATATGCAAATCTCAGACCTCTCGTGACATTACTACAGATAATTTCTCAAGGATTTTTTTTTTTTTCCAGAAAAATCAAGGTAAACCATAAGATAAATGAAATTTGTGCTAAATTCTACCAAAATTCAATTTTTTATTTTGTCTTTAAAATACAACACTTTAGTGTTTTTTTATTTAGTAGGTTATTTTACGACGCTTTATCAACATCTTTGGTTATTTAGCGTCTGAATGAGATGAAGGTGATAATGCCGGTGAAATGAGTCCGGGGTCCAGCACCGAAAGTTACCCAGCATTTGCTCATCGGTATGGCATAGTTGCGCCCCGCGGTCAATTGGGAGGCCTAGGCATGGCATAGTTGCGCCCCGATGGGCAGAGTACACACGAAAGTGATTGTCATAAAATAAATAAATTACTTTAAAATATTATAGTGGTAGCTGCATTGAAATCAGGTAGGCCTAGCATATGATCAATTTTTGTATTTACAATAACCCTTTTTTATCGATAACACACAATAAATGAACTGCATTTTTTGTTTGTACACCGATATCTTAACCCTACGGTACAGGGTTTCGAAAATTGAAACTTAGAACCACTGTGAATTATTAACTCTTTACCCTTTTCACTAAACTTAAAATTCATTTTAAATTAACGTCACTATACGCCACACAAGGTGTGAAGATCACTAATAAAATGTCAACACAGCTAAGGCCCCATATTCCAACGGCTCACTCATTTGAATATGTCAGTTAATAAAGTACTGCCAACTTCATGGTGTTCATTTTAACGGTATCGATAATGAATATTAAATCGATAAGAAATCAATAAGTTTGGTTGATTACGAGGCTCTAGTTCCCGTAATGTCTTTTTCTCTACCTATTTCATCGGGGCGCAACTATGCCATGCTTCTTTCTCTACCTGATGGGAACGGGGCGCAACTATGCCCACAAAACAGGGACCCTTTTTTCTCCGCTGCATTTTACCCGACCGTGGGTCGCAACTATGCCCTGCCCTTGCTCATGTGGGTTGAGGGAAAACCCCGGAAATAACCTCAACCAGGTAACTTGCCCGGACCGGGAATCGAACCCGGGCCACCTGGTTTCGCTTCCAGACGCGCTAACCGTTACTCCACAGGTGTGGACTCTTAAAAAAAAAGAAGAAGTTTGAAGGACAACCCAACAACATATTTCACAGTCTAGTACATACAGTCACGAAGCTCACTACGTAAGGAATATGCATCCAATGACAGTTGAAGTTTAGTTGTTTGCTAGTAATTAGGATCGTTACTATCGCCTCATGATAGACAAAGCGAAATAGTATCGGCACAGTCTATTGTTCCTAGTATTCTCAGTTGCTAACCGCTTGGAGCGCTGTATCGCAAGAAATACAAAAAAAATCACCTCAACCTTCGTAACTAAGGATGCTTTTCATAGACATTTCGCTAGCCCGCGCTACGAGCGTGCTAAAGTAGTCCCGACTATCGACTGGTTACTTGTACAGGATTCATATCATATCATATCGCTAACACTGGTTTATGAATACGAAAAACGTTAGTTCGCTGATCATCCACCGGAAGCCCACGCTAAGAATGTCTATGAATATGGCCCTATATGATATAAGAATGTGACATTTCGCAGAATAGTTTTGAATAAGATAGATCATTTTTTTTACTTATTTTAATCTTGCGCCTTTCATTATGTAAAATATTTAAGATTGAAGCAAGTTAAGAAAGATATACAATGCAATATAACACTGTAGAGTAGCACAGAAACTCGACTAGCCACGTGACGGCATACAGCGAGCCATGACACACTTTGAACTGAACACCCAGTATATGCGGCCTTCATTCTATGTGGAGGGCAGTTGGAACTTCATTAGTAGAAGGGGTGGGAGTGAAATACATTAAAAAACTCAGGTATAATAAAAATTGAAGTAAAAATAAAATGATGTCCCTGTATAATTAAGTTGTGGCTAAACTATGATTTTAAGCTGATGCATATCGAGAGGTTTCTTTCTTGTAAGTGCAAGAAAGCACTATGCAGCCATTTCAATGACTTGAAGAGTACTTCGTTATTATAGTCAAGTGAATTTTAGTGCTCTAGCGTCAATATTAACAATTTTGTGCCCCTTAATGTCACCTATTCGGAATTTAAGTGCCACTCTGTTATCCTCCATCACAAGTTACAGGAAAAAGAACCCGACATATTCCAAAACGATGGTGCTTCCACAGCAAGTATCATCAATATCACCACTATCATCAACACTCCGTATTACAATAAGTCGAGTGCAATATTTAGAACTATTAAAGCCTGCATAACAGTAGCCATTATGTTACCTGTCACTCAATCAATATAGCATAATCAAAATTACCACTATAATATATATACCATTCGGTATTCCATCGAGCAATTAGATATAATGCAATTTGCAATAATGAGTCCACACTTCGATTGAGGTTAACAGCTAAATTACATTAACATTGTTTACTTTTATTGTGTTTTACTGCAATAACATTTTATGGTATATTACACAATTAGCAACACTGAAGTGATATGATTCAATGAGCACAAACACTCATATTACCGACATACTGCAGATAGGAATTATCACAAATCACAAGAAATAAATAGAAGAAGTTAAGGATTCCCAATCGATGTGTCCCGGCACACACATCCCACTAGATATGTCACGAACGTTGTAGGGTCCTTGGTCCACTACGTTTCGTCCCCTGACACATTTGTCTATTTCATGATTCGTCCATTAAGTTTTGTCCACTGACCATTTACAACTCTACATACACTCCCGACCAGACGAAATTGATGCAACTATTGGCAAAATTAATCATGACTTGAATCAAGTTTCTTCATGGGCGAATAAGTTCAGACTTAGGTTAAATGCTAGTAAGTCACAAGCTATAATAATTGGACATAGGAGACTACTGAACACAATGAACAACAGACATATCCCAATTATTACAGTAAATAATACCACTATTTCGTACAATTCCGTCGTCAGAAACCTCGACATTTTCTTGGACGAAAATTTAAATTGGGAATGCGAAATAAAGGAAATATCCAAGAGTGTGCTGTACCATGCATTCTCTTAACCCATTAGCCAAATCCTAGCAATTCCTGCCCATAGAACATCCCATTTTTCATCCTCTTTTACTGTCTCAGTCCCCCGAGAATGGAATTCTCTACCTCAGAAGATTAGTGGCTGCCAGACAATGACCACTTTCAAGAAAAGGCTAAACGATTTCTTACGGGTACAGTAAAATTGAAGTTATAATTGTGATCGAACCCGCGCCCGATCGCAACTCAGAATCGGCAGACAAGTGCCTTATCTTACTGAACTACCCCTGTGGCTAGTAGTAGTAGTAGTAACAAATAATAACAAATATGGAGATTAATTTTACAGGTAAAAACCCGCATCTACTGTACACTAAAATAATAATACAAAAACATTATATATACATATATATATGAAATTAATACAATTAAATATATTTATTAAGAAATCAATACTTAAAATATAATTATCACTATGAAAATATTATTTGATATCATAAAATGAGATAATAAGAAGCCAATTATGTAAGACTTGCTTGAAAACTTTATAATATACATTATACATTCGGTGACAATTTATTGAACGCAGAAACTATGTATTCAAACCACATTTTGGAATTAGTTAGTCTAACAATGGGATCTGTTTAAGAGGCACTGAAGCCCTCCAGGCCCTTGCTTGCCTGACGAGAATATAACGACTCAAAGATCTACGAGGTACTGCATATCACCACCGGAGGTATGGTATACGGATTTGAAGGCTGGAGAGGAAAGCGTAGTGTGGCGGACGGTTGAGTCGAAAAACACAGTAGGGCACGCAACTCATCCCATCACAGGTGCACAGAGCGTCAATATGGGCTCAAATGCTTATAGATGCTTCTTGTCTCGCTCAGTGTGCCTCTATACGTCATTCGTTACGTCGCAATTTAATACATATCACTAAACAATATGGAATGTACCAGCTACATTTCTTCTGTATAATGCAACACTTCTTTCTCCCTCATTTTTAAACTCAATTGTTTTGAAAAATGTTTCTTGGTTGCTATGTAATAAAAGCGTACATGTAATTTAAGAACTAAAACTCCAAGTTTAATAATATCAAATAATGGTAGGTCTAGTATTATTGATCCAACTGACATGAACGTAAAGGTCAGACATAGAACGTTCACTAACGTACCTTCAAATCTCCACGAATAATAGATAGCCTTTGTGACGCCAGTGAGATCGCGGATGAATGAACTGTCAACTATACTACTCCTTTACATTATTTCTAAAAGATAAATTATTTTTCGACATTGAAAATCTCTATGAGGCGCGGAAACAGAATATGAGCAATTAATAGGAGGCGGAAGATAATGCATTTTAATCTTCTCACAGTAGGGCCTATATCTTGATAAATTGTCTATGTGAGGCATGGGCACTATGTATCCGCACGGGTACTGGATACACCACTCCTTCATTTCTCCCCCCACAAATATTCTACCTGTATACATACAGTATACAGAGTTTGAACTCGGTACCATAGCGTTCTAATCTGGGATGTGTAAAGTGGTGGAATATAGCGAGTAAATAAATTGTAGGTTTCGTTTTAATTTCCAAGAAACATGAAAACACAACTATTTTGTTATGAATAAAGATTAAACTAAATTCCTCAACTGTTCAGTTAAGATTTACATGAAACATTATAACACACGGCTATTCGATCTTGAACAGAAGAAGGATTTTAGCGAGCATAAACTTATAGGTAAGAATTTTAAACGTAATTGTTACATGTCATAAAGCAATGTTCATTTTAATGCAATTTCTTGTGCAATTTAAATAGTGGGAAAGTTTTCAAGAATCTACAAGAATAATTTGTTAATGGAAACGCCAACTTTCAATCACTACTAGTTGAAAATTCTGTTTGATCAATTTATCGCATTTAAAATACATAGGCGAGTCATGGAAAACAATACCCTTTTTCAAATGCGAGGTAAAGCCAGCAAGAATTGTATGCATTTTTAACTAATGACAAGACTTCAAACTTACGCAATTTCACAGCTAATATGCTGGCAATCTTTGAATCCACTTACATTTATTATATCTTAAATGCGCCCGATGAAAAATATTGCGTGGACGCGTCTAGTAGTCTATCATCTCGTAACTGCTTTGTGTTTATGTAGTAATAGTATTCGTTCTAATATAGACTGACTCGTCCTGAGCGAACAGTATAGGAGATCTAGAGCTTATAAGTGATTTATGAGTGCTAAACCATAGTGACTATATATGAATGACTATATTACGAAATTGACTTGATTTTAAATGTTTAAAGCAATGACATGCCGCATTAGTTTTGTACATGCCTAAGTGAAAGAGAATCCAAGTTCATGTGTTTTAAACACTCCCGAAATATTGTGAAACGAGTGAACTGAATCATATTTACCTCCCCTCCCCTATGCCCATGCTTGGTGTACACAAACTATTACTTTTATGTCCATTAGACGTGGTACAGACCGAGAGCATAGTCAAGGCCGGTGACCTACGCGAGAAGCACGTGGAGGGGAAAGCAGTGGAGACACACGTTTGGAGGCAGTGCGACAAGGACAGTGAATGTGTGCGACAGAGAACACATGCTACAGACCGAGTAAAAACATTGACTCTATTGTTTAATTTACTTGTCAATGGACTCATTTCACTACAGGTTGATGTTTTCCGCACCGCCAGTACAACTCTGTCGAGAGGGAGCGCGACTACCATCTGCACGGTATCACCGATAGCATCAACTGGCCTATGCACCCCCTGGTTACGTTCCGCAACCTCATAGACTCGTCCAATACTAGCGCGCATCCTGTTTACACCGGCCGTGACTATGCTCTCGGGCTGTACTGTTTTATGAGAAGTGCGTATTTCCGTATTTATTATAATGAATCACACTTTAATAAGTAATATTAAAACCACATTTCGATATGCAGTAACATTATTGATCTTAATAATTTTAATCATCGATTGAGGGAGGTGAAACGAAAATACAGTAGGCCTATGGAAATCCCTGTTATAATTACAAAATACTCCAATACCACGAGTAAGAAATCATCGAAAAAGTCGGATATATACCATAGTTTTCCACTAATAGATTAGTTCAATCGATCCAATATAACTAGGGTGATTATTAAGAGTTTGAATACCAACACATGAAAGATATACAAGACGTTCTCTTTCTTTTCTCTCTCTCTTTCTGCTTGTGGAACGATTAGCGTTGTATACATAGTAATTCGGGAGGAATGGTAAAAGAAGGTGGTAACACAGTCCAGTATATACAGTCACGAAGCTCAATACGTAGTAAATATGCAACCATAGATAGTTACTAACCACTAGGATCGCTAATATCGCCTCATTACAGACAATGCAAAATAGTACCGACACAGTCTATTGTTCCTAGCACACTCACAACTCAACCCGTGACTGTGGTGGTAATATGAACACTTCTCAGTAATAAAATTTGATAAAAACATGTGTACGATTTTCAATGGGTTTGCTGAAATAGGGATCACCGAATTTTTCAGAAAAAAAAAACAGAAACTGATACCATCGTGGGATAACAGACCTCGCGGAATTTGGCTCAACATCATAGGATGTAATGACCTTTAAAATGATTTTTTTTTCGCAGTTGGTAACTCTATAGCATCTATTAGATGCTTTAGGTTGTGCTAACAGATGGAGTTACTTGTCACCGATGTGACGCTGAAACGTGTGTTCAGGTTACTGCCCAGCGACAGTCCTGATGTATTTTTATGTTTGTGAGCCGAGCCAGGGAATCGAACGCAGGACCTCCTGATCTGGAAGCCAGCATGCTGACCAACAGATCACGGACCTTTACAATGATGATCAGATTAATTTCTTATCACAACACAACACAATCGAATTAAATTTTGCTCCAAACCGACATTGCTTGTGAGACAGTATATGTAATTTGAGTTGTAGTTCAGGGAGAAGAACTACAAATAGCAATGTTAACGCCATAAGGAAATATTTTTTTGAAACGCGTGAAATATAGGTATAGTTTAATAAGGAGAGACCGGCAATTTGGCAGAATGCCTTTTTAAATGTGTTAAATCTATCTTCATTTTGAAAGTAAATCTGTACGAATTATACCTTTGTGATTGAAACGTCACAGTTTTATGTTGCCCTTTTCTGCCTTTTTTTAATATAACTGCCTAATTTACAAAATAAATGCTTTTTTTGCCTTTATTTGATTATTTATCTATTATTTATTAATTTATTATTAAAATTGCTTACGGGTATATTTTAATTTATTTCTATAACCGCTACAATGAAAGTGACTTCACTGAATGTATATTATTGTCTTTCAGTCAGTTCATATTCTCTTTGCAACAATGAGTGCTGCCGTGCAAAAATGTATAACAGTAAGCGTTTTAATTATCGCTTCTGTTTATTTGACAAGGCAACAATGAGTGCGGTTATTTTTAACGGTTATTTTTCTTTCAGTTTTCATTGCGACGTTGTTGTAGCTAGCTAAATATTTCTTATCGCAACGTATCAGTATAACCAAACACAAATATGCACTTTCCAAGGCTATTGGGAAGAAGAAGAAGATTTCTTTGTTTCCAACAGTAATTGCAACATCGAGTCGAAAATCACAATTTGCATTCGACTTATGTAAAGCTTTTCTTGCTGCCGATATCCCTTTGTGGAAAGTGCAAGGTTGTGGGTCTAGTGCGAGGTTTTTGTAATTGTCTTTTATTACGTATTGTAGCTATTTATGATGCCTTTTTGCCTACCTATTTTAATGATTCATAATGCCTAAACTTCCGGTGTCTCTGCTAATAAGTATGCGTCATTTTAATGACAAATTTTTAGCCGCGTACCTGCATGCATCATTGTTAACAATCCTTTATGCAATTCAATAATACGTGACAACTAGTAAGGGTGTCAAATATGGCGGAATCCCATCATGAGAAGGGTTGTGGTGGTCTACTTTAATAGGTCATTTCAGTGCTTGCGTGGAGGGACTAAATTAACTTCATAAACTGTCAGTCATAAAATGTCCCCTCGCTATATGCTCAAATCACATACTACTAGAACTGGAATATAAATGGTAACATCAAGTTCGAAGACCCTTCATTGCCCCACATAAACTGCTCAGATTATATGGCACTGAATGAGATGG
The DNA here is from genome assembly GCF_040183065.1 of Periplaneta americana. NCBI lineage: Eukaryota > Metazoa > Arthropoda > Insecta > Blattodea > Blattidae > Periplaneta > Periplaneta americana. The sequence continues at coordinate 48,557,186 of NC_091127.1, forward strand.
AAAAGTGATTCTGAGAGGTGAGTCAGGAAGGATCTCAGAGAGAAGTGAAAGCGTCCTGGTCATCATCATCATCATCATGATCATCGTACTACCACCATCATGTTTCATGCTGCTGAGTCCAATTAAAATGTATGATGGAAAAATGAAGTAATAACAGTTCCAGTGTTGTTGTCTGGATCAAAACTTTGAATAGGCTACTTACAAAAATGATATGAAAAGTATTTCGTTATCTGAAATGAGATTAAGGTAGACAGGGGTTATACAATAGAGGGCTATGTAAGAAAGGAAGATATTGGATATGAATTAAATATTTACGCTGTTATTGTTGTTTAGTCAACTGTCCGAAAACAGGTTGGAACCTAAAAAGTAACACCAATAAGGCTTCACTCGTGAAGCAACTAAGCCAAGAGAAAATGCGGTAGGTGGCCAGTTTCTTTCTCCCTCCATTGTAAACATCTTAGACTAGTAGGCGAACATATTTCCCCAATCAGACTTAAGATGTATACAAACACAATATTTACGCTATTGTTGATAAAATGGACGTGTCTCTAGTAATAGAGACAATTGTTTAATCCAAAGCCTCCTTAAATTGATGTACTGAAGCATTAAAATTTTCCTTTTTTTTTAATTTATTGAGTATGCCCCAACGAGTTATCTCATATGCTGGGGCTATACAAGAACACATACATATGTTATACAATGTGATTGAAAAAAGTCATGAGACTGTAGTCTGTGAAAACAAACAATAACACAAGAATGTATTAAAGAAAGAAAGCAAAATAAGAACAAATAATAAGATAGGCAGTAAGAGGAAAAAGTTTGAAACCATGAAATAAATAAGTCAACTGAGAATTAAAATAAATAATCTTCCCAAAAACGTATTTTTAAACAATTCTTAAAACACCGGCAATTTGGTAAAATTCTATATTCTAAAGGAAGTTGGTTAAAAGTTGTTGTTAAAAAATGGTTAAGTCCTTTCGTTCCATAAGTTACTGAGCTATGCTGAGAAAAAAAAAATATATTGTCTTTTTGTCTTGTTAAATAAGTATAGGCTACCTTTATTAAACTGAAATATAGTATTACAATGTATTAAATTATTAATAACTTTGTGCATGAAAATAGCAGCACCTAATTTGATAATTGATTCAACTGGTAGAACGAAAGAAATTGATATAGATGTTTAACTGGTGTCAAATAATGAAAACCCAATAAATTTCTTAAAGCTCTATTTTGAATAATTTGTGAAGGTCTCAAAGCAGTTTTCTTATTATGTCCCCCAAATAAACGACATCTACATTAAATGAGAATGGATAAAAGCATAATATACATTCAAGAGACAGGATATAGGGAAATATCTTTTAAGCCTTTTCAAAATACCAGACATTGGAGCAATTTTCTCACAGAGAGCCAAACTATGCGTATCCCTTGTTAAATGTTCACCAACAATCAAACCTAAAAATTTAAATGATGCAACACATACATTGCCATCAAAAGAGTAATTTTTACAAACGAATAGTTTAAAAGTGGCAAAAAAAATATGATTTCGTACGTACTAAGACCTGGAGAATCCAAAAATGGATAAATAAGTACATGGTGCTATTTAAAAAAAAAACAGATTAATTGTTCCACTCTTCATAAATGAAAAGCATAGTACTTAAAAACATGTTCAAAATATTCCTTCTTTGATACCCTACAACTTTTGTATAAATAGTTTCTTCATAAAATTAGAAATAAGAACGTTACAAGCATTGTTCCATACTTTTTACTCACTCTGTATATAAGATTAGTCATTCCCATGGCAACAAAAGAATGAGAACAACCACTAGGATCTCCACTGTCGAAAATGAATTTTTTGGTAGCGACAGCTAGATGGAAGTACTATTGTAAGTTATTACCAAAGCTCGGAACTTGGGGACTTGTGTCTTTGCACGTGACTAAGCGACCAGACTTCAATGTCAACAAACTCCCGCTTCCAGCACGGAAGTACTGTCAGTTCTGCTACAAAATTGGTTTCTGGCTCCGACATCATATTGATAATATTATGGTAGGTTGAAACACGTAATTTAATAGCATATATAATAAAAATAAACATGAAAAATATATCAAATTTACACGTAATTTCATAGCATATATATAATAGAAATAAACATGAAATATATATCAAATTTACTGTTCTGCTGTGTACATTTTATTACAGTGTATGACTACCTACATTCGAAGATTTTTCGGTATTAGACTTAAAATACTGAATTTTTTCACTGTTACTATTTTCTGTTCGATTTTCAGCAGTTGCTAGCTGATCTCGTATCTGAGAAAGATAAGTATATCCTAAATTTTTCTCGAAAATATTTTTCAATTTGTGTGTCACTACTAGGGCAGATCCCTCAACGACTTGATCCATGGCTATGAACAGATTTTTATCCAATTTGAGGCACTGCAATGCCTTTCAATGAATTCCGTTTCTAGCCTCTAGTTTGTGTGTGGCACAACTTACAAAATATAAACTCTCCATCTCCTCCGAATTTCTCCTCGAAATTCTGTATCTTAAATTTAAAGCAAAATGTATTTTCAAACTCCTATAATACTCATTCGAAATAACACGTATTTTCTACTTCCTCAAACAGACCGTTTACCTTTAATTCTCTGAATGTCATTGGGTTCGACATAACAGTTTCTTCGTCCGTCTTCCTGTCATTAGTTGCGGCCACTTTCATAGTACATACGACTGTCCCTGAGCAATTGCAGCGTGAGCTTTGTGTACGTTGTACCTGTAACCTTACTCATGCACACGACACAAGTCCCCAAGTTCCGAGCTTTGGTTATTACTCCATGTAATTCCATAGGGATATAACGAGATTTCTTTTGCAGTCACTAGATGGCAGCATAGTGAAAATGATAAAAGTTGTCTTGAAAGTGCATTAGGCTGGTTAATCTGTTATATGTGATCTGGGGTCTTAGTTAAGAAGCAGATAAGGAAATCACAGGTTTAAATAAAGTGTTTTTCCGTGGAGTATCGGTCCTTGTCAATTTTAGTTACACATCTGGAGTGGCGTCGGATTAAACCATTGTTTATGTAGTGGAAACTGAAACGTCGTTTGAACGGTAATTGCACTAATACCCTTCTCAAACGGAAACGTTTTGCGAGTGCGTTATTACAAGGTTTACCACTATTTTTCACCTTGTAATATTCTTATTAAATTTTTTA